>NC_054480.1:60318584-60634226 GCF_017639515.1 Carcharodon carcharias | reverse complement strand
TTCGTCAGGAGTTAGCGGTTTGTCCAGGCTCTCCTGTGTACTGTCGTCTAAGACCTCCGTGATAGAGGACAGGAAGCACTGGGAGGTCATGGGGGCTTCATGTCATACAATCTGGCATAAAAGGATTTGCTGATCCACAAAATGTCGGACTGCGATGACTTTACTGAACCGTCTTCCTCCTTCAGGCTGCTGATCACAGAGCTTTCTCTGTGTACCTTTTGGAAGAAGAAATGTGAGCACATCTCATCCTGCTCCATGGAGCAGACTCTGGACCGGAAGATGATCTTGGAGGCTTCCGAGGCAAAGAGCGAGGCTTGCTGGCTCTTCACCTCTTGGATTTCTTCCTTGACATCGACCCCCATCAACTGCAGCTGGAGCAGATTCTGCATGTTTTTCTGGAGTCGGGACATTTCCCTCTGTTCCTTTCTAGCTTTCTGGGCACCTTTGAGGATGAAAAACCTCTTGATGTTTCCCTTGATCGCTTCACACCAGTGTGTCAGGGACTCAAAGAGGGATTTCACGGTTCTCCAATCTTTGTAATCCCTCTTGAGCTTCTCAATGTTCCCTGGGGTCAGCAGTTGCACGTTTAGCTTCCATGCCCCCATGCCCACCCTCTGGTCTTCCTCTAAGTGACAGTCATCCAGTAGGAGGCAGTGGTCAGAGAAGAACACTGACTTGACGTCGGTGGATCTGACCGCAAATGCGCGGGACACAAACAGGAAGTCTATCCTGGAACGGATGGACCCGTTTGGTCGCAACCAGGTGTCTCTACGCTGCGCTCCGTCTACAGGGTTGCTGAAGACGTCATGCAGCTTGGCATCCTTTACTGTTTCCATCAGGAATCTGGACGTCGCGTCCAATCTGCTGTCGGCCCTGCCGGATAGTCCAGCCGCATCAATGATGCAGTTGAAGTCACCACCCAGAATGACCAGCCTGGAGGTCGCCAGCAGCAGTGGGAACTGCTGAAAAACTGCCAGCCACTCACCCTTTTGTGCTGGGGCGTACACGTTAATTAACCGGAGTGGAGCATTTTTGTACATTACGTCTGGTACAAGGAGGCGCCCGCCCACCACCTCCTTGTGAAAATGCTTCAGTCACTTCTTACCAGCGCCCTCTATTGGATGCTCTTCCTCCTGTTGCGTGCAAGAGTCCTTCTCCTCGATTCCCTTCTGAGTCACAATGTCTGCGGTGACTTCTCCCAGAATGCTTCAGTCACTTCTCACTAGCATCCTCTGTTGGATCCGTCCTTTGATAGGTTAAGAGATTGGGCCAAAATTTGGCAGAAGTATAATGTGGGAAAGTATGAGCCTGTCCAACCTGTCAGGAAGAATAGAAAAGTAGAATATTATTTAAATGGAGAAAGACTGTAGAATGCTGCAGTACAGAGAGACCTGTGGGTCCTTGTACATGCATCACAGAAGGTTAGCATGTGGGTGCAACAAGTAATTAGGAAGGACAAATAAAATGTTGCCTTTATTGCTAGCAGGATGGAATATATGAGTAGAGGAGTCTTTTTACAACTGTACAGAACTTTTGTGAGACTATACATAAAGTACTGTGTACAATTTTAGTCTCCTTACTTCAGAAGGAATATACTTGCATTGGAAGCAGTTCAGAGAAGGTTCACTAGGCTGATTCCCAGGATGAATGAGTTGTCTTATGAGGAAAGGTGAGCAAGCTGGACCTACACTCATTGGAGATTAAATGAATGAGAGGTGACCTTATTGAAACATAAAAGAATCTGAGGGGCTTGACAGGGTAGATGCTGGGAAGATCTTTCTACTTATGGGGGAATCCAGAATCAGGGGAACAGTTTTAAACTAAAAGGCCTCCCAGTTAAGACATGATAATGTGAGGAATCCATATCTCCAAGAACTACATGCTTCAAAAAAAATTTTTGAAGGACATTGATTTTTGTAAGCTCTCCTGAGTTCTTCTTAAAGACTACAAGTTCACTTTGGTCTGTGAGCAAGCTGCTTTCAATCACATGACTTCAGCAAGACACCTGGTGATATAAGGCTTATTTCATTTACTTGAGTTAAAGTAAAAAAACGCTGTCGCCAAGTTGTAGGCTTTTGTAGATTGCCTAGGACAAGCTCTCTCTGATCATTTTATTTTGAACTCAGTGTGTGTTTTGGGAGAAAACTGTGAAGGAAGATTGCTTCTCACTCTCTCTCTCTCCTTTTCCTTCTCCCCCTGCATTCCCTGCAGTCCAGAATGAATTGTTCACCTTCAGCCAGAAAATTCTCATCTATGTATATCTCAACTGTATTGAAAGCCGGTGAAGCTACGACAAACGAGAGTAAACGAAGACAGTGGACAGGATTTTCTGCACCCACTCGCCACCGTGATCTTCCGGTCCTGCCGCAGGTCAATGGACTTCTGGTTGGGGCGCTGCAATGGGGCTGGAAAATCCTGACCAGTGTTTCACCGAAGATCCATTTGAAAGGATTTCAAGAAAACTATAGTGACCAATCGTCTGTCAGATCAACAGTATCAAGGCCTTTTAGAACGTTATGCTTTTTATAGTGTTCCCTTATTCTAATCTCTGCCAAGGTTGTCGCCCTTTGCTTTATGTTTGTGTATGTGTATGTGTATGTGTGTTGGGAATTTAAAAGGCGTTGAATCATTTTATTTTTAGATTACAAATTGTATGTTACCAGTTTTACAACTTGTTTTTTTTTAAAGTTTTGGTTTATAATAAATCAATTATTCTGAGTGTATTGGAAGAAACCTAGTTAAAGTCTCTTTTATTCTGGGTCTAGCAATAGTGAAAGTAAGCAATTGTCCATTTTGAGTGAGTTGATTCAACATTTACAATTATGCTGTGACTTGTCAGATAGTAGGGCTAGAGATACAGTGCATTCCTCCTATCTCGGTCATAGTAATAAGGAGAGCTTTCTTCTCTCAGAGGGTCATTAGACTTTGGAATTGTCTTCCTGCAGAGAGCAATGAAGGCTGTGTCATTGAATATATTCAAGGCTGAGTTGGACAGATTTTGTCAAGTGAGTCAAGGGTTATGAGGAGAGCTAGGCAGGAAAGTGGAGTTAAGGCCACAATCAGATCAGCCATGATATTATTGAATGGTGGATCAAGGGGCCAAATGGCCTAGTCCTGTTCCTATTGCTTATGATCTCATTACGATCTCCTACCTTCACCCCATGTATACGTTCCAATCTTTAATTTGGCCTAGGTAAAATTGATTTTATGTTACTACAGTTTGTTTTTGAGAGGGATGGTCAATTTGTCAAAATTGTTTAATGTGATTACTTGGAAAGTTTGATGACATCACTCCAGATCCACACTGGGGATGCCCTTTAAAAACATTGCAATCAGTTGCAGGACAGCCATATAGCAATGGGACAGAGATACTGACCTAAAGTTCCAAGCCACTGTGTTGGAGATGTTCATTCACTGTTACACTGTACATCCTGCTGGCTGGCAGTAACCTGTATGTGCTCCCTAAACTGCAACACCTCAAAATTACATGCACGACGTGAGAGCAGACCCAAAGCAGAGGAGAAAGTAACATCTTTTAATCTCCTTGGGTGAGGCTGGATATTACTGATTACAAGAAGATCAAGAAACTAGAGCCAAACCAACTCTCCATCCCCCATAACACATGGTACTTAATTTATTTTATTGTTTCAGAAGTGTATGAGCATCACTGGCAAGACCAGCATTTATTGCCCATTCCTAATTTGTTTTTATAAAATAATTCTTTCATGGAATGTGGGCATTGCTGGCAGGCCCAGCATTTGTTGTTCATCCTTAATTGCCTTCGAGAAGATGGGGCTAAGCCGCCATCTTGAACCCCTGCAGTCCATGTGGGATAGGTACACACACAGTGTTGATAGGAAGGGAGCTCCAGGATTTTGATTCAATGACAGAGAAGCAACGGTGATATAGTTCCAAGTCAGGATGGTGTGTGACTTGAAGGACAATGCATAGGTGATGATGCTGTTATGCATCTACAGTCTTTGTCTTTCTAGGTGGTAGAGGTCGCAAGTTTTTGGAATGTGCTGTTGAAGGAGCCTTGTTGAGTTGCTGTAATGCATCTTGTGGGTAGTACACACTGCTGCCATTGTGCTTCAGTGGTGGAGGAAGTGAATGTTTAAGCTGGTAGATGGGGTGCCAATCAAGCGGGCTGCTTTGTCCAGTGTGGTGTTAAGCTTCTTGAGTGTTGTTGGGGCTGCACTCATCCAGGCAAGTGAAGAGTATTCCATCACATTCCTGACTTGTACCTTGTAGATGGTGAACAGGCTTTGGGGAGTCAGTTGGCGTGTTAGTTTCTGCAGAATTCCCAGCCTCGGCCCTGCTTATGTACCCACAGTATTTATATGGCTGGCTCAGTTATGTTTCTGGTTAATGGTAATCCCAGGATATTGCTAGTGGGGGCTTCCATGATGATAGTGCCATTGGATGTCAAGGGGAGGTTGTTAGATTAACCTTGCCAGAGATGGTCATTGCCTGATACTTCTGATGTGCAAATGTTACTTGTCATTTATCAGCCCAAGCCTGAACGTTGTCTAGGGCTTTCTGCATATGGACATGAATTGTTTCAGTGTCTGAGGAGATTTGAATGGAACTGACACTGTACAACTTGGGGAGATGGTGGCATTGTGGTAACTAGTAATCAAAGGACCCAGGCTTATGCTCTGGGGACATGGGTTCAAATCCTACGATGGCAGCTGTAGAATTTAAATTCAGTTAATTAATCTGTAATTATAAAACTAGTCTCAGTAATGGTAGCCATAACAACCATCATCAATTGATGCAAAAACCCATCTGCTTTACCAATGTTCTTTAGAGAGTGAAATCTGCCATACTTGCACAGTCTGGCCGACATGACTCCAGAATCACAGCAAAATGGTTGACTCTTAACTGTCTTCCAAAATGGCCTATCAAGCCACTCATTTCAAGGACAATTAGGATTGGGCAACAAATGCCAGCCTTACCAGTGATGCCTACATCCCATGAAAGAAAAAAAATCACCAGTGAACATCCCCACTTCCGACCTTATGATGGCGGGAAAAACATTGATGAAGCAACTGACGATGGTTGGGCAGAAGACACCACCCTGAGGAACTCCTGCAGTGATGTCCTGGGATTGAATTGTTTGATCTCCCACAACCATCTTCCTTTGTGCTAGTTATGACGCCAACCAGTGGAGAGTCTTCCCCCACCCTTCATGATTCCCATTGACTTCAATTTTGCTAGGCCTCCTTGATGTCACTTGGTCAAATGCTGCCTTGATTACAAGGGCACCTCGCCTCTTGAAATCAGCTCCTTTGCCCATTTTTGGACCAAGGCTGTAATGACATCAGGTGCCAAGTGGTTCTGGCAGAACCAAAACTGAGCATTGATGAGCAGGTTATTGCTTTGTAAGTTTTATTTTGCATTTTTTTTTAAATGGAATATGGGTGTCACTTGCAAGGCCAGCATTTGTTGCTCATACCTAATTGTCCTTGAGCTGAGTGGCTTGCTAGGTCATTTCAGAGGGCAGTTAAGAGTCAATCATATATCTGCGGGTCTGGAGTCACATGTAGGCCAGACCAAGTAAGGATGGCAGATTTCCTTCCCGAAAGGACATTAGTGAACCAGATGGGTTTTTACAAAAATTGATGTTAGGTGTCATGGTCTAGCTTTCAATTTTTATTAACTGGTTTTATTAACTGAATTCAAATTCCATCAGCTGCCATGGTAGGTTTGAACCCGTGTACCCAGAGCCTGGGCCTTTGGATTACTCGTTCACTTGATAGAACTGTCAACACTTTCTAACACTTTGCTGATGATTGAGAGTTGACAGATCGGGCAGTAATTGGCTGAATTGGATTTTCCCTGCTTTTTGTAGACAGAGCTATTGGTGAGCCACCTTGTCTGGTATCAGTACACCCACAATGCTGTTAGAAAGGGAGTTCCATGATTTCAACTCAGTGGAGATGAAAGAACTATGATACAGTCATGTTGGTTTGTGGCTTAGAGAGGAACATCAGAAAAGTCAATGGAGTAGAAAACTGTACATATTGTTAATATGGGTTGCTGACTCACGGTTGCATATTTTGCATCACTGGCCAGGACAGATTTCTGCACCAAAGTGAAGTTCATTGAGTTTTTAGTGAGCTTTATTGGAACAGTATAATTGACAGAAGAGGCCAAAGTGGAAGTGGGTCAAGGAATTAAATTGGCAAAGGACAGGATTGCATTCACAGACAGATTGGAAGTCTTTGGGAAAGTAATTGTAATTCTGCATTGGATCTCCCCAAAGCAGAGGTTAGCACACCATGCATAGTAAATATAGTATAACTGGTTTGGAGGAAGTATACTTAAATTTCTCTCTCAAATGGAAAGACAGTGACAATGGAGGAAGTGAATGGGCAAATGTTACATCTCCTGCATTTGCTTAGGCAGGTGCCAGGGGAAGTAGGCAAGTGGTAGGGGTTGTGGAAGACTAAACCAACTGGTCACAGAGGGAATGATCTTGTGGGAGGCTGGAAGCTGGTCTGGAAGTAGAACTTCAGTACCACTATTTTCCAACCTGAATCTATGGCGCAGTTGAAAAAGGAAGTATGAAAATAATCTGCAGGGGAAGGGCGCTCAAAGCTTGTGGGAGTATTTGACCACTGCACTTTGGGCCGGTCGAAGGGGCAGACTTCTAGTTCCCAAATTTCTAAATGAAGAGGAAGGCACAGCTGAGACATTTTGGGAACATTCCAAGCCCAGTTGAGGGAACCTGGAGCCCTAACTGTTATAGTGCTCTCATGCGAGTGTAAGTTATAATCAGGCCATTAAATAATCGCCTTGCCAAAACCCTTTGTCCCACCCTTGCAAATCCCAATTTTTAGAAGACATCAATAGACAAGGGGGCAATGGGACAAAATGTAAATGCCTATTGGCCATAACACCTCTAAACCTTGTAGCTGGCAGGTTCAGAGATTGGAAACCCCCACCACCCTCCCCCAATCCTTCAAATACTCTCCCATTGGGCTGCTCTGTAGTCCAAAGGATGTAGTCTCAGAGTGCCCTGCCTAAGTCTTCCAGCACTTGGTGGAACTCTTGCAGATCCAAGTGCCTGTCCAAAGCACTGTCATTGTAGTATTGGCATCTATGGAGGGATGGTTGCACTTCAGGTGATCCTGTACACTGTAATAGCGCTGCCAAGGGACTAAATGGGGATATGGTGGCTGGAATTGAAGTAACCTATTGGTACCACAGTCACTCCCAAGTTAGCAACATGAAGATGATCTTTGGAGGCTAATGCTCACTAATGTCTCTGTCCAATGTTCCTACAGTTACGAGGGAATGATGGATGGACCAGCTAAAGCGGTGCTCACCCTGGCATACAGGCAACAGCAAAGGCATGGAAGAAAGGCACATCATGATGGGCAAAGGGAAAAGTCTCACTCTGGTGAACAAGGGGTAATGGGGCCCCTTCAAATTCCAGGGGTTGAGCCATTGAGCGTAGGCATCTGGCCAAGTTAAAGGTGTACAGAAGGTGCTCTACATACCTCCAGATGAGGGAGAGACAGTGCCGTCAATGACTCCGCATGTCTAGGGATCTGGTCAGTCACATCTGCCACATTCTCCAGGAGAAGTTGAAACCATAGGGATTAGGAGGACATCAGTTGCCAGTGGCTCTCAAAATCACTGCCGCTCTGAACTTCTTCTCGAGTGACTTTTCCAGGGCTCCACTGGGGATCTCTGCAGAATCTCTCAACTTGGATACACAAGTGCATAAAGGTGGTGATAAATGCCCTATTTACCAAGGCACACAATCATGTGCCATTCTCTCGAGATGAAGCCAGCCAGGCTGCCTGAACACTGGGCTTTGCTGCTGTTTCCGGATTCCCACAGGTGCAGAGTGTCATTGACTGCACTCATGTGGCTTTAAGTGCTTCCTGGCAGCAGCCAATCCAATTCTTCAACAGGAATGGGTTCACTTTCCCAATGTGCAGCTGGTCCACGACCACCAGAATCATGTTATGCAGATATGAGCCAGATACCCAGGAAGTTGCCACAACTCGTACATCTCGAGTCAATCACAGGTCCTGCTGATCTTTGAGGGACCTCAGCATGTCCAGGGTTGGCTTCTCAGGGACAAAGGCTACCTATCAATGATGTGGCTGATGATGCCTGTCCGTCAGCCTGTAATTGCCTCTGAGGAAAGGTATAATGCTGTTCATGCCGCAACACGTTCATTCATAGAACAGACCATTGGCATCTTAAAGATGCAATTCTAATGTCTGGGTAGGTCAGGCAGCACTCTGCAGTACACTCCCCAGAGGGTCTCATGCATCATTGTGGCTCTACACAGCCTAACCCTGCAAAGGGGGGATGTTATGTCAGATTCCAAGATGGAGGAACTGCATATATCCTCCGATGATGAGGACATTGAGTTGACTGAGGGTGATGAGAGCAAGGAAGCTGAGGGAGAGGAAAGAGGCCCTTGTAGTTACCAGGCGAAGCAGGCGTTCACATGCAACACTAATAACTACCATACTCCAAGAGAACGATGATGTTTAGCTATGTTGATTCTCTGACCATGACAATATCCTTATCCTAGGAAAGTTGGGCAGCCTCGGGAGCAGGTGGCTTTTCTGTAACGTCTACATCAGGATGGGGGGAGGTTGGGAGTGGGGGAGAATGAAGGTGTGAGGATGGGGGGAGGTTGGAGTGAGGGGAATGAAAGTGTCAGGATAGGGGGAGGTTGGGGGGGTAAATTAAGTGTTGGGGGGGAGGTTGGGAGGGGGAAGGGGAGAGGGGGAAGGAGAGGGTAGCAGGGGAGAAGACTGCAACTGGGGAGATGGGTTTAAGGGGGGATGGAAGGTGCAAGGGAAGGAGTGCGAAGAAGGGAGGCTGTCCAGGTGGAGGAGGAGGTGCAGAGAGGGGATGTTGTCCAGGGGGATGAAGGGATTCAGAGAGGGGAGGGAGTAATTGTTGAGGAAGAAGTAAGGGTGTAGGAAGGAGTCAGGAAGAAGGTAGGATTAAGGCTGGAGGATGAAGTGAGGCTGGAGGAAGAGGTAAGGTTGAAGGAAGGAGTCGGGTCAGGAGAGACACTAAGGGTGGCTGAGGAGGTAAGGGTGGAAAAAGGAGACAGGAAAGGGGAGGGACTAAGCAGGGGGTGCCCAGGGCGAGGGGGGAGAGGTGGGGTAGAAGGGGTTCCAGGGTGGGAAAAGGGTTCTAGGGGAGGAAGGCGTGGGGGGGGTGGTGGGAGGGGTTCGGAGGAGGAAGAAGTTCTGTGGAGGAAGGGGTGTGAAGGGTGCAGAGAGGGGGATGCGCAAGTGAAAGTGCACGGGTGACGTTGGATAGATACAAGTCTGCCTCCTGGGGAGCGAACTGAGGTGGACATGATATGAGGGAAGGGTGAGAATGACCGAGGTCAGGGTGAGTGTTCGACAGCAGCGATAGCAGGGATAGCCACGGTGGTTAGTGGGCACATGGAGGCAGACACAGACCCTGGAGTTGGGTAGGAGGAGGAGTCGGGGAGGTGAATGCGGATGGGGGTGGGATTTTCGGGAACGAAGGGAATGTGCACATTCACCTGGACATTCCTGAAGGAAAAGAGGTGTGGCTGGTAGGTCACGGATGGGAGGTGGAAGGTGGTGCCAGGGAGAAGAGGGGTGGTGGTGGTGTCAATTGTGATGGGGAAAAGAAAATGGGTGACTTGGGGAGGGGAAAAGACACATGGAACCAAATCCAGACCATTCTGTCCAAATCAAAAGTGAAACAAGAGTGTGGACAAGAGCTGCATGGGAGTGTGATCATTGGGTGGGGAGAGATACAGGTCAGCTCAGATGGACAACTGAAAGCGAACCCCAGCAGAAGGCAGCATTCAAAATGCTCAGGACATTGAGATGAGTGTGAAACGTAAAGGATCTGCATGCATGGGAGAGTGCTTGCACGAGGCTCCGAAAGGCCCCGTCGCACACAATTTTCCCTCTAGACTCATTCGTGGGCCGGCTGCTCCCTCTGCGGTGATGAGTCTTCCAGGCTGCTTAGTTCCACCTCTTCACTGGAGGATGTGTCCTCTTGGCTGCAGATGTGGATGTGGATGGAACAGAGGGACTGGCTGGCTGAAGGTGTTGGTCCCTTGGTAGAGCTCCATGTGAACCAAAGTAGTGCATGGCGGCAGAGTCAAAAGCAGGAGAGAGGGAGCACTCACAGTTGAGTTGAGGGAGGGATGTTGTGCGCAATCCTCAGGTGGGTGTTCTCCGCTGACCTCATCGTTGCCACAGGCAGGGCCCATGTCCTCACCAGTCAACACAATGGCACGCTTCTCAAAGTGAGTGAGGTGCCTAATGTGGGCCACTCCACTCCCAGCCTGGGACCTCTCCCTGCATGGAAACAGATGTAGTGTGTGAGACCAGGACGCATGGCACTGCGTGGAATGTTTGTGTGGTGAGCGGAGCCATGGAGAGGATGAAGATGTAAGCAAGAGGATTTGAGCATGATGGAGATGTGAGGGTATGTGTGAGAATTACTGATGTTGTCCCTTGAGGTGTGAGATCCCTGTGGATGTGTGATGGGTTTGTGAGTGTGAGAGTCGAGAGTGATGAGAAGAGTGAGTTAACCTGGTGGAGCAGATGAGACCATTCATCCTGTAGTAGCACTGACTGGCTGTCCTCTTTTGCAGGGCATTTGCATCGGTCACCTCCTCCAAAGCCTGGTTGATAACGTTGATGCCCATCCTGCAGCCAGAGCAGTGGGTAAAGGGCATCGCGGCGGGCCACCACAGCATCCAAAAGATGTCCCAGTGACATGTCATTAAACCTGGGGACTGCAGTCTTTTTGCCTTTCATGGACATCTTGCCTGCAGTAGTCATGGGCTAGAAGCAGTGAGTTATGTATGTACGGCTGGACTTTAAAATGGCGCCCAACATGATGAAGCAGCAAGATGATGCCATGGCAGGTGAATGAGAGACCGTCCACTATTGAAACAGCATGTTTCCTGGGAATGCATAAATAATGTGGTGGGATTGGGACGATATGACGTGAAAACCCGCCATCACAGCCGGTGGGTAAAAAGTCATTTTACCTGCCCGCTACTGCACTTACTGCAAATCTGGGATGGTCCCGCCCTTAGTCTCTGGAGTGGAAAATTCCACCCAAGGATTGTTCAATATATTCTACAAAAAGACAGTTGTGGCTAGAACCTGTCGTGAAATCCTTCATCTGGAGATGGTGAGTTGAGTTAAAGGCGAAACTGTTAAAAACGTTTTCTTTAACTCTGCTCACCCCCTCCAGTGAAATAAGAAATCTCGTTGGGTCCTAAAGCCTTGGGAGTCACACAAAGTGGTGGGGAAAAACACTAGTTCATTAGTGAAAGAATGTCCCAAAAATCATTGCAAAAAATCATCACTGGCAGCAGAAATCATTATTAAAATCCTTCAGATTCACTTACTCCTCACTACTGCGTGTAGGGACTGGACCTGGCATAATCTGCACCTTATATTTCTCAGCATAATTTACCAAGAGTGGAATACGAGTAAAAAAAGCAGGAAGACCAGAGCTGCAATACCATTGGCCTTCATTAGAGTAAGTGTAAATTAATTCTCTTCAAACTCAGTAGATGGATCAAATCAAGTGTCAAATAGTTCAAGGGAATTCTGAAGGATTGTTTTTGGGTGGAAACCAGTATAAATATCTTATACTATGTTTTGCTGTTAAAAAGAAGTTACCTGACTCAATTTGACAATGAAATAACATGATAAGAGCATGGAAATTCTGTAATAAGAAGCAAACAGTTCCACAGAATTTACTGGCAAGCCATTTTATTGTTAGAATCAGAGTCCGTGTAGTCAGCAATTAGAAAAATCAGTTTCCGAAGTTGTATTATATTTAAGTTACATTTTTAATACTCTTTAACAATTTTATTGTCTCATGCAAAATGTAACATATTTCAACGTAACAGAAATGCCAAGAATCATTCATATTCACCAAAGAAGAGAGACTGGCTTCAGTATAATATCTAACTGGAAAACTAAATTGTTATGTATCATTTGTATTATTTTACTGTCTCTTTAGTCTCTACTCCTCCCTGTGGAGTTTGAACATACAACACCCAGTCACAAGTGAACTCAAATGTTGTATTAAATCCTCAAGTAAACAGGGAGATCATGCAAAACACAATGCAATGTTAATGTTGACTATGATTAAAATAAAGTAAATTTAAGCATAAACTGCTGTGTCTGTAATGATTATGTCAAAATTTAAGCTGTTAACAATCTCTTAATGAATATTCCACAGATTCACAACATAAAGAAATAGAGTTTTAAGCTCTTTTGATACTTAGCTTTTTCATCTATTTGTAATTAAAGTAAAAGTTATGCTTAACTATGCAAACTGACTACAGTGTCTGTAATGTCTGTGTGGAAATTTAATTAACACACCTCTTAATTCAATACCACAGATTCACAAAATACCAAGAAATAGGGTTTTAAGTTCTGTTTCATGCTTCCCCTTTTCTCTATTTTTCTTTCACTGTGATGTTCAAGGACCCTTTTACATTTTGCAGTCAAAATCCACTAGTAGTTTTGTTGGATCCAGTGCCCTTGTTTTGTTGAGGCTAAAGGATCTGGGTTGCACGCTTATTTCGGGGTGACCTAGTTGGTACAGAGAACATCAGGGGATCATTGTTAGAATAAACACATGCTGTTAATTTGGAAATAAACCCAGCAAGTACACTTGTGTGCTCACAACTCAAAACTCTGTCTTCACTCTTCAGTGTCTAACTCAAGACTCTCCCATAGAGGTAGCCTGCGCTACTCTGCTTTAAGATCATGTGATCTTATATTACAATATTTGTTTTAAAGGTATATTACACATCAGATTGCAACATCCCTCCCCCTTTACTGAAAAATACATTTTACAATTTTTTTTAATATGTCAAGTTATTTACACAGATTAATAATTTACAAAGTCAGTCTGTCTGGGGCTTATGCGTTTATAATGTCTCAGCTCTACAGCTTCTGAAGTTTGATTTGGAACCTCCTTCATTGTAGTCATCTGAGCATCTGGTTCTACAATAGGTACCTGTAAATTTGTTTCTTTGACTCTTTCAGGTACAGTCAGCCCCTTCAAATACATTTGTACTCAGTTGAGATCTTTCAACAGGATATGTTGATTCGGTTTCGAACACTGGTGGAATCATTTCTGCGTATTTGGTTTCTCCTCTTATGTGATCCACATGTCTCCTTACTACTCGATCTTCGACTTTCGCTTGGTGGGAAAGAGGTCCCATTACGGCACTTATTTCACCAAACAACCATGCAGGTCCTTCTCTAAAATTTTTCACAAAAGCTTTCCTACATTATGCGTTCTGTCCCGACTGTGTCAGTCATGTCCAATTTTCTGACTCGCTTGCCTTCTTTCTGCCTTCCCCCCAAGTTTAGCATGCTTAGGCCCAGTCTTGATCAGAGATGGGTCTTCATCAACAATTCCGCACGTGTGATACCTGTTGTGGTATGAGGGGTGGTTCTATAATAGAAAAGAAAATGTGCTAATTTAGTCACTATAGAATCTCCAGACAACTTCTTCATACCAGGTTTAAGCATCTGAACTGCTCTCTCCAGGAGTCCATTTGAAGAAAGATGGTATGGAGATGTTTTCACATGAACAATACCATAAAGGCTTGTAAATTAGTTAAATTCAGCACTTCTGAATACTGTTCCATTATCTGATACTAGCACTTCAGCTAGTCCATTGATTGTGAAACTTTGTTGTAGTTTGTCTATTGTAGTGGAAGATATGGGCGACCTCACTTCGTATATGTCCATCATTTTGAATGAGCGTCTATGATAAGTAGCAACATTGTTCCCATAAAAGGCCCCTTTAGTCGATGTGTACTCACACCCATGGTCTTCCTGGCCACTCCTACGGGTGTACCGGAGTTGTTGCAGGTTATTTCTGTACTTGTTGACACTACATACAATTTCTCACTAAGTTTTCTATTTCTCCATCCATTCCCGGCCATGACATATAGCTATGTGCTATTGCCTTCATTTAGGAAATTCTGGGATGTGCACTGTGAAGTTCAGATAACAATGGCTTTCATCCTTTTGGAGGAACAATCACTAGAGCTTCTCACAATAAATACCTTCTTGGCTGATTAACTTATATCCTCTCTGGAAATATGGTTTCATTTCATCAGATTCTTGTTTTTGTGACCAACCGTGAAGAACTTGATTCCTCACTTCGGATAAAACTGGGTCTCGGTTTGTCCAATCTTTAATTTGTTTAGCACATATTGGTGTTAAGTCCAGGAAATTCAATAACAAAAGGGCTGAGGAATTGGAACATCCTCATTTTTTATTTACAAGGATAAATGACTGAGTGCATCTGCATTTGCAATCTGACTTCTGACTCTATGAATAAAAGTATACTCGTACGTTGCCAAGATCAATGCCCATCTTTGTACTCTTGATGAGGCTCTAGGAGGTGTAGCCTTATCTTCACTGAATAGTCCTAATAATGGCTTGTGGTCCATTATGATAGTAAAATGATGACCATGTACATTTTGATGAAACTTTTTAACAACGAAAATGATTACCAGGCCTTCTTTTTCAATTTGAGAGTACTTATTCTCCGTGGTACTGAGTGTCCTTGGCACATATCCTTTAGATTCTTCTGGTCCATTATCCATTCAATGGGAAAGCACTGCTTCCACTCCATAGGGTGATGCGTTACTCGTTAATACCAAGTCTTTTTTTTTGGTCAAAATGTACTAGAAATGTGGATGATTTTAACAGCAGTTTCACTTTTGTGAAAGCTTCTTTTGGTGTTTGCCATTACAGTCTCTGTTTATTCTTGAGCAAGTAATACGGAGTTACCAGTCCTGTTGACAAATTAGGCAAGAAGCATCCATAGTAATTGATCATCCCCAAGAATGATTTCAGTGCAGATGTATTCTTTGGTGTTGGGGCTTCTCTAATGGCTTTCACTTTTTTTTCAACTGGATGTAGGTCTTGTGAATCTACCTTGTGACTGAGGTAAGTTACCTCTTTCTTCTGGAATGTGCACTTTTCCTTTTTCAATCTCACTCTAACCTGCGAAAGGCATTTCAGAACTTGTTCCAAGCTCATCTAATGTTCCTTTTCAGTGACTCCAGTCATGAGAACATCATCCAAATAAAGTACAATGTGGGGCAGTCCCTATAGTAATCTTTCCATGGTTCTTTGGAATATGGCACAAGCTGAAGATACATCAAATGATAAATGGGTGTATTGCTACAATCCCTTATGTGTATTTATGGTGACAAACTTCCATGGTGCCTTCTCTAATTCCAATTTCCAGTAGGCATGACTCATTTCTAACTTCGTGTAAGTCATTCCACCTGCCAATTTAGTGTATAAATCTTCAATTTTAAGTACAGAGTATCTATCCAATTTTGCCACTTTATTGACATGTAGTCCCCACATATTCGAATGTTTCAGTCAGGTTTGAGAACAGGTATATTTGGAGCTGCCCACTCTGAAAATTGTACTGGTTGTATCAGTCCCAGTTTTTCTCAGCTGTCCAGTTCAGCGCTATCTTATCCCACATTGCATAAGAATCTTGGTGTTGCCTCTGGACCTACATTAATTTTTGCTTGTAGCCCCTCAATTTTTGTAACTTGTAGCCCCTTCCTTGAAAACTGAGGCATATTTTTATAGCATCTCTGATAGCCCATTAGTTCTCAGTTGGAAGATTTCAGTCCATTCCAATTTAATTTCTTTCAGCCAGTTTCGTCTGAGTAGACTAGGTTGCTCACCTGCTACTGTTAAGGGTGATCTCACTGTTTGAACTCCATAATATACTGTGGCTTTACATACACCCTTGACTTATCTGTCTTCTCCCGTGTAAGCTTTTAATTTGTCATCAGTTTTTTCTAAATTCAGCTTACATTCCCCATGATTCAGGTATTTAAAAGTATGCTCACCAATCATCATAGTGGCAACTCCAGTATCCACCTCCATTCTGATAGGCTTCTCATTCATTCTCATGGTTACCTAGATAGGTTCTGTTCTTCCTACCTTTAAATTATATAGTGAATAGATATCAGAATCTATTACTTCAGGCTTTTCAATGCTGTTAAACTCATTAGGTTTTGCTTTTGTCTGAAAGTCTGCCTAATTCTATCTTTACAATGTCTCATGAGGTGCCTATTTCAATGGCAGAAGAAACATTTGATCTTTTTAAATTGTCACCTTCCATTGCTAGAGTGATTTCCAATGCCTTCTGAAAATCCAACTTTGTTTCAGCAGGTAACCTCCTCTGAATCACGTTTTCGTTTATACGCACACCAAACAATCTCTTAGCATAACATTGATAGATGTACCAAACTCACAATATTCAGTTGATTGCTTCAGACTTGCCACATAAAAAGCAACTGTCTCCCCCACAGCTTTATTTCTTGAGTTAAATTTCAACCGTTGCATCGTCACCTACAGCTGGGCTGGTAATGATTCCTTACGAGGTTCACAAAGTCATCAAAACTTTTCAAACCTGGGGCACTGGGAGCTAACAGATTTCAAATTAATCCATATGCCTTAATCCACACGTAGCCAGAAGGATCGCACACCTCTTCTCCTCCCCCACAATGTCGTTCGCCTGGAAGAAGGATGCTAGGTGTTCAATATAATGAGACCAGTCATCTGAGGTTGGGTCGAAAGGCTCCACTTTTCCAAATTGCGGCATGTTCTGAGGGGAATACTTTGAAGATCAAGAAGGAAATTTTCTTTTAATTACAGCTACTGTGCGAGGTATGGCCCGATTTGGGTTCTTCTGATTTCATTAGTTCTTTTCTCACTTTTTACCTTATTTTTTCCATGGCTTTTCATACTTTTACTCTCATTGCCAGATTGTTAGATCCAGTGCCCTTAGTTTGCTGGGGCTAAAGGATCTTGGTTGCACGTTTTGTTTGGGGTGACTGAATGGGTACAGAAACAGAGAACATCAGTAGATCGTTGTTGGAATAAACACACACTGTTTATTTACAACTGAAACTCAGCAACTACACTTGTGTGCTCACAACTCAAAACTCTGTCTTCTCTCTTCAGTGTCCAACTCAAGACTCTCCCACAGAGGTAACACACACTACTCTGCTATTGGGTATTAAGATCATGTAATCTTACATTACAATACTTGTCTTAAAGTTATATTACACATCAGATTACAAGTTTCTTCATCCTGTCTTAAAAGGAACGAAGTCACACTTCACATTTGCTACTTTGTTGGGTGCTACATTCACACACCTAAGAGGGAGAAATAAAAAAAATTCCAGGAATTCAGTGACAAAGATTATAAAAGTTTTAATACAGGACTGAAGAACCAAGTATCCACCAATACCCATCCACTGTCAACTGCGTTATGCATCTGAATATTCGAAGGTAAAAGTGAATCTACTGGTGAGAACTATCATTGATAAGCAATCATATCTACGCAATCACTATTTTTAATCCTGCCAATGTACAATGTTCCTCCATGAGATTTCCTCTCATTCTTCTACACTGTAGAGAATACAGGCCCAGCCTCCTCAATCCCTCCTCATAGGACAATCCAGCCATCCCAGGAGTCAGTCTGGTGAATCTTCATTGCACTCCCTCTATGGCAAATGTATCCATCCTTAGGTAAGGAGACAAAAACTGTGCACAATACTCTCACTAATGCTCTATACAATTGCAGCAGGACATCTTTACTCGTGTAGTCAAATTCCCTTTCAATAAAGGTCAACATACCATTTGACTTCCTAAATGCTTGCTACATCTGCATGCTAGCTTTCAGTGACACATGAAGAACAACACCCAGAGTCTTTGGACATCAACACTTCCCAATTTCTCAGCCAGAAGAAAACAACCAATAACTAAACACTAAAAAGTTGATGGCCCCTTTGAATAGCATTGCTAAGGTAGGATTCTTCATGTTGTTTAACACTGTGTTCAGCTGTGTACAGATTAAGAATGGACTGCAGCAATACATTCTAAAATGGCACCACTGGCATCAAATCAGCATTACACGCCATGATCAGCCTACTCTGCATACTTCCTGTGGACATTTGTGCACACACTCCTTTACCAAGATGGGGTGGAATTTTATGCCAGTGGTATTTTATGGTCCCACCAAAGTCAATGGACTTCTGAATGGCTTGCCGCATTTTACAGCCTCGCCCCCATCATGACGGGGCCATAAAATTTTGCCCATGATATTTGGCAGACTGTGTGCACATGATCAGAACTGTGTGCACATGCACCATGGATGCTATTTTAGAAGCCCAAGGGTACCAAAAAGACAAGTGTTGCTGAGTCCTATTTTGCCCCGAATGAATTTACTCTCCTTGGCCTCAACTTCAACTTGTTATTAAACTTCCACTGTGAGCATAGAAGTTTGTGGGGATGGGCTCCCTGCATTAAACTCTGCACAATGAGAGCACTGATTGAGAATTTGGTCCGTGAGCCTAGAGTGCCTGATTTATGCTCTGCACCCCTTGATCTATTAATAGGCAGAAACATATGCTGGCCACAACTCACTCGATCTGCTGTTGTGCAGCTCTATCACCTAAAGATAATTGATAAAAGTCCACCCTAAAAGAATATGAACACAAAATTAGAAATCCTGCTTCTGGATGTTCCTGTGATTTATAGGGGTACTGATATTATGTAACAGAGGGCCCTCAAGAATATAGAAATTATTCTGGTGCATGAACTTTTTGAAAACAACTATTTTTATGACAAATATATTCTTTTTCCAGTAAAGGCTATTTAGTGTCCAGATTTTTAAGAGTCAGATTTACTCCTTGTACCCACAGCTGAATCTGGTCAGGTGTTTTAATTACTTTTGTGTCTTGAGACCAAGATGCATATATGATTCAAAAGATGTTTTGTTTTCCCTCATACAACAGCCTGTCAACTCACACCATTGAAAAAGTACTAGATAAATTTCTGGTGAGAAGCAGGATTGAAGTTTTAAGTTAAGTAAACAGTCATAATGAAAAGCTGTGTGGAAATGTAGATTCTTGAACTACAAGGACTATAAAATTGTTCCTCAGAAAACAAATGGTCAGTAATAATTTCAATTCTCTATGCCTAGCATTTTGTTGTTATATTTATATTTTTCTTGGCAGGGCCATTGGGGTGTTGGCAGGGGGAAGGGTGTAGAAGAAACCTTTCTCAATTGCTATTTCAGAGGATAATTCGTGAAAATAATGGGATCAAGTCAGTGGATGGAGCAGAGTAGATAGACTGAAACCTATCCTTTGATTCTGGTAAATGGATTGTCAATGCTAGAGCAGCTTGCATTGCTTAAATTTGGAATTGCACATAAGCAGCAGTAATTGGGATGGTTAAGTGATCTGAGCTGTCTCTTTGTATTCAAGAAGCATTATGTAATTATAAGTGATGTAATGGATCCTGTCCATTTACTTATGCCCATGTTATGTATGTTCACATTATGCCTGCTCTAGAGATCAGAACACTGAGAAAGGAGGGATATAAAAAAAATTCCTTAAACCATCTTGTATAAAATGCCACTGTTTTTTTTGAATGTTGTAATCATAAGTTATTTCTAGAGTGTATCTATTGGTCATCCCCCTGATATGCACCATTTGGCCATCTATCATAGTGCACAAGTTGACAGCGTTATAACAGTCTACTTCACGTCATTAAAAAATATTGGTAATTCAATATTTTTGCATAATTATTGGATATAAATTCTACAACATCTTTTTATACCTGCAAAATTGAAATATAAAATATAAAATTTACAGCATGGAAACAGTCCATCTAACCTAATTAGTCAATGCTTCACACAAGCTTTCTTCCACCCTTATTCATTTAATTCAATTTTGATATCCTTCTTTCCCTCTTCCATGTGCTTATTTAGCTTCTTCTTAAAAGCATTCATGCTATTCACTTCAACAGCTCCAGTAATAAGTTCCACATTCTAATTACTGAGGAGCTTCTCCTGCATTCTTTGTCAGATGTATTAATGATTACTTTATGACCCAAACCTTCTGGTTCCTATTGCAGCAAATGTTGAGACCCAGAAGTTGCAGTTCCCCAGAAATGGCCCCCAGGGAGCCCACACTGCTGGTCCCACCTGCAAACACTAGAAAACACCCATGATCACGTGAACACAACTGTAATTACTTCTAAGCACTTAAAAGCAAACTTACAAATGCAATGGGTGTTTAAAAGAATTGGAATAAATAAAAACAGTTTAAAAACTTTATAAAACAGTTAGCAGAACATTGGAGAACTGCTCCTGAAGGGGTCTGCCTTCCTCCAATGACTTCAAAGGGAGCTTCAACCCATCTGCACTTCACCATTGGGCCTCATGAAAACCTTCACTGATTGCTCCATCCTGCTGGGGGAAAGTAAGTTAACATAAGAGGTAAGAGTGCACTTTTAAATGCTGTCAGTGACATACGTCTCTGCTTCACCGCTGACCGGATGATCCAGGCCACAATTTATGGCCCTTAGTTTTGAGCTTCCCACATATTTCCGACCATGGTACAAAATGCAATTGGATTAAACAACTTTCTATGGATTGCACAGAGTCTGCCGGCTTTCAATTAATATAGGCCCTTTCTCATTTATAACCTGGTTCTAAGACTCTAAATGTCGAACATATATTAAAAGGATCCATACCAATGCACTACGGGTTGAAGAGTAAGATGGACTCCCAAGATTGTAGCTTCTAATGTGGTCCTCTGTTGTAGTTAGAAGAGATAAACTATAGCATCCAGTCTTGGCATTTGGAGATGACAATATGGCCAAGGTCAATGAGGTTCCAGTGGTGGAAACAACATTTCCATTCCAACGTTTAACATTAATTGAATTTAATGCAAACAGGACTTTGGTTCCAGATGCTGTTGAAGGTTTTGGCCCTAAAATAAGAAAAGAAAATTAATTCAAGCCCAAACCCAACCAGACTGCAACTGGTCTGGGAAGAAATAGCTACAGTGGGCTTCGTTGATTTGTTAGTGTGCAGTCTTCAGATTGGAAATGCTACTCAACTGGATGTGGCTGAGAAGGTGTCCAAAATCTCTGAGGTCATAGAAATGCAGTGTTAGGTGTCTGGCAGGACACACAGGAAAAAAAGATTTTGGAAGTCAGCAAGAAGCCTAAGGCCTCACAACATCTACAAAGGTTGCTTCAAGAACTATTACATTCTCTGAAGTGTATTGGCACATTATCTCAGGCCATCTGTCACCTAAGCCAGTGCTTACCATCAAGGTCTGTCATTGTGCACAACAGACAAAAGCAGACAGAAGGAAGGGGTTCATAAAGCTACTGTCTCCTCAAATCTTTTAAAAATATTCAAATCACTTAGTATTGCAGCTGTGGATGGGGTTGGGAATTGGGAAGGTGACAGTCCTTCACATGCAACCAACGACATTAATATGTGACATATTCCCATAGAATTAACTTTATATGACATTCACCCATTGCAATCCATTTCTTTATCTTTACTTTTTCCAGATGTATAATAAGAATTAATTCCAATACCTGTGTCTCATATCTGCCAAAAGCCTCACAGGGTCAGTTGTCTCTCTTCAACAAATTTAGGGGGCTGAATTTTCCCCTTGTTGGGGGGGAGGTTGATGGGCGGGCGCATACGGGCGTGCTTCCAATCGGAGGTGCGCCGCCATTTTGCATGGGCAGGCCAATTAAGGGCCACCCAGCATGACGTCTGCACGGAAACGCTGTGCTCTCCCTGTGCGGGCAGGGGTGGGGGGGAAATCCAAAAATCGAGAGTGCTCTCTTTTGCGCATGTGCACGAAAGAGCGCATTCATCTCCCTGAGGCTAAGTGCTGCCTCAGGGAGATCGGCTCTAAATGTTAAAAACCTAAAAATAGAAAAATAAAATTTCCCTAACATGTCCCCTCATGTGACAATGTCACATGAGTTGGAACATGTCCATAATTTTCACAAAACCATTATTTAAATTCTTTAAAGCCAACATGAAACCTCATCCATCCCGTGGATAAGGTTTCATGTTTTTTCTAGTTCCCGCCAGGGTTCCTGGCCTGCCCACCGACCTAAGGTTGGATGGCCAGGTCCTTTAATGGCTTAATTGACCCTGTCAATGGCCTCAATGGGCCATTGACAGGTCGGCAGTCGCGCAGCTGATTTTGCTGCGCTCCCGCCTTCCTGAAAATTGAAATTGGGCGCGGTGACATTGGGAGTTCCCCCCGACATTACCGTGCGTCATTTTATGTGTTGGTGAGCTGGTCCTGCCCCCACTCGTCGACTTGTAAAATTCTGCCCAGGGAGTTTCTTCAGGTCAACTGGGTAGGTCGTGTTGGAGGCAAATGGCAAGTAGGAACGCTGTCTGAAGGGCTAGCTTGTTTTCTAACTATGTCTGAGAAGCCAAGAGTTAGAGACCTCACTGTCGCTGGGTCAAAATCCTAGAACTCTTTCCCTAACAGCACTGTGGGTGTACCTACAACAAATGGGCTGCAGCAGTTCAAGAAGGCAGCTCACCACCGCATTCTCAAGGGCAATTAAGGATGGGTAATAAATGCTGGCCTAGCCAGTGATGCCAGCACCCCATGAATGAATGAAAAAAAAACAAGTTTAAACCATGATTGGTTGCACAACGCATAGGGATATAGGAAGAGTGAACTAGAGTAGGCACTTCAGCCTCCTGAGACATCTCGCAATTCATAAAAGGTCTTGGCTGATTTGTACCTCAGTCCAATTTATCATTTGCTCCGTATCCTTTGACATCCTTGCCTAATTAGCTTAGCCTTGAGAGGGAAAAAAGCCCAATATTCAGATTTTTTTCTATCAAATTACCACTATTCTTTTGTATGAAAAACTGCTTCCTAATTTTACTCATGTTTATTGTAATTGCTTTCAGAGGAATGTTTAATCCCTCACATATATAGTCATCATTGCAATTTCCACAAGAGCCAATGGTCCCATCTAACACCACATCATGATATGTGGTGATTTCATTGTGTATTACTTCTTTTCATCAAGAAACAGAAACTGTATTGTTCTCACATATTAATAAATTGAGCAAGATGGGGGCACAAGGTCAGTAACTATAGGAAGTTTAACCTTCATAAGTTATTTAAACGTCCCCAATTCATTCATGACTAATTACCTGCCTCAGCAGTGAATACAGTTGTGCTGTGGTCTATATATTCATCAGTGTAGGATTGCAGTGTGATGTGGAAGGGCTGTCCCCTCCTGACTATCAGCCAGATGGTGTCGATATCAGCAGTCCTGTGCTCTCGATTGTTCTTCTCACATTGAAAGTCAACAGCGACATTCATTTCTGCAACTGTAACAGAATCCACAGGATATTCAGATTATAAAAACTAAAAGAAAATAAAACCATTAACTGTATTCTTTTATTCTGTGCTGAATGGATATGGTTTCTTACTCTGTAAGAATCTTCGAAGTCAAAATTGGTTATAAACTGGTAAAAAGAGCTGCCAATTCTACCACCACTTCACACTATCGCACCAAGTCAAAATCTGCCCCACAGAATGATTATCACTTGGAATGGTCTTCCAGACTCAGTTCTGGAAACAAGAATCCTGGATGGATGGATTAAGATGTTCCTTGAATATAATTATCTTCCAATATCTTACCACTTCCTTTTAAAAAGACTGGAACTCCCTAAATAGAATGGCGCTAGAATTATTAACGTTATGACTACTTTCTCTTCAAGTAACCCTAAAGAAAGGTAATGGTTCTGTTGCCACCATTTTGAATAAGGGTGTGTTGAGCAGATGGCTTTCACTGAACATTCCAGGTCACCTGCAGTTTGACTGCATTACAGGCTGAGTTCTTCTATAGATGGCAACAACTGACAACAAGTGTGTGTGCGTACACTTTGAGATGTTAACTTGATAAAACTTATTGTTTGCATTTACTGGTGTCATTTCACCTAATAGAGAATTGCAGCTAAATTTACTCACATGAGGGAATTAATAAAATGTGATCAGCAAATGATTACACAAGTAAACTGTCACAAAACCCACAATCTTGGGACCGAGGCCATGTTGGATTTCAAAGCTTGCCGGATTTTGGTTTAGATAGTTCAGGCCATGGGTGGTTCGGTTCAAGCCAAGTCGGGTGTGGTCAAGGGTTGCTCAGAGCAGGAGTAGATCCCACTCCCATACAGTTACTGCTGCTCTCCCACAAGGATCTATCCTTTACCCTCTTCCATTTCTCATCCATGTGCTGCCTCTTGGTTACATTATCCGAAAACAGTGTCATTTTCCACATTTATGCTGACCAATCCTAGCTCTACTTCATCATCACCTCTCCCAACTTCCATACTCCTGGAAATGACAGACCTATTGAGCAGAAATTTCCTCCAGCTATGCGCTGGGAAGACCAAGACCACTGGCTTCAGACCCTATCACAAACTCTGTTCCCTGGATGCTGATTCCAACCCTTGCCTTGGCAACTGAGGCTGAACCAAACTGTTAGATCTCTGAATGCAAAGGGGCATATTAGTGGGGTTGTGAAAAAGGCATACGGGACATTTGCCTTTATCAATCGAGGCATAGATTATAAAAGTAGGGAGGTCATGTTGGAGTTGTATAGAACCTTAGTGAGGCCACAGCTGGAGTACTGTGTGCAGTTCTGGTTACCAAATTATAGGAAGGATGTGATTGCACTGGAGGGGGTGCAGAGGAGATTCACCAGGATGTTGCCTGGGATGAAACATTTAAATTATGAAGAGAGTATGATAGACTTGGGTTGTTTTCGTTGGAGCAGAGAAGACTGAGGGGGCAACCCGATCGAGGTGTACAAGATTATGAGGGGCATGAACACGGTGGATAGGGAGCTTCTGTTCCCCTTAGTTGAAGGGTCAGTCACAAGGGGGCATAAGTTCAAGGTGAGGGGCAGGAGGTTTAGGGGGGATGTGAGGAAAAACTTTTTTACCCAGAGGGTGGTGACGGTGTGGAATGCACTGCCTGGGAGGGTGGTGGAGGCGGGTTGCCTCACATCCTTTAAAAAGTACCTGGTTGAGCACTTGACACATCATAACATTCAAGGCTATGGACCACGTACTGGTAAATGGGATTAGGTAGGTAGGTCAGGTGTTTCTCACGTGTCGGTGCCAAAGGGCATCTTCTGCACTATGATTCTGTGATTCTGTTATTTGACCTGAGCTGTGTTGCCAACTACATATCCATGCCAAGAATAAGACTTCCTATTTCTAGGTCTGTAACATTGCTTGACTCCACCCTTGTTTCAACTTGTCCACTGCTGAAAGCCTCATCCATGCCTTGTTAATGACTTGACTCGACGAATATAACACATTCTTGGTCAGCCGCCCACGTTGTATCCTTCATAAACTTGAAATTATCCAAAATGCTGTTGTCACATCCTAATTAACGCCAAGTCCTGTTCACCCATCATGTCTGTGTTCACTGAAATAAATTGGCTTAAGCAATATCTCTCATCCTTGTTTTCAGATCCTTCAATTGCCTCTCCCTACATCCGCTGATTCTTCTGTGCCCTTGGCAGCTGTGTTCTGCTGGGGTGGCGGGAGGCCATAAAATGGGGTGAGTGCCCATCCCAACACCTTCCCACCCACAACAATAATAATGGGGGACAGGCAGGTGCCAAAATCCACAGCCCACCCACTGTTTTTAAAAAAACAATTAAAGGTCAATTAAGCCTGTTATCAAGTCTATTGATCCTAATAATACGCTATCCATACCATAATACATTTGGTGTGGGCAGCAAGGTGGGAGCAGGAAGCCCCATTTCTAACATCAAATGGTTAAAGGGCGGGAAGGATAGATCACTCTTCAGAGGCTGCCCTTTTCTGATCGCAGCGTGGCCTCGTCTTAGACTGAAACCCCCTTCCTTCCTACCCACTGCCTCTCTTCAACCTATTCTCCCTGCACCCCGCTGACCACCCAGTGCCCCTTTCTCTAATGCTCCCAAACCCTTGCAGCCCAAGACCCAGGACTTACCTGCTCCAGGGATCAAAGGCCTTGAGTGCCTTTCTTCAACTGCAGTCCCAGCAGCTGCCGCTGAGACCTTCCTGGCGCTGCCAGGACTGATGGAGCTGCCAGCAAACTGCATTGGCTGGCAGCTCCAAGGATTGGGACTTCCACCCTCATTAATGAGCCCCACAGCTCCTTATTGCTGGGTGCACAGTTCAGTTACCCTGGGGGGTAACTAATTGCTGAGTTCAACCAGGCATTATGAAGTGTCACGTTTCCAGAGTAAATATACAAGTAAGTCCTGCATAACTGGCCCAAGTCTCTGACACTGTACTCAGTATCAGAGACATTCGTGGAGGATCCTGGGCAATGGAAAAATCAGCCCATCAGAAGTTTAAACTTTCAGCATGCGTGCCTATCAGGCATCTGATGTGCATCACTGAAATTAAATTCAGATTTCAATGACTCAGATACCAGAAGATCTGAGTTAAAGGCAGGAAATACAATTCTGAGTGAGGAGTTAGACAATATAAGGATGGTGTTAGTTCGGCAAGACAAGCATAGCAGGGAGGTAATTCAGCAACAAACTCCCCTTGATGCAGACCATGCCCTATGATTGGCTAAAATCAAACAGCTTCAGGGACCAAGTGGCCAGCAGCTGGCAGTTATTGTTGCTAAAACCAGGGCAGGTGACCCCAGCCCTTGCTGGAACAATTAAAGCACTTGCCTTCTACTCGGCCACTCCCATACAATGAGGAAATGCTAGTGTGTACATCTGGTCACCTGAGGCAGGGCCATAGGACATGCTAAGGCCAAATCAGAAGAGTTAGGTCATTTGACTCTTTGAGTCTGCTCCACCAATCAATATGACCATGGCTGATCCTCTATTTCAAAGTCATACTCCTACTGTCTCCCCAAACTCCTTGACGCCTTTAAAGCCCAGAAATCTATCTATTCCCTTCTTAAATATATTCAGTGACTTGGCCTCCACAGCCTCTGTGGTAGAGAATTCCACAGGTTCACTGCCTTCTGAGTGAAGAAGTTTCTCCTTATCTCAGTCCTAAATGGTCTACCCTATATCCTGAGAATGTGACCCATTGTTCTAGAACCCCCAGCCAGAGGAAATATCATCCCTGCATCCAGTCCATCCATCCCTGTCAGAATT
Organism: Carcharodon carcharias; assembly: GCF_017639515.1. Lineage (NCBI taxonomy): Eukaryota > Metazoa > Chordata > Chondrichthyes > Lamniformes > Lamnidae > Carcharodon > Carcharodon carcharias. Next base: position 60,607,158 of record NC_054480.1, on the reverse strand, counting down.
TTATACGTTTCAATGAGATCCCCTCTCATTCTTTTAAATGCCAGTGAATACAGGCCGAGTTGGCCCAATCTCTCCTTAGACGTGAATCCTGCCATCCCAGGAAATAATCTGGTGAATTCCAAGGAAGGTCAGGACCACTATGTGCATTGTGTAGGCTGACGGTAACAACGAACCCTGTTTTCCCCCTCCTCCTGTACAGGTAAGACCCAACCCAGTCGAGCAACAGTTTGTGAGAAGTGAAACAGCAATAGAGGCCATGTAAATTAATAACACGGCTGCTGCAGTGTGTCAGATAACTCAGGCATGTATCTCCAGACCTCCGGTCACTCCAGCAGGCCTAGCTCTCACAGAGAAGTTGTTTCCCCTCTCTGATATAATGGTGGTGGGAAGCCAGTAGCCTACACTGTTGGTAATGGAGGCCATGAACAATGAATGTTGGTTGATTCTATCTTCACCATCATCCACAATCCTCACCCTGACCCCAAAAAGGCTGTGCCCCAAGTTTTAACGGACTTTGCAGAGGAGCACAAACTAGCCATCTCTGATGATCCTGAGGTACAGGCAATTCCTGAGTCTGTGCTAGGTGTATTTGCAACTCATAAATATGATTGTGGAAACAGATAACCTGAAAACGTCAGTAAACTGGCACATGCTTCCATGAAGCAGCACTCTTACCCAGCTGAAATAATGCCACACTTTCAAAACACTATTGAGTCATTGTTAAAGTAGATGTTGTTTGTGAACATCAGAAATTCAAAAAAATGGTTTGAGGAAGAAGCTAAAAGTTTTGCAAACAATTGGCATTTTATCTAAAATGCTGCCAGCTTCTGTGCTGAGAAAAATTAAAATTACTGAGTGGAAGTTTGCCTTTAATTGAGAGTTAAATTGTACAACTGCTAAAAAGGCACTGAACAGTTTTTTTCATAAAAGATGAACCTCAGACTTGAAGTTATGTTTACTCGGATGTCAGACAGAAATCCAATCTGAATTTTTTAAAATACAGAGATTGCTTTATAACTGTATGAATTAAAGATCTATGGTTTTACTGTTTCTTTCAAATAAGGTAAAATAGTAGACATCAGAAATTGAAAATTGACTTAAGGGAGAAAAAGGATACATAAGAGATATGGGAAAGATCCTGGACCCTTTTCCACAGCTAAAGTCTGCAAGGTTGAAGGTTTTGTTTAATTGTGAAAGTTAACTTTTTATTCAGAGTTAGTTTCCTTCAGTTTTAGTTTTGTCATTTGAAATGACACTCAAAGAACATAGGAAAAAGGGTTTATATTTATCTTTCCTTCGTTACAATAAGCACTGCCTTCCCTGATGAGAATGAGAGATTTCCTTCAAGTTTGATATTATTTTTGTTGTTTTCAATCCCTACAGATAGATTTTGGATAAGGTTGAAAAAAACGATACCAAAAGAACTTTGGGAAAAAAAAACATGGCATTTGGGTCATTTATGATTGGGAAAGTTTTTTAAAAATTATGAAAAAATAACTGATAAATTTACATGCAAAGTTTCCTGCGTCCCTTTACAAACAAATTTGCTTGAAGTTTAAGGGGATAATCAAATTTTCCTTAAAAAAACAATCTAGGTGGTTCCTCGGTATCAAAAAAATTTTTCGTTTGGGGAGGAATAAACTGAACATTCACAAAGCCAGTCAGCCCGTTTTTTTTTATTCGTTCACGGAATGTGGGCTTCGCTGGCTGGGCCAGCATTTATTGGCCATCCCTAATTGCCCTTGAGAAGGTAGTGATGAGCCGCCTTCTTGAATTACTGCAGTCCATGTGGTGCAGGTACACCCACAGTGCTGTTAGGAAGGGAGTTCCAGGATTTTGACCCAGTAACAGTGAAGGAACGGTGATGTATTTCCAAGTCAGGATAGTGAGTGACTAGGATGGGAACTTCCAGGTGGTGGTGTTCCCATCGATCTGCTGCCCTTGTCATTCTGGATGATATTGGTCCTGGGTTTAGAAAGTACTGTCAAAGGAGCCTTGGTGAATTCCTGCAGTGCATTTTGTAGATGGTACATGTTACTGCTACTGTACGTCAGCGGTAGAGGGAGTGAATGATCGTAGATGTGGTGCCAATCAAGTGGACTGCTTTGTCCTGAACAGTGTCAAGCTTCTTCAGTGTTGTGGGAGCTGCACTTATCCAGGCAATTGGGGAGTATTCCATCACACCCCTGACTTGTGCCTTGTAGATGGTGGACAGGCACTGGGGAGTCAGGAGGTGGATTACTCGTCACACGACTCCTAGCCTCTGACCTGCTCTTATAGCCACAGTATTTATATGGCTGGTCCAGTTCAGTTTCTGGTCAATGGTAATCCCCAGGATGTTGATAGTGGGGGATTCAGTGATGGTAATGCTACTGAACAACAAGGGGCGATGGTTGGATTCTTTCTTGTTGGAGATGGTCATCACACTTGTGTGACGCGAATGTTACTTGCCACTTGTCGGCCCAAGCCTAGATATTGTCCCAGGTCCTGCTGCATTTGGACATGGACTGCTTCAATATCTGAGGATTCGAGAATGGTGCTGAACATCATGCAATCATTAGCAAACATCCCCACTCTGACCTTATGATGGTAGGAAGGTCATTGATGAAGTAGCTGAATATGGTTGGGCTGAGGACACTACCCTGAGGAATTCCTGTGGTGATGTCCTGGAGCTGAGATGACTGACCTCCAACAACCACAATCATCTTCCTTTGTGCTAGATATGATTCCAACCAGAGGAGAGTTTTCCCCCTAACTCCCATTGACTTCAGTTTTGCTGAGATTCCTTGATGCCACACTCTGTCAAAGGATGTCAAGGGCAGTCACTCTCACCTCACCTCGGGAGTTCAGCTCTTTTGTCCATGTTTGAACCAAGGCTGTAACTGGGTCAGGGACTGAGTGGCACTGGCGGACCCCAAACTGTGCATCAGTAAGCAGGTGCTAAGCACCTAAGCTAAGCAAGTGCCACTTGATAGCACTGTTGATGACCCCTTCCATTACTTTACTGATGATGGAGAGTAGACTGATAGGGCGGTAATTGGCCGGGTTGGATTTGTCCTGCTTTTTGTGTACAGGGCATACCTGGGCAATTTTCCATATAATCAGACAGATGCCAGTTTTGTAGCTGTACTGGAATATCTTGGCTAGAGGCACGGCAAGCTCTGGAGCAGAAGTCTTTAGTATTATTGCCGGAATATTGTCAGGGCCCATAGCCTTTGCAGTATCCAGTGACTTTAGGCGTTTTTTGATATCATGTAGAGTGAATTGAATTGGCTGAAGACTGGCATCTGTGACGCTGGGGACCCCCAGAGGAGGTCCCCACCCACCCACCAACTTAAACATTCACTCCCTCCGTTACCAATGCACACATGGCAGCAGTGTGTAACATTTACAAATGCACTGAAGCATCTCACCAAGGCACCTTCTTGAGTACCTTCTAAATCCGTGACCTCCATCACCTAGAAGGACAAGGGCAACAGATGCATGGGAACACCACCACTTGTAAGTTCCCCTCCAAGCCACACACCATCCTGATTTGGGACTATACTGCCATTCCTACAGTGTTTCTGGTTCAAAGTCCAGGAACTCACTTCCTAACAGCACTGCCGGTGTATCTGTGCCACATGGACTGCAGCAGTTCATGAAAGTGGCACACCACCATGTTCTCAAAGGCAATTAGGGCTGGGAAATGAATGCTGGCCTAATGAGTGACGCTCACATCCCTCCCAGTCTCTATTCGGATAATTAAAGTTCCTCTTCTTAACTACTCTTTAGTTTTTACATCTCTCTGTAATTTCCTTGGAAATTTGTTCCTCTACATCTTTCCCATTAATTGCCGACCTGTAAACGACACCAAGCAATGTAATTTCCAGCATCCACAGTATTTTGATTTTATCTTAATGTAATTTCACCTTTTTGTTCCTTAGCTCTAGCCAAGCAGCCTCTGTCCTTGACCACTAGGGGACATCCTCTCTTACCGGCACTGCAATGTTCTTCTTAGTGAATACCGTCACCCCCTTCTTTCCTTTCTTTGCTATCTCTCCTGAACACCTTGGAGGAATTTTCCATGCCCGCTGGTGCCGAGCATGTTCGATGGCGTGAGCAGACAATATAGTGAGAAGGCCAGAAATCAGTTTCACAGCGTCGTGAATCCAGTTTGTGATCGTCTGCTCAGCTTTTCGACGGTGAGCCGCATTTCCCGCCAACAGTTGTTGGGAACCTTACTGTAATACATCTGAATATCAACATAAGGCCAGCCTGTTGGAATCGTCACTCCCCCCTCTACTGTATCGTCCTGGCCCGCATCGGTGTGATTGCACACCAACGTGATTCACAACATCATATATATAACGTGCTGCACTTTGAGGGGAACTTGGAGGTGAGTACACAGTAATGTTGTGCAGCGCTAGCCCAGGTCATTCATCTGCTGAGGTGCATTGTGGGGAGGTGCAAGGGCTGCCCTGCAGTTCAGTTGACTTGGGGGTGGCGGTAAGGGCTGCCCTGCGTTTGAAGCATGGTGGGGGACTGCCCTGCGGTTGATGTACTGTATCAGTACGTGAGGGGTGGGGGCAAGGAAGTAGCCGTGCATTAGAGAAACCTTGTATAACGTGATTATTCCTCTGCACCTGAGACAGTTCAGGAACTGCCACATTGATATGATTGGAGTCGGGCCTCTAGCTTCTCTGCCCACACAAGCAATGTAGATGCATCAAAGTACCACCAAATGCTCCAGAGCTTCTCATCCCTCGGGCACAGACTGTAAACTAATGAGCATTTTAGTGGACTGCAGAACATTTGGACGACTGGAACATTGTACAATCTCCTCGCCAAAGCTGGCCATGGAGCAGTCACTGCTGAAGGTCCTCACAGCTCCTTGCAATGTCAGCATCCCGGTTTGAACCACTCTCCCCCATGGTTCAAGCGAACAGTGAAGCCTTGCAGTGCGAGTTAGGGGAATGCCTGTGCCTGAGCTGAGAGCACAGCATATAGTCCAATGGGCAAAGCTGCCACCAATCGGTGAGGTGGAGTGGGGCGGAGGTGGTTGGGGATTCGGGCAGCCACGCAGTGCACTAAATTCTGGCCATCCAAGTGATGGTTAGTACTCTCTAGGATGCATTAGGAGGCCTTCAGGCTTAACCAAGACAGGTTCTTAGTATACCCAAGCCAACCCATGGGTCTCTATTTTTCATCCTGGAGGAGGAGTACATCAGGAGCATTGAGCCTGGTGATCCAGCTGTATGTGCCATGGCGTACGGCAAGTTGAGACAATGGAGAAGAGAGCAATGGAGTTGCCTGGCTGCTTAGAGAGAGGAGCAACAGCCTCATGAAGAAGATGTGGCTGGGGCTCCAATCCACGCTGTTGAAGAGCCACAGTGAGCCATCATTGGTCAGTGCCTATCTAGACCCGGGGTCTATAGCCGCTGCATTTCATTCCTGCAGATCACAACAACTAATATCGCCGAAGACTGCGCAGATCTAGGGTACTGGTCGTTCACATCTGCCAGCTACTGCGGGGTTTGGTGCCACGGGACATGGAGGGCATCCACTGCCAGTGGCTGTGAAAGTGACCTCGGCGTTCAATATTTTACACCAGTGGCTCCTTTCAGGGCTCCACAGGTGACCTCTGTGGGATCTCACAAGCCTCCACCCACAAATGCATCCATGAGGTCATAGAGGCCATCTTTGCGAAGGCACACAACTTTGTATATTTTGCCCAGGACCAAAAGAGGCAGGATACAAGAGCTAGTGGATTTGTCCAGATCTCGGGTTTCTCACAGGCACAGGGTGCGATCAACTGCACTCATGTTGTGCTCAGATCTCCATTTCAACACACGGTCAAGTATATCAATTACAATATCAATTACCTGCTGAGTTTTTCCAGGTAATTCTGTTTTTGTTTTGGATTTCCAGCAGCCACAGTTTTTTTGTTTTTATATCAATTACAAGGGCTTCCATTTGCTGAATGTGCAGCTGGTGTGTGATCAGCACAAACGCATTCTTCAGGCCTGCACACGGTTTCCAGGGAGCGTGCATGACGCCAACAGCCTCAGTCGGTCACAGATCCCTGACATCTTCCAGGGTCCACAGAAGCTGCAGGGATGGCTCCTCGGGGACAAGGCATACCCACAGGCGATGTGGCTGATGACACCCGTGCGGCGGCCTCAGGCTGCAGCAGAGCAACAGTATAATGAGGCTCATGCTGCAGATCGCATCTTGGTGCAGCAGACCATTGGGATGCTGAAAATGAGATTCTGGTGCCCAGACAAGTCTGGTGGAGCCCTGCAATACAGTCCACAGAGGGTGTCACGCATCATCGATGCCTGCTGCGCCCTTTACAACCTGGCACTCCAACAGGGAGAGGAGCTGGCTGAGGAGGAGATGGAGGAGCTGGAGGTCTCCTCTGATGAGGAAGATGTCGACAGTGATGAGGGTGAACAGCTCCTCGAAGGCGATGAAGGCCCTTGCACTGGCCAGACAAGGCAGGCATGCTCTTGAGGCTCTCATAGCAGTTAGGTTTGTGGAGGATGATGACGACATGCAGTGAGGAGACACCATAGATCCTCACATTGCATCTGTGAACATTTGACTCCAGTCTGTCTTAAGGCAGCGTGAATACCTTCTGTGATAATGCTCCTGTCATGGAGATGCAGTGGAGGCCCTAATTGTCGCTCAATTGCAGGAGGGTGATGATGACATGCAGTGAGGACACTCCATAGACCTTCACATAGCCTCTGAGAATGTCTGACTGCTGTCTGTCTGAGGACAGCTTGCTTGCACTCTATGATCAGGGTCATATCATAGAGCCTCAACCATGAAACTTTAAAAGCACTTGATCCTTTGTCTGCCTTCAGCACCTGACCCCTTCAGGAGCACAGGGTCATTGATCACAGATGCTGAAGAGATGGGAGCCAGCCCCTCCTGAAAGGTGCTGAGAGCACACAGAGAGAATGATGGAACTCTGTGATGCCTGCTCAATACATTCTGGCAGCAATGACAAGCACTGTCAAGGTGCAGACATCAGTAATAAGTCCATGGAGTGAGAGGCTGGACCATCACTTTGGTCTAAAAGCTGCACAGGGAAGAAGCCCTGGACTGAGACACCTGCCTTTATCTTGTGCAGAAATGTTTCACATTTGAGTGACACAAACACTGCTCATCAGAACAAGGAGCCATAGGCAGGGAGATATTGTTAGGAGTTTATTTACAATAGTGAACATCAACACCCATGCCCAGACTGCGCAACTAGCTCTTCCTGATTGGACACAGCCGCAGCTCATGGCTGCTGTTGTTGTTGTGTGCTGGGTGTTTGGAGCTGGAAGGAGCCAGGAGCTGTTGCTGAGATTTCTCTGCTTACTGCCTTTTGCCTCAGGACTTCTTTATTTACCGGTTTTGTTGCTGCCCAGGGGGCACTAGAAACGTACAAGACCTTACTGCTGGTGTTTTTGCTGGGGCTGCAGGAGCCACAGAGAGAGAGAAATCTGAGTGGCAGTGGCTCACCATGGGCAGGATCTATCTGGTGGTGGACCCTTTAGCGGCCACCGTGGAGAGGCTCATGTTAACCAATGTCCCGCCCTTTGTTCCTGGTGAGCTCCTCCTCCCCCACCTTCACCAGCTGGTGTGGGTAAAGTCTGGGACTGTGCCGATCCTGCTCGGCCTCGGGGAGCCCAATCTCTGCCATGTCTACCCCTTCCGGTGCCAGGTCTTCGTTCTCCTGGCACGGGAGGAGTGCACGGTGGGACGGCTTGATGTCATTTTTGAGGGGGCCACCTACCAGGCATTTTGGATGGCGGATGGCATGCGGTGTCATGCCTGCAGGAAGGCGGGGCACGTTAGGAAGAACTGCCCCCATCTCCAAGGCTGCCAGTACCACCCAGGCGGCTGCGGTTGGCACTGCCGTACCTTCCCCCACCACCACTCCATCCGCTCCCCCACAAGGGGGAGTGGCGCTAGTGGCTAATGTCACCCTGGCTGCCGGCGAGGTGGAGGGAGAGAATCCACACCATAAGAAGGCGCAGAGAAAGACACGCTGCCTAGAGGTGGCCCCCGAAACCCTCCGAACATCCTGATCCCAAGACCCCTGAAGACACCGACTTGGGGAAAAAAACACAATGCAGTCCTGGCATTGTGGCAGCGCGTGCTCTCGGGCCCATCGGCGCCTCAGCACCAAATGCTGGGCCTGGCGTCGTCCCTGTGATGGTTTCCCCATCCGGCAGCAATGGGGGTGCGCAACCCTAAGCCGGTGGTTGTCCTAAAAAGAATAGACCAGCCAAAACCACAGAGAGCAAAGCATCCAGAGGGTTTAGACAAGGCATTGGGTGCCTCGCAGATGGAGGTGTCCCCAGCCCCCAGCCTACACCGGAAGATGCGCCCCGGGGGGGAGGGCCTCGCAACTTGTGAGGTGGGATGTGTCCCCACCCCTAACGATAAGGTGGCAGTGTCTCTGCCCCCATTAAGTCCTCGCTCTGGCCTCTGGGGGGAGCCCAAATTCCCATTCCCCCGGTGCAGCCCCTGAGCAGGGCCCCTCGGGGGTTGGTGGGGTTATTGCCCTTGCTGTGGTGCCCCACCCCAACCCAATTGTCCCCCCGAGATGCCATCTGGCCCACCAGGGGACTGCAGCAGTCCCTTCACGGCCCTAAATGCTGGGTCATCGGGTGGCAGTGGCGAGGAGGGCCTCCTGGCTCCCTCCCAACCTCAGTGCCTGGGCATCTCCATATTAGGTCCGGTGATTTTTCCAGATTCGCCGAGGGACCTGGTACCTGAGGGAGAGCAGGACTCTGAGACGCAGCTGTCCTTTGGCCCAATCATCAAGAGGAGATGAGAGAGGACCCCTCTGCTCTTGACCCTGGGGGTGGGATCAAGGTGGAGGTGGAGCCGACTGGCAGCTCCGACCGCCCCTGTACTCAATACGGGGGAGGGGTTGGAAGTTGGAGGGCGGAGTTTCGGTCATTATTGGGCGAAGTGGTGAATCCCCTTGTGCCCCCACCGACTCTCCCCTCACCCCTGTACGGGAACTCCAGGATTTTTTAGCGAGTAATCGCAGTCGCTAAGTCAGGCTCCAGTCAGCCCTAGACCGGTAGCATTCTTTTCCTCTTGTGCTCTGATCCACCTGCAAGGCCCTGGGCTGGACCTGAATGCTAAGAGGAAGGTTCACATGTTTCTCAATGGGCTCCTGAAGGAGAGGAAGGATTAAAATAGTCCTCTCCTCCTTACACTAGCCATGGTGATGGTAGCACATACTCCTGACACTGAAGAATGCCATAGCCAGCCTCAACATCCACGGCAGCACAGGTTCCAGAATTTCTCGGTCCTCAGGGATAGAAAGTATGCGATGTGCTTCCTGCAGGAAACCCATACCATTCTGGGAGATAAAACTGCATAGTTCCTAGAGTGGTGAGGGAGGGCCTACATGAGTCACCTAGCCTCCAGTTCTGTTGGGGTGGCTATCTTGTTGGCCCCACATTATCAGCCGGAGATCTTGGGGGTCAAGGAGCCAGGGCCAGGCCAGTTGTTGCACCTTACTATGCGCCTGGGGGGTGCGGCACTTCACTTTGTGAATGTGTACGCTCCCCTGGACACGCAGTAGCAAGCAAGCTTCTTTGAGGGAGTGTCTACTAATCCCGGCTCCATCGATGTGGGTGAGTGCATTGTCCTCAGGAGGGGATTTCAACTGTACACTCGGGGCCAGGGACTGTCTTGGTGCCCAGCCCCGCACGCGAGGTGTGAGTAAGTTGTGGGACCTGGTCGGATCCTTCGACTTGGTGGACGTCTGGCAACATCTCCATCCTGACTCCAGTGTTTTCACTTTTGTGTCACTTGGAATCGGAGCATCCAGACTTGACCGCCTTTACGTTTCCAAAGCGTACGTGTCCTGCGTTCCATCGGCTTCTAAGCGGCAAGTGCCGTACACGGACCACCATCTGTGTAGCGGAGCTCGCTTTGTTCTGCGCTCAGGCGAGGCCCAGGTACTGGCACTTTAACAACCTGCTGCTGGAGGACGAGCGTGTCCTGGGCTCATTCCATCATTTCTGGGCTGGCTGGAGAAGGAAGTGGGGAGGCTTCCCCTCCGTGAGGCTATGGTGGGACGTGGGCAAGGCTCACATCTGCATCTTCTGTCAGGAGTACGCGAGGGGGTTGACAAAGGCAGAAATCCAGGGTTGAGGAGTTGGAGACATGCTCGACCTGGAGGCATGCCTCCGTTAGCCCAATGCAAACCCGGCCCTCTGGTTGGCGTATGAAGAGAAGAAGGGCATGCTGCAGGACCTGCAACTCGTCGGGTCCCGCAGCGCGTACGTGAGGTCACGGAGCTGGTTCCGCAAGGACCTGGACCTTGGCTCCCACTTCTTCTACTCGCTGGTAAAAAGGCATGGGGTCCATCAGCAGCTCCTTACGCTGCTGGCCGATGATGGATTCCTTGTCTTGGATCCAGAGGGCATCAGGACTATCACCTGAGACTATTACACTGCCTTGTTCTCTACGGATCCGTCCAGCAAGGAAGCTTGCAGAGTTTTGTGGGAGGACCTGCCGCAAGTCAGCCTGAAGGGCACCGGAAAGCTTAACTGAAGTCTGGGAGAGCTGACTGGCACCCCGGGGTTGGACGGTCTGACCGTGGAATTCTTCAGGGCGTTCTGGGATGTCCTGGGGAATGACTATGCGGGGATTCTGGGGAGAGTATGGCAACCGGGGAGATGCCCTTCATGTGGTGCAGGGCAGTTATTGCCCTGCTGCCAAAGAAGGGAGATCTCCACCTTCTTAAAAGCTGATGCCCAATCTCCCTCCTCAGCACAGATTACAAGGTCATTGCCAGGGCAATATCTTCTCGCCTTGGCACCGTGCTGGACCACATAATCCACCCTGACCAGTCCGACATGGTCCCGGGCCACACCATCTTCAATAATATCCAACTGGTGCAGGACGTCATTCATTTTTCCCAGAGGGCTGGTCTGTCGGGTGCCTTTCCGTCTCTTGACCAGGAGAAGGCATTCAACAGGGTGGATCATGAATATTTATTTGGGGCTCTGCGACGCATTTTGTCGCCCGGATCCGACTTCTGTATGCTGCCACAGAGTGTCTAGTTAACGAGTTCCTGATGATGCCTCTTTGCTTTGGGAGAGGGGTGCGTCAGTGCTGCCCCCTGTCTGGCCAATTATATTCTACCTGCATGGAGCCTTTCCTGCGCTTTCTGCAGAGGAGGTTATCGGGATTGGTCCTGTGTGGGCCGGGTATCGGGGTGGTCTCCACGGTTTAAGCCGATGAAGTGCTCCTCATATTCACCAACCCAGCTGACCTGAGGAGGATGCACGAGTACCAGGAGGTTTACTCTGCTGCGTTCTCTGCCAAGATCAACTGGGCCAAATATTCTGGACTCCTGGTCGGTCAGTGACAGATGGATCCCCTACCCAAGGAGCTCAGATCTTTCACCTGGAGCAGGACCAGTCTCCTCTACCTGGGGGTCCACCTCTGCCCTGCTGAGGAATCCTGGCCAGCGAACTGTAGGAGCTGGAGGCCAAAGTCACCACTTGCCTGCGGCGCTGGACAGGACTGCTCCGAGTGCTGTCTTACCGAGGTTGAGTTCTGGTCATAAACCAGCTGATTGCTGCCATGTTGTGGAATTCGCTGGTCACTTTGACCCCAAAATGTCACAAAAATCCAGAGAATGCTCCTGGGACAAAAGTCTGCAATGGGTCACTGCTGAGGTTCTGAGTCTCCCGCTTAGGGAGGGCGATCAGGCACTGGTGTGCCTACGCACACAGGTGGCGACTTTCCACCTTCAGGCCCTGCAGTGATACCTTTACATCGAGCCCCATCCGAGATGCTGTGCCCTTGTGACGTATTTCTTCCGCCGGGTGCATGGCCTGAATTATGACGTGCAGCCCCTGTTTGTAGGCCTGAGGGGCGTTCATGGCTCCTTGCAGGTGTTGCCCATCTTTTACCAGGACCTGATCAAAGTTGGGAACATGGTCACCTCGTGACGCAGCTCTCTGTCTTCAGGAGTAGCGGCTATCATCAGAAAGCCACTGCTCTGGAATCCGTCCCTCCACTCTTTTCGGTGGCTAATGAAGAGGAAGGCTGTGGCTGCCGGGGGTCACCAGGATTGGGAGCATGCTGGGTGGCGGAGAAGCGGGCTGGATGATTCCACAGGAGTTGGCGCATCACGCATCGGTGGACATCTGGTTCGGAGCCAATGCCGTTCAAGGACAGTTGGGCTTGGCTCCGACGTCATACTGGGCCTTGAGTTGGCGCAGGTGTGTTGTAGTCTTCCATCCAAGCATACCCCTGTTCAGACGGAATTCCACATTGGCCCCAAGTTCCAAACCCTCCCATGGGAGTAAGTCCCGCTCAACCATATCACCAGTGCTCACTGAAATAATTTGACTCCCAGTTAAGCAGCGCTTCAATTTTAAAATTCTGTTCCTTTTTTATAAATCTCTCCTTAGCTTTGTGTCTTCTAGTTCTGTAATTGCCTCTAGCCCTCCAAAGCCAATACTTTTCTGCACATATGATTATCCAGGACAGGAAAAGTCTTGGAGTTCCCAGAAAGAACAGGATATGCACTCCATGGGTCAGAGCTGCCATGCCATTCCTCTGACTATTGGATAATAAAACTTACTAAGAAAAGAAAGACTGATGAGCTACTCACTTCTCTTCTGTTGTCACTTAAATAGAGGGAAGTTAATTGAAATGCTTTACTTAACTGTTAAAAAAAAATTAAAATTTCCAGCACCTTAGACTAACTTGTTACATTGGAGAAAGGGAAACAAGGCCACAATACTGATCATCCAATTACCTTATGGTCTTCCTTTTATCTCACAGTTTGATTTTTTTCTCTCTCAATTCAGTGATCCCAACCTGTTATACACTTCTCCCAGTCTGCTTCACAGTGATCTGGACCTATTGCACATTCCTTCTGGCCTCTTTCACAGTGATCCTGATCAGCTGTACATTCCTCCTGATCTGCTTCACAGTGACCTCAAGCTGTTTCAAATTCTTCCTGGTCTGCTTCACAGTGATTCTCATTTGTTTCACACTCCTCCCTGGCTGTTTCACAATGATCCTGAACTGCTTCACACTCAGTCCAGTTCTTCTGGCACAATTCCCCAGATGTTTGTGAGGAGGAATTTGCAGGGCCCATTGGACTGGGGTTCCTACGTTGTGGCTGGACACAAGACAAAGGGAATGTTCATGGTAGTGATAAAGACTAAAGAGGGTGCTGATAGTGACACAAAGGTGGAAAGCAGAATTTGCTAGCAGCAGAACAAAGGTCGGTGCTCTGTGAAAGCACAACATAGAAGAACAAGTTACATAATGGCCCTGTGGTGTGGAGGGGGGTGGGGCAATGGGGGGAAGGATAAAAATAAATAAAACCCTGTTGCTTGCCATTTCAACACACCATCCTTCTCTGATGCCCACATGCCCATCCTTGGCCTGCTGCACTGTTCCAGTGAAGCTCAACTCAAACGTTATTCCAGGAGGAACAGCGCCTCATCTTCCGATTAGGCACAGCCTTCCGAACCTAACATTGAGTTCAACAACTTCAGAGCGTGAACTCTCTTCTCCATCTTTACCCCTTTTTAATCCAATTTATTATATTGTATTATTTATTTTTATATATTTATATTTATCCTAATATTCTGATGAAGCCACCTCGATGGAGAGATTGATTTGGTACTGAAGCTCTCTAAATTCAAATCAAGTTTCTCCAACTTGTGTGTTCACAAATTTGTTCAACCTCCTCATTTGAGATAAAGGTGAGTCATCAAGTGTTCTTTGATCTTTGGCTTTACCAGTTATTTGCTACTGGCATGTTGTTATTTATGTTGCTTTCTGTCTTGATCAATTGGTGATTGTTTCTGAGAAAAGGATGGGGCATGCATGGGATTTGAAACTGCAAATGTGATGACAGCAAAAAAAATTTGGAAGCTTACAGGTAAAGGAAAACCTTGCTAACTGAACTTAGCCCACAGAACGTCAGCTTGGGATTACTAAATCCATTGCAAAGCTGCTCTTAAAAGTTCATAAAATAGGCATTAGTTAATTAACTAATCAGCTGTGAGCTGGGAAATTCCCTGAAATTTCTTTAACAACCATTATTTGTGCACATTTGGCACCAAAAAAAGGCCTTGCATTTATATTGATTTTCATGACCATATTGGACATCACAAAGCACTTTATATCCCATGAAGGACTTGTGAAGTATAGTCATCACTGTAATATAGGAAACATTTCAGCCAGCTTGACCAAAGTTCTCAAGCTGTTCAGGAGAACAGGTACAGTAGATGGGAAGAAAATATTTAAACTAGTTTGGGAGTCTAGTACAGAGGCAGGCATAGTCAAAAAAATCCAGACAGACCTTTCAGGAGTGGAATTAGCAAACACTCTGATAGTTTAGAGACAGTCAAGGAGGAGTCAATAAAGGTGGAGCTTAGTTAGAAATGGGTATTGTCTGTGTACATGTGGAAATGGTATTTTTGGATGATGTCACTGAAGGGCAACATGGGCCCAATCTTCCAGCCACCGCATGATTGGGGAACAGACGTACGACTGAAAATGCTCTTTGGGGCCCTGTGAAAGTCATAATGCACAGACCTATGTGGGAATTAAACTTCTGATGGACAATTTCCCAGGACACTCCACAAATGTTTCCAACTCTGAGTTAGAGTCGGAGTGTTTGGACAGTTCTGGAGTACTTGCCTGAAGAATTACCCAGGAAATATGAGACAGATTAAAACCTTGTCTAATACCTAGGAAACTCCACAGTTGACATACAATCAACCCCTCTTGACCCTCTAACCATCCCCATGATTACGCCCCAACCTGACCCAACTACCCTCTCAGGCATCTACATACCTACCACCTAACTCACCTACCCACCTAATCCAGTCACCAACCTACCTACCACCTCACCCATTCACCCACTTATTCACATACCCTCCTCACCACTTACCCACCCAAGCACTCTACCCATTCACCCACTGTACCCATCTTACCCACCTATATGCCTCACCCACCTATCCACTCACCCACATACCCATTCACTCATTCAGCCACTCACCCCTAAATCCACTCAGTCATTCACTCACAGAGGAGAAGCACTTCACAGAATCACAATGCAGAAGCGGCCCTTCGGCCCATCGGGTTTACACCAACATGTGAGAAACACCTGACCTACCTACCTAATCCCATTTACCAGCACTTGGCCCATAGCCTTGAATGTTATGACGTGCCAAGTGCTCATCCAGGTACTTTGTAAAGGATGTGAGGCAACCCGCCTCCACCACCCTCCCAGGCAGTGCATTCCACACCGTCACCACCCTCTGGGTAAAAATGTTTTTCCTCACATCCCCCCTAAACCTCCTGCCCCTCACCTTGAACTTATGCCCCCTTGTGACTGACCCTTCAACTATGGGGGACAGCTGCTCCCTATCCATCCTGTCCACGCCCCTCATAATCTTGTATACCTCGATCAGGTCGCCCCTCAGTCTTCTCTGCTCCAAAGAAAACAACCCAAGTCTATCCAACCTCTCTTCATAATTTAAATGTTTCATCCCAGGCAACATCCTGGTGAATCTCCTCTGCACCACCTCCAGTGCAATCACATCCTTCCTATAATGTGGCAACCAGAACTGCACACAGTACTCCAGCTGTGGCCTCACTAAGGTTCTATACAATTTCAACATGACCTCCCTACTTTTGTAATCTATGCCTTGATTGATAAAGGCAAGTGTCCCATAAGCCTTTTTCACCACCCCACTAACGTGTCCCACTGCCTTCAGAGATCTATGGACACACACGCCAAGGTCCCTTTGTTCCTCGGAACTTCTTAGTGTCATGCCGTTCATTGAATACTTCCTTGTCAAGTTACTCCTCCCACCACAGACACTGTCCAGGCCATAGAGACAGAAACCTGGCCTCCGCTAGAGGCTGATTTTCCAGATATCCCCTTGGAAGAGCAGCACTCCTGCTCTGAGTTCTTTGATGACTATCAACAGTCAACACTTATCTGTGATTTCCTGAGAGAGGGTGGAAAGAGAAGGCAGTTTGTTGCCACTTGCATCAATGCACCAAAGCCTGAGCCACAGCTGCTATTTGGTTACCCTGCTCTCTGCAGCTATGGTGAGACCAGAGACATTTGGGTTGGAATACTCCACCTTGTCCATTTCCACCGGCATCTCCGCTTCACATTTATTGCCCACATTCTGCTAAAAACTTCCTTTTTTTAATTCCATTCACTTTAGATCCATTGTTAAAGAGGGAGAGAGTGGGTCAGATCCATTTATGCAGCGGGAGAAGATGGGTCAGATCGATTGTGGCAAAGAGGTGGAACTGGTGTAAAGGAGACATTTGCAAAGCATAAGGAAATGAGCCTGAACCATTGGCAGTATACTCTAGCTACAACTGCAAACTAGCTTGGGAAAAAATGGTAGGGGCAGTTTACCGAGATTGAAGTCACATCAAAATTTGAAGCAAGTAACTCACTCCCTGGGTTCCCAGACTGCCACTGGATGCCCACCTCCAGGGAAGTTAAAGGAGACTGACTGCGATTTTACAGTTTAACTGCCACCGCCCCCCCACCCCGCCCCACCCCCATCACATTGGAAAACTGAGGGCAAAATGTAAAATCCCAATTGGTCTCCTTTAACTGCCCTTAACAAGGCTCTTAATGATGCTAATTGCGTGACTGCCTCGGGAGGTTGGGGTGGGTGCGAGTAGCCTGCCGGGCCGCAAACCTGCCTTCCCTAAAATGGCCGGCACCAGGAATGGAATCAGGAAACCAATATTAGGCCTTGTTAGAAGGCTCCATCCTTCTCTGTTCCCGACTTCGGCAGGCCTGAAATTTTTGCCTCTAGGTCTTACATCTCTTATAATGACCTGGTTGTTAAGCATGCAGCAGAACACTAACAAATGTCGAGACATGCTGAGCTGAGTGCTGCAGGGCTTCTCCAGAGTAGGCCAGGCAGCAGAAGCACTGCCTTATGATGCCAATGTCGTGCCCTGAATCATCCCTTGTGCCAGCATGGCTCTCATTGCATGCACATCTGCATGGGTTCCAGGCCGGAGTCCTCAGCTATGTCATGGATGGGCAACCCTTGTTTCCAATCCATTGATGCGGGATTTGTGGGAAGGGGCATAGAATTGTGTGGGGGGGGTGCCACATGTCAGAGGCCCGGCAGTGCACAGTGATGGCCATATCACACAGGCATTGGGGAGACAGTGAGACAGCAAAGCTGACTGTATGCAGCGGGAAGACACTTGAAATAGTTAGGAAAGAACTTAAATGCTTTAGCATGCCAGAGAACTGAATTAAATTAATCTTTTGAGATTAAGCGACTGGAGAATGTGGATCATGGACCATCAGATTCACAACTGAAAACAGCTGGCGGCTTCCATGTGAGTTCTGCTGCACTCTTCATAACCTTTGGTTTCAGAGACGGGATGCCTTGTATCCAGAGAACACAGAGGATAATCACTGATCTTCTGAAGAGGAAGATGCTGAGGAGGAAGCTGTGGAAGGAATACTTTTCCATCAGGCACCTGCACTTGAATGCAGAGCCATGCAGATCAACATAAAGGAAACTGTGAAAACCTGATTCACAATCAATTCCTGCAGCCATCAGGCTTATGATATGCCTGATTTAGACTTCTCTGCGTCTCACTTATCCTTCACAACGCTCCTCTCATTTGAAAAGAGATCACAAATCCATTGGTATTTCTAAGACCATTGATGCATTTTATAAAGTGGCCATTATACCAATTCAAATCTGCTACCTAGAAACCAAGGTCCCAAAATAGTTCAAGTATGCTTATAAACCAGTTGACAATGAATGAGAGACATGTTAATAAATCACAATTTATAACACAACACACACCGTGAACAAACATCACAGGTCATGACCACACACAGGACCCTGGTGAATATGTTCTCTTTCTAAAATGCTTGACTTCTGCGATGAGCTGCATTCGCCAAATCAGCAGCTGAGGTTGAGGCAGGCTTCCCATGATTGGGAACGGTCTTCATCCGGATTACCTGGCAGACCTTGGCATGCTGAGAACCTCTGTGAACAGTGCAAAGGATTCCTCAGCAGCCTCACCCACTGGAAAAGGCAGAATGACTGGCAGAGGGGCTGAGGAGCACCCTACCCTTGGAGCACATTGAGAGGAACCCTGATATGTCCTCCCCATCTCTCAATGGAAGAAACCACTGTTATGTTCAACATACCAAATGCTGTGACAGTGATTGGTAAACTAAATGAAGTGTTTTTTATTAGGAATTACAGGATTCAGGAGAGCTCTGATATATACAGACTACCTGCTAACACTGCTCCAGCTACTGTATCACACTGTAACTTGCATCACTTCCTGTTTGCTAAGCTATTTGCATATTCAGATATGTTAATATTAAAACAATTAAAGCAATACCACAATAATCATATGGCTGAGCAATGGCAGAACTCATGCCCTGGCTGAACTCCTCAATTGTCTGCACATGTCTGCTTATAGCCTCTGGCATCTCCACCAGATGTTCCACTTCTTTGTGCTGCAACTCCAACAGGTTAAGTGTGGCCTACACCAGAGGCCTATCATCCACCTGGGGCTCAGCATAGGCCTAGTCTCAGACAGTCCTCCACCTGTTAGACTCTGGTTCTCACAGCCTCCATCAGCTGCCCCCGCTTGACAATGAGATGCTCTCCAGACTCTGAATCCAAACCAAGCTACAATTGCAAACCCATCAAGGTGAATGTATCTGTGCTGCAGTGGAAAGGTGTGCCCCTGCATCCTCTGGGGCTTGTGATTTCTCTTTTGCAGAGATTGACTGCAGGATTTCTGATCCTGGAGCCACGTTTCCCTCAGGTGTGCAGAGACCTACAGAGTCAAAAACTGTTAGTTATTATCCCTTGCCACTAACTGGCCACATCCATGGATGCCTTGTGCTTCACTCATGTCCAGAGATGGAGCACACTTCCTAGGACATCTCACTCTCCTTACCAAGACTCCGATTTCGCCATCTGAAATGGCCCATCCTCCCGGCTCACCGGCCAGCTCAAGAGCCTTGATCACTGCAGCTATCAGCATATTCTGCTCTGCCACTCCTCCGCCCATCTTGCTCCTTTCCTTGTTGTTGCAGGCCGTCTTTTTATGGGAACAGAAGGGCAGACTGTTCCATGCATGGAACACCTTACCCATGCTTTGCTTAGCTTCTATCAAGGAGTCATCCCACTGTTTAGCTTGGCACTCAGTGGACTTGGAAGAGGCTGGAGTTATACACCTGTGACCACATGCAGCCTTTCCTTCCAAGGGTGAGAAACTTCAGCTATGTGGAAAGATTGAAGAAGTTGGCACTGTTGTCCTTAGGAAAGAGAAGATTGAGAGGACGTTTCACAGAGGTATTTCACAGAGGTATTAAAAATCATGAGGATCAGAGTAGATAGAGATAGGTGAAAGGATCAAGCACCAGAGGGCACAGATGTAAGATAATTGACAAAAGAAGTAATGGTGACATGAGGAAAAACTTTTTCACACAGAGATTGGTTAGAACATGGAATTCACCGCCTGAGAGTGTGATGGAGGCAGGGTCAATGGAGGCTATTAAAAGGGAATTGGATTATTATCTGCAAAGGAAAAACTTTCAGGGCTATGGGGAAAAGTCAAGGGAGCGGTTCTAGGTGAATTGCTCCATCAGAGAGCCAGCACAGACACAACAGGCCGAATGGCCTTCCTCTGTGCTGTAATATTTCTACGATTCTATGAAAATTCAAAGATCTTTTCCACAAACTAGCGTGAAAGAAATATCTTTTTTGTTAATACTACTGTGGGGTACTGAAACAGGCTTGTGGGAGCTGTGTGTTGTGTGTATGATGAATTTAATTAAACTGAAAACAGTCAGGCGCAAGGTTTGAATCATCAAAGGAGTTAGGAGTAAAAGCAGGCATTTTGAAATTGAGATGGGCAAGCTAAGGTGAGATTCCAGTAGATACAATATGAATGGAAATTTGCATTAGGAGATAAGTGACGAGTGAATTGTTAGCTGTTTGAATTTCAAAAGAGGCATAAGAGGACATGTTACCACTGACAAAATCATAAATAAATAAGTAACAGTTATTAAGTGTATTTTTCCAAAAGTGCTGGCCATAATGACAACATGAAAGGTTTTTATGTTCTGGGAAAGGTAACTTCCAAAGAAAGTTTAGAACAATGAGTTTATAGATCAAAGTGGAGAAAATATATTTAAGGAAAGATTGAAAGCTATATGATGACTGGCCATGTGAGATCTTGAAAGGTTGGGTGTGCCAAGACAGACTTGTGAAAAGCAGCTTCTAGCCCTCTAGCAAAGTGTTTGCTTGTTCCAGAAAGCAAGGTTTTGTTAAAAGCCTTGGAATTCCATTGTAAAGTGAGAGGGAGAGAGAAACTGAAATACCTCCCTTTAAGCAACAGTAGGTGCCTTGTGGTAACATTACTGGATGTTTCATAGATTAAGAATCTATTTGGACTGTTGCCTGAAATGGGTGTTTATTTTGGGAGTCTAGCTAAGTAGAAATCTTTTGGGAAATGTTGTAAGAATAAGTTTAACTGTCTAACTATAATCTTGTGTGTTTAAGTTTCTTTTTGTTTATAAATATTTTAATTTGACATTTAAAATCTCAAAAGGTGGTTGTGGACTCTTTACTTCTGACCTCAGTGCACAAAGCTTCTCATAATAAAATACAAATTGCAAACCATTGTGATAGCTCGGTCAAGTTTCCCTTTAGAATTTGGTCAGCCCGACAATTGCCACCTGCCATATCATAACACTAGAAAAGCAACAGCCTAATGCAGTTATACTCACCAAATCATACCTTCCAGCTAATGTCCCAGAATCCTCCATTGTTATCCTTGGATATGTCCTGACGCACCAACAGGACAAACCCACCATAGGTGGCAGTACAGTGTTACAAAGTCAGGAGGCAGTATCGCTGGAAAATGCTCAACAATGACTCTGTACCATCAGGTCAAAAATATACAATGAAATCCCCCATCTAATGCCCACACTCAGGTGATAACTAAAGTCTCTTCTATGTTGACCACCACTTTGGAGAAATGTTGAAGGGCACAGCCTGTACTTTGGATAGGCGTCTTTCATGTGCATCACCAAGAGTGGCTTAGAGTTCCATTAATCACCGAGCTGCCCAAGTCCTGAAGGTCGCAGTTGCTGAACTGGCCCTGAGGCAGGTGGGAGAGAACCAACACAAGGGGAAAAAAACTACTTCACTTTGTCTGCAACCGTTTAGCAGTTGTAGATTGAGCTCATATATCCACCACTGGGCAAATGGAGATCTACAGCAGGCATGGATGGGAGTAGGAGATGAGAAGCCAAAACCTGCATGTATTCCCTCTTGCAGATCTCGGCACTCCAGAAGGATGGACAGAGACCAGGGGCCGGCAGTCCATGTCTGAGGAGGAGAAGGGGCGATCATCAGAGGGCAAAGCATTTCATCATTCCCATGCACACTCCACTGATGGTTAGAGGACCGTTGGAGGCCAGGCATATGATGAGTCACAGGCTGATGTTGAGCATCTGGTGTTGGTCCCATGGAGTTTTTATGTCAGATATTGAAAAGGCATCATGGTTGCAAGAATCCGTGAATCAGAATGTCTCGAGCCTCTCTTGTATGTCTCGCGATGGTCCTTGCCTCTGGTGTGGGTGAGGGGTGGCGGGATCATCATCCTGTCCCACTTGCTCTGTACCCTCCTCCACTTCATCAGACAAGGAGTGATGCTCATCCATAGTCTCCTGATGCAAAGCTTCCCATCTGTGCAGTATTAGGTTGTGCAGATCAGCAAAGCAGACCACCATGATATAACAGACTCTCAGTGGGGCATAGTGTGACATTCTACTAGATTGGTCCATGGAAAAGAACCTTATCTTCAGCAAGCCAATGATCTGCTCAATGGTCGCTCAGGTTGACCTGTGGCAGTCATTGTAATGTTCCTCAGCTACAGTGCAAGTGTTACTCACTGGCGTCAGCATGTATGTCTTCAGTAGGTAACCCTTGACCCCAAAGATCCTTCTCCAAAGGCTGGAACAGCTGGAACTGTGGAAGTGTTGGCTGCTCCCATGGAACTGGGCACATAGATGCAGGGTGCTTTTCTATGGTCACGCACCAGTTGAATGATAAAATGGAATCCTTTCCCAATTATGATGGCCGCTGGCTAGTCCTAAACAGCCTTGATGGCCTCTTGGGTACAATCGATGAACCTGGGGTATCCTGTGCTGGTCCCAAAGCAGATAGATCTTTACACCTAGCTATCAGGGTCAGTCTGATCACACGCATAGTCACTGCCCCTCTTGAACAAGGAATTTATCATTTCCTTAATCAGCAATGAGCTGCTGCCTGGGAGACTCTCATGTCCACAGTAGATCCCTGGAAAGAACCAGATGCGTAGACATTGACTGCATTGGATATCTTCAGGCTCATGGATATTTTGTGTCCACTGTGGCTCACGGGTCACAACTTATTCTGCAGCACAGCGTCTAGGTTGGGGACAACCTCAATTGAGAGCCACAGTCTTCATTGCGATAATCCCTCCAATATTTGCCGGTAGTTTAGGTGAGTGCAGAACAATCTCGGTCACAGTTGGGCTGTCTTGTTGCAATCACCAGCTGCCAGTCCACTGTGTACCCTTTTTCAGCTTTTACAGCTGGAAAGTGGCCTTGTGCTGCTCTTTCTGCAGCGCTTTCCTTTTCATTCATTCATGAGATGTGGGCTCCGCTGGCTGGGCCAGCATTTATTGCCCATCCCTAGTTGCCCTCAAGAATGTGGTGATGAGCTGCCTTCTTGAACCGCTGCAGTCCATGTGGTGTAGGTACACCCACAGTGCTGATAGGAAGGGAGTTCCAGCATTTTGACCCAGTAACAGTGAAGGAATGGTGATGTATTTCCAAGTCAGGATGTTGAGTGCCTAGGAGAGGAACTTCTAGGTGTCAGTGTTCCCATCTATCTGCTGCCCTTGCCCTTCTAGATGGTAGTGGTCATGGGTTTGGAAGGTGCTATCTAAGAAGCCTTGGTGAATTCCTGCAGTGCATCTTGTAGATGGTGCACACTGCTGCTACTGTGCATCGGTGGTGGAGGGAGTGAATGTTTGTGGATTGTCTGCTTTGGCCTGGGCGGTGTCAAGTTTCTTGAGTGTTGTTGGAGCTGCACTCATCCAGGCAAGTGGGGAGTATTCCATCACACTCCTGATTTGTGTCTTGTAGATGGTGGTCTTGTAGATGGTGGACAGGCTTTGGGGAATCAGGAGGTGAGTCACTCATCACAGGATTCCTAGCCTCTGACCTACTCTTATAGCCACAGTATTTATATGGCTAGTCAAGTTCAGTTTCTGGTCAATGGTAACCCCCAGGATGTTTATAGTGGAGGATTCAGTGATGGTAATACCTTTGAATGTCAAGGGGCGATGGTTAGATCCTTTCTTGTAGGAGATGGTCATTGCCTGACACTTGTGTGGCACGAAATGTTACTTGCCACTTGTCAGTCCCGGCCTGGATATTGTCCAGTTATTGCTGCATTTGGACATGGACTGCTTCAGTACCTGAGGAGTTGCAAATGGTGCTGAAAACTGTGCAATCACCAGTGAACATCCCCTCTTCTCACATTATGATGGAAGGAAGGTCATTGATGAAGCAGCTTTAGATGGTTGGGCCAAGGACACTATCCCGAGATACTCCTGCAGTGATTCTTGGAGCTTTGACCTGACCTTCAACAACCACAACCATCTTCCTTTGTGCTTGATATGACTTCAAATAAGTGGAGAGTCTTCCCCTTGATTCCATTGACTCCAGTTTTGCTGGGGCTCCTTGATGTAACACTCCGTCAAATGCCGCCTTGATGTGAAAGGCAGTCACTCTCACATCACCTCAGGAGTTCAGCTCTTTTGTCCATGTTTGAGCCAAGGATGTAATGAGATCAAGAGTGTTTCGAGATCCTTTATAATCAGCCACAAGTAAAAACAGTGAAGCTTGATGGTATAATTTTGCTTCTTTTTGTTCCCATTTCTTTTCTTACCCTTTGGATTGTTTTCATTAATCCACCTTTTTGGTTCTTTTAACGTGTTATACAAATCGTATTTTTGCTGTCACCACTGATCAAACACAGCCATCAGATTTCTTTGCAGCGGTTGTCGATTCATATGTTTTTTTCTGAAATCTTGACAATGATTTATCAAGTTCTGAGTCAAGAAAACCACTATTGCTTGAGGCAGTGCACCATGGACACTTTGGGAGGGAGAGAGGAAGGGAGGTGCGTGTGCAGAGCAGCATGAGCAGGAGGAGGGGGGTAGGCTGCATGAGGGTCCAGTGGGGAGCCACTGTGCCCCTGACTTTCTGATGCTTACCTTACTGTCCTCCTGCAAGAGGCGGGCATCCGTCGGCACCATCTGTATCCGGAGGATGGGAGGAAGAGCCCCCATGTCACCTGCCAGGCGTGGGAGGAGGTGGATGGCACTGTAAGCGCCCATGATGACGTCTGGCGCACAGGCACACAGTGTAGGAAACGATTCAATGATTTGCTGCGTTCTGGAAGGGTGAGTACCATGTCTGTCTTGGCCAGAAGACAGCCTTAGCATTTGAGCCCCCCCACCATGTATTGCTGCCGTTACTAAATAGGGCATCTGTCGCACGCTGGGTGGGCAAATGGGTACTGACCATGCTTACACCAGCCTTAGTGGTTGAGATGAAGAAGGATTCTCCCTGCAGCATATGTTGGTGTTTGTGGAATTTGAGTAGTCTGGGGCAACCTGCAGGGGAGGCCGCACGACACATACTCAGAACTCCAACACATGTCATATTAATGGTAATGAGATGGTGAAAAGGGTGCCTGAAGGTGTTTTGGGCAAATGCAATCTGCTGGCATTGGCGCCACACCTAGTTGTGCCTCCTTGCCATGGGCACTAATAGCCATGTGATATTCAAAGTGATGGACGCTGAATGTGTCCAAGGCGGCCACTGGGGGAGGGGGTTGGGACCAGCCACGCTTTCTTCTGGGGACTGATCACCAGTAGTGTGGGCAGGAGCTGCTGGAGGCCTCAGATGGGCCACTGTGGTTGGGGTGTGGCGTGCAGACTACGTGAGCGAGCAGCCCCAATAAATCCTCTTCTCTGTTTTGCAGGCAAAAACTCACAATGCCCTGGAGTGCCAGATGACTGGAGGTGGGCACGCCATCCTGCAGCGTCTCACGCCTTTTGAAGAGCAGGCCATGGAGCTGGGCAGGAGTCAGGAGGCCAGGACGGCCAGGGGCGGTGAGGCTGGGGTCCACAGTCCCATCCACTCTGTCTGCCCATTATCCAAACCACTGATGGTTGCTGCAATCGTTAATGCCAGCCAGGCACCAGTGCAGACACACACATCTTGGTGGGCACTTTACCATCGGCTAGTGTCCCAGGTCACAGTGGAGGGGGTACTTCACAATCGCTGGAGGAGATGGTAGGGGCAGAGAGTGCCGATGGCTCCAGCAGTTGGAGCAGCAACACTGCTCATTCAGAGACTGAGACATTCTAATGTGTGGGTCATACAGAAAGGACCCTTGTCCCCTTGAGGCATCGCGTCTCCACCACCTTCCAAAGTCATCTTATCCCATTTGTGACCACTATCACTGTGGTCTAACATGTCATTGGATTGCTGCTGCACAGCCAAAGACTTATTTCATCTGAGGGGGTTTGGGACCTCCTGCACCCTTTCAGCCAGTGCACCCCACATTACTTTGTCAAACGTTCCTCAGCACCTTAGCTGTGATCCTCATGGCGCTCAACTTAGATGAATGCCTTACTCATTCCTGCGCCAAGAGGAAATGTTGCCTTCTGCCCACCCGGTCTATGCCCCACCTTACAGAATGAAGGCCAATAATGTGACCTCTCAATCTCCTGTGATCGACAGCAAATGTCGCTCCTGTTTGCGATGTTTGCTCAGCCCCACAACTATCCAGGCCACAATGCATCCAGGTCAGGTACCTCTGCATTCTCCCCACTCCTATGGTTCATAACATGCCATGTGGCATTCTTGAAGGCATCTGACCAGCCTGCCTGCATGTACATTTAATGTTTGGGACTCGTCTTGACTCTTTTTCAACTCGTTAATGTTCTTCTCTTTAGGATCTTTAAGGGTGAGCGATTTATGAGGCTGGGGGGGAAAGGGCTGAAAGGTTGAAGTGAATGTACGCTAAATGATGCACTGTCCTTGTTGTTAATTTCAGCATCACCACCAGAGCGACCCGCACCTTGACCCCGTGACCCCCCCTCCACACCTGAGGGCCAACATGTGCAACTTGCGGCACATCATTTCAGCCAGCCAGGCACCAGTGCAGACACACACACCTTGGTGGGCACTTTACCATGGGCTAGTGTCCCAGGTCACAGTGGAGAGGGTACTTCACAATCGCTGGAGGAGATGGTAGGGGCAGAGAGTGCCAATGGCTCCAGCAGTCGGAGGGCTGCAGGGGACGAGGCACATGCTGAGTCCGGCACTGATGACATGCCTCTGGAGTTGTTCTCATTGCAGCAGCTGCAGGAAAAGCGGCAGGAAGTGCATTTGCATCTGGCAGGATTGCATGACGGAATGCTTCAATTGTTCTCTGCAATGGAGGAGTCGAGGCAGAGTGAACGTTAAGATTCCGCCCTCAGAGCAGAGCATCAGGATTCCTTCAATGAGAGATTGGGGCCTCTCATAGAGAGGGGCTTCCACCAAATGGATCAAAATATGATTGGGTTACGCTCTGACCTGCAAGTCCTCACAGTGATTCTGGCCACAGGTGGTGTTTTCCATTGTGGGAAATGTTGTGGACACCAAGCACCGGCACTCGGTGCTCATGCATCTGCGGTGAGCAGGGAGGTAGGTTTGGACCTCACGTCGGTGCAGCAGCTGCCTGTCGTCGCTGTGAGCTCCTCCCAGGATGCTCCGGATGAGGGCAGCAGCTCCTCCGCCCCTCTGCCAGTCAATGTTTCTTCCGTTGAGGCTGCAACAACTGGGGAGGTGCCGGTTCTGGAACTGGCTACTCCCTCCCAGGTGGAGCCATCACAGGCTCCACAGGCCAGAGGATGCCTGCCAAGGTCATCTAGGCCAATAAGACAGAGTCAGCAGGCTGTCTCACAAGCTACTCCAAGCGATGGGGCGGCACTTAGACGTAGCACCCGAAAACATAAGCATAAGGCACCTTTGGCACTCCACGGGTATGTCACTGGTGATTTTGTGTTGGCCTTAGAATAGGGACCCATATTTTTGTGATCGCTAACAAGTGGTGTGTGTTTTTGTTTTGGACAAAATAAAGTCCACCTTTGTAACCATGGCTGAGGGTCTTTTGTTTGTGGTGCATTTTTCTTTTTCACCTATTTATCATGAGTGTTTGAGTGGACATTGATGTTTCTGTACTAAGCCCTTATTTGCAGCTGAACAGGTGGAAGATGTGGCATCTAAGTGCCACATGTGGAAGCGCCAGGCAATGCTGTTCATGCAGATCCATGTGTGTGGAGCTAGCTGAAGGTTCTTTGGATTAAATTGTCGCAGGTGTCCCTGCCTCCTTGGTGTAAACGCGGGTCATCGTTCTGCCCCTCATCATTGCCCTGTGCTTCCTCAACCTCTGAGCCACTGCTGGATTCATCATGTGCAGCCTCATCCAGGGCGTCAAGGTCTTCATCTCAACTGCACGCCCCCCCCTTTCCAGCCCAAGATTGTGCAGGGCACAGCATGCTACCACTATCAGAGAGACGCGATCTTGGGGGTACTGGAGTCCACCCCCTGAGCGGTCCAGGCAACGGAAGCACACTTGGAGAAGACCGATGGCTCTCTCCACCACAGCCCTTCTGGTGCCCTGACTCCTATTGTACTGCTGCTCAGCTTCTGTTCTTGGACGGTGTAGCGGTTTCATGAGCCACCTTTGCAGGGGATATCCCTTGTCACCCAGCAGCCAACCATCCAGCTGAGCTAGAGCACTGAAGAGCCCCGGCACCTGAGAGTGTCTGAGAATGTAGGTGTCGTGGGAACTGCCTGGGTACCTTGCACAGACTTGTAAAATCTGCATCCTGTGACCACACACTATCTGCACATTCATGGAGTTCACCCTTCCTGTTGACAAAGGCATCGAGTTCACCTGCTTGCGCCTTGATGGCCACATGTGTACAGTCTATAGCACCCTGGACATGGGGGAAGCCAGCAATGGCCGCGAAGCCTCTGGCTTGCTGTGCCTGACTTGCCTGGTCACAGAGGAAGTGGATGAAGGTGGATACCTGTCTGAACAGAGCGTCTGTAACCTGCTTGACATAAGTGTGGACAGCTGATTGGGAGACACCGCAAAGATCACATACCAAGCCCTGGAAGGAGCCAGAGGCATCGAAGTGGAGGGCAACTGTGAGCTTCAGAGTCGCTGGCATGGGCTGTCCACCCACATAGTTAGGGGAGATCTCAGGTCCAATCATCTGACAGATATAGTTAACTGTCTGCCTTGAGAGTTGGAGCCTCCTTTGGCTCTGCACCTCAGTCATATTGAGGTAGCTGCTTTACCGCCTGTGTACCCAGGCAGCAGGATAGTGGCGTCTTCTGTGGACACTTGCACCTTGGGCAACCTCTTGGCCCTGTGCCCCTTGTGCCTATGCCTGGCCGCCCAAAGGTGGCTCCCCTGGAGGCTAATTGTCCAGTCCTGGCCTCCTCCTTATTCTATCCCACTCTTCCTCTTCAGGGAAGCTGCCTCCAGTGGAGAGGTCAGAACCCATATCCCCAGGCTAAATGGAGGCCTCCGGAAAGCTGCAGACCCAAGAAAGATTACTGTCTGCAACCCGAAATTCGCACGGGTCCCTCAAAATCATACACAATTGGCAAGGGCTTAACGATTCCTTCAATTAACGGCAGGCGGACTGAGCGCGCTCGCCCACCAAAATATCGCGATGACGCGTGCTGACATTGGCATGCTCGCGCGGGCTACACCATCCACATGTCAGCTGGAAAATTCTGGCCTATGTTACCACATCTTGTTTTCTGCTTTTTTTAGCAGGTTGGGGGTGAGTGGGTGTGGGGGGGTGGTGCGGGTGGGGGGTGGGGGGGGTGGTGGTGGGTGTGGTGGTGGAATTGTCAGTCTATCAAAGTTGTTTAATGTGATTGGCTGTTTGGTCAGGTTGATGTCATCACTCCAGATCCAAGCTGGGGATGCCCTATAAAGAAAATACAAATCAGTTTCAGGATGATTGCACATCAACAGGGCTGAAATTATTGCCAGAGACACTGATCTACAATTCCTCGACATTGCATTAGAGATGTTTATTTACTGTTACACTGTACATCCTGCTGGCTCCCAGGAACCTGCATATGCTTTCTAACCCTCAACATCTCAAAATCACTCGCAGGACAAGATAGCAGTGCCAAATCAGAAAGAAATGAGAAACTTTTAATCTCCTTGGTGACAGTGCCCTGGATATTATTGATTACAAGATGGTCAAGAAAGTAGAAGCAGATGAAGCCAAACCAACACTCCATCCCCCATAGCTCAAGATGAATAATTCATTTTTTAAAAATTCTTTCACGGGATGTGAGCATTGCTGGTAAGGGCAGCATTTGTTGCTTACCCCCAGTTTCCCTTGAGAATTTGGTGATGAGCCACCTACTTGTGAACTGCTGTGGTCCACCTGGTGCAGTTATACCCACAGTGCTGTAGGAAGGGAGTTCCAGGATTTTGATTCAGCAACAGTGAAGGAATGGCAATATAGTTCCATGTTAGGACAGTGTGGGGCTGAGGGGAACTTGCAGGCGGTGTTCCCATGCATCTGCTGCTCTTATCCTTCTGGGTTGTAGAGGTTGTGGATTTGGAAGGTGCTGTTGAAGGAGCCTTGGTGAGTTGCTGCAGTGCATCTTGTAGGTGGCACATGCTGCTGCCACTATGCATTGGTGGTGGAGGCACTGAATGCTTCAGTTGGTGGATGGGGTGAAGATCAAGCAGCTGGGTGATGTCGAGCCTCTTCTGTTGTTGGAGCCACACATCCAGGAAAGTGGGAGCATTCCATCTCACTCCTGATTTGTGTCTTGTAGATGGTGGGCAGTCTTTGAGGGGGCAAGAGGTGAGCTATTTGCCACAGAATTCCCAGCCTCTGATCTGCTCTTGTAGCCACAGTATTTATATGGCTGGCCCAGTTATGTTTCTGGTCAATGACAACCTCCAGGACGTTGATAGTGGGGCATTGATGTTAGTGCCATTGAATGTCAAGGGAGGTGGTTAGATTAAATATTGTTGCAGATGCTCATTGCCTGACACTTGTGTGAATGTTACTTGCCATTTATCAGCCAAGCCTGAATGTCGTCCAAGTCTTTCTGTATAAGGACATGAACTGCTTCAGTGTCTGTATATACAGCAATCTGATAGGCAACAAATGCTGGCCTTGCCAGTGATGCTCACATCCATTGAAAGAATTCTAAAAATTCATCAGCAGTCATCTCCAATTCTAACCGCATGATACAGGGAAGCATTGATGAAGCAGTTGAAGATGGTTGTGCCTAGGACATTGCCCTGGGTACTTCTGCAGCCATGTGCTGGGATTGAGATGCCTTGCCTGAAACAATCAACCATTTTCCTTGTGTTAGCTAATATCTCAACCAGTGGAGATTTTCTTCACCCCCCAACCCTTCTGATTCCCATTGACTTCAATTTTGCTAGGGTTCCTGATATCACACTCAAGTCAAATGCTACCTTGATCTCAAGGCCAGTCAATCTCACCTCACCAGCTCAACTCCTGAGCCCAGGTTTTCATCAAGGCTGCATGCAGGCAGGCACCAAGTGATCCTGGCAGAACAAAAACTGAGCAGTGATCAGGTTATTGCTGTGTAATCGCCACTTGATAGCACTGTCGACAACATCTTTTATCACTTTGATGACAATCAACAGTAGGCAGATGGGGTGGTAATTGGTCTGGTTGGATTTGTCCTGCATTTTGTGGATGGAAGGCAGTGGTAAGCCACCTTGTCTGGTGTCAGTATATCCAGTGCTGTTAGAGGGAGTTCCAGGATTTTGACCCAGCAATGGTGAAGGAACTGATATAGTCAGGTTGGCTTGTGGGTTGGAGAGCAACATCACTGAAGTCAATGGAGTAGAAAACTGTGCTGATTTTAATATGAGTTGATGATTCACCATCATATATTTTTCACTACTGGACAAGATAGATTTCTGCCCCAAAATGCAGTTCGTTGAGTTTGTGTTGAGCTTTATTGAAGCATTACAAAAAACAAAAGACTAAGAAGCCAAAGTAGAAGCGGTCAAGAAATTAAACTAGCAAAGGACAGAATCACTTTCACAGACAGAATGGAAGTCTTTAGGAAAGTAATCACAATTCTGCATTGGATCTCTTCAAAGCAGAGGTTACCACACCATGTGTAGTTAATACAATATAATTGGTTTGGAGCAACTATACATAAATTTCTCAGTTGGAAAGACAGTAGCATGGGAAGAAGTGAATGGGCAGATGTTGCATCTTCTACATTGGCATGGTGCCGGGGAGGTAGGCAAGTGGCAGGGGAGGTGGAAAACTAAACCAATTTGTCATGGGGGAATGATTTTATAGGAATGCTCAAAGAGGGGTAGATTTTTTCGAGTTAGGATCATATTGCAGCTGGCAGAAATGACAAGGTTATCTGTCAATTATGGATGATGGTAGTTGGAGGATGAGAATACAGGGGAGTTATTACCATACTTGTGTAGTTGAGGTCAGAGGGAAAGATGAGGATAGAAACATACGAAATATGACAGACCAAGTCGATGGTCCTGTTAACTATGGTGGAGGGGAATCCTCAGCCGAGAAAGGAGGAATGATCTGACGCTTTAAGATGACAGAGGAGATGCAATGAAAACAGAAACTAGGAAAGCAGAGTGGAGTCTTACAGGGTTAGGAAGAATTGAAACGCAGGCAGTTATAGGAATCAGTGGGCTTCTAATCAATAATAATTGAATATATATCATCAGAGTTAGTGAAGCAATGTTCAGGAAGTTGCATGAATAACTCAGAATTGCTAAAGAGCTAGGGGACGCAGCAGCATAGTAGCATTATCACTGGACTGGTAATCCAGAGACCCAGGGTAATTCTCTGGGCGACCCTGGTTCAAATCCCACCACAGTAGATGGTGGACTTCAAATTCAATAAATATTTGGAATTAAAAGTCTAATGACAATCAAGAAACCATTGTCAATTGTCATAAAAACCCAACTGGTTCATTAATGCCCTTTAAGGAAATCTGCCCTTCTCACCTGGTCTGGGGTACATGTGACTCCAGACCCACAGCAATGGTGTTTTTTCTTTAAAAAAAATGCCCTCTGAACAAGGGCAGTTAGGGATGGGCAATAAATGCTGGCCTTGCCAGCAACTCCCACATCCCATCAATGAATTAAAAACAGTGTCAAAAGATACATACAATAATTTGTTCAAAGTCTAATTTGCCTTGTTTTCTATCATGAATGCTCCAGTCTCATCCTCTAAGGGATGAATATTTACTTTAGCTTCCCTTTTTCTTTTTACACACAAACACTTAAACACTTACTGTGTTTTTATATTTCTTGCTCTTTAATTATCTTTTTTCTCCCTTTTTTTTTCGGTCTTCCTTAGTTCCTTATCTCCATCCAAATTGATTCTGCATCTTGATCATCCAAGCCAAGTTCATGGACTCTGCACTGATATCATCCTTTATTAATATTGCCATTCCCCTCAACCATTCAGGTCATATCACTGTATTTCTATTTGTGCCATCAATTCATCTATCTTGTCATGAGTGCTGATGAATGCAGAAAAATAACCTTCAATTCTGCCTTTTTACATTGTCCCTATTCTGAACTTACTTGCTGGTGCAGTCTTATATTTGTAGACTCTAGCCCTTCCAGTCTAACTCCCACTACCCTGCACTATTACTTTGTACTTTCTCTTTCACTTTCTAAATTTCCTCTCACTTGAACCCTCTCTGCTACTGCACTATTTAGTTTAAAGCCCTAAGTAAAGCCCTTGTTATTCAAATCATCAGGAAGCCAGCTCCTTCTTGCCTCAATACTGGGGTCAGTGCCTGATAAATTGAGCCTATTGCTCTCACACCAATCTTTGAGCTACACGTTCAATTTTCTGATCTTACTGACCTTAGGCCAACTTGCTCATGGGTCAGGTCGTAATCTAGTGTATCTTAATTATGTTATCAGATCTAATGACAATTATCTGTAGCCAAGTGCTAGATATATCTTTGTTCATGCCAATCAATGACACTATACATTTTCAAAGTGCCTCTACTTATTTTTCCTTTTCTCCTCAATCAGACTTGCTCACTCAAGAGTCATGACACAATTCTTCAGAGTTTCAGGAAAAGTGTTCTGAAGGCTAATCTTTATTTGAACTTTCTTATTCACCACAGTGGAGAAATTCAGCATCTGAAGAAAAATCAGTTTTTAACATTGAAAATGATACTTCACTCCCTTTGAAACATCAAGATTAGTAATAACATGACTTTATAGGTACAGCTCACCTATGACAAAATTAAGAACTAAATACAACTCTACCTGAAACAAATAAAATGATGAATGCATTGGGGTTTATATTCAAATATTTTTTCCTGAGTACCAAAGACCATGCTGGAGAAAGGCAGTTGGCAATTGACAAGTGGAATATATGATCACCCCAACACTAACCACCCAAGGCAGGTAATATTTTTCAGGCAACTCATTTGTGGAAGTGACCACCCTTGCCATTAGCAGCTAAGTGTGCCAAGGCCTCCAGGCATTATTGGTGGCATAATAGGTGTGAGCGGTTCCATGCTACATGGTCTGGTGGCACGCTGTGCTTTGTTCTGCAGCATTTCCACTATTGAATACTGAGACTGTGGTGCTATAAAATCAATCCTGTAGGGGGTGGAGGTGTGTCAGCTTCAGCTCTAACTTCTGAGCGGTCCGAATCGCTCCCACTTCCTGGGTTCTAGACCTTGAACTTATTTGGGGGTTGTGACAAAGTACAGCAGACAACTGGTTTTGGTGCAAGAAAAAAAAAACTGGGTTTATTGAAGTCACAAATGAACTTATAACATTAGGATTACACTGAGATTATACAGACCTACAAAGTACACTTAGTTAAGAATGGGGAACACACGGCATAACGAGGGAAAATCATGCTATTAATCCCCTTACACTTGTCCCACCCCCAAAACCTAACTAAATTGAACTTGGAGGGGTCAGGGGTCATGCTCACCAACTAGGGCTCCTTGACTGTTCAAAATCCAGCCAGGTAAGCCGGCTGCAGTTTTGGGGTATGCTCTTTATGTCCTCTGGGGCCTGCTGTCCCCATGTGGTCCTGGTCTGTGGAACCTGCGAAAGTTCTTCAGTTGGATGGAGGGCGCGGTTGTGGGTGGTCGATCTTCATGGAGGGCTGCGGTTGCGGCCTTGTTGTCTTCGGTTGAGCCTGCCACCTCGTGCCCCTCGTCGTGATGTTACCTGTGGGCCTGCAAACCTCCAGATCTCCTTCCTCCGCTTGGCTCGGCTACCCTTCCCTGCTTAAACTCTGCTTCAACCGCTCTAAAGCTGCTCACCCTCCTCCCCTTCATAACTGGTGGCCCAGGTATA
Source organism: Carcharodon carcharias (assembly GCF_017639515.1). Taxonomy (NCBI): domain Eukaryota; kingdom Metazoa; phylum Chordata; class Chondrichthyes; order Lamniformes; family Lamnidae; genus Carcharodon; species Carcharodon carcharias. The sequence continues at coordinate 60,572,584 of NC_054480.1, read as the reverse complement.
ACGTTTTTTTGAATTTCTTATCTGAATCCAAATCAAGGTTAGTTCTTTGTCTGATTTTGGTGGGCTTCTTCAGGTGATTATTGTCTCGTTTTTAATGGGGCCACATGATGTTTATCATTGTCTTCCTGTCCCTGTAACTAGTCTTGAACTGAAAGCCATTGTATATGTGGAGTATTAATATGTTTGCATAATTGCATTGATTGCTGCCTTCCTGCCTTAGTAGTTAGTAGCGATTATTTATGCAAGATTTTGATGGGCTTTAGTTTCGTGTAAGATCAAGTCTTTCTCTGGGTTGATTGTTTTAAAGGGAAGAATGCATATTCTGTCTCCTCTCATTGTCTGGTTTCAGGCAACAATCCACACTACACTCAACAAACCCGGTCATGTCCAGTCCCAGGCCTTCATGGGCCTAGCCTCCTGAATGCAATGTTCTACACTTAACTCAGCAGTTGGGTCCTCTGCTATAAAAGTCCAAAAGTCATATCCTTGTTGATGATATGAAAAATGTGGGAATTTTGAGAACCCTTCATTCCCCTTGTAATTTTACATCTGAATCTTTAGTTTACAGTTGCAACCTATGGGAAAAGCTACTGAGAAAGTTGGTTCTCCAAGAGCCCTTCCATCACCACTTCCCAGTCCCCACCTTACCTTTTACCAAATTCTGTTATGCTAGACTCTTGTAAATGCTAGACTCCTGTACTTATTTCAATTAAAACTACACTCCAATGATCTTGCATTACAATGCTTATTTGCTTTGTTTTAACAAACATTCTTTTCACGTCCTGATATAAAGGAGCCACTATAAAGTGGGGTAGGCTAGAAAATTGAAGAAGAATGTGACTGGTGCATAAACAATTCTACTTTCATAAATGATTGAGAGCAATTTGAGAATAATTAGAGTTAGTAAAGAGTCAGGCTGCACCTAAACCAACTAGGAACAAAGTGATGTGAGAATAACATTGTGAAATGTTCAGATGATTGCAAATTGGGGGTAAAACAGTTCAGAAATTGCTGAATAAACTGCATGAAATATGTAAATGAATAGGAAATTGGTATGAATTCAGTGCAAACAAATGTAAAGTGCAGCTTATAGGAAGAAAAGAATAAGATTGCTTATTCTCCATGAATAGTAGAAAAATAGGTACAGTGAGTGGTTCAGAAATCTTAGTAGACTTGATAGTCAACACTTCTAAACAATTCAGAGTAGCAATCATAAGAACTTATAAGTTGAACTACATAGACCAAATAGTAAAACAGAAGTGGAACTTGACTGTAAACTGTAGTGTTCCAGTCAATCTACACTCAAAGTAGAGTAATGTATCCAGTTCTGGTCATCAAAACATGAAAGTCTTTACACAATGGATCCAGCATCATGATGCTGATCCAGAATATCAAAGGTCAGTACTGAACAAATTCTGGAAAGGGAACAGTATAAGAAAATGAAGGGAATAGAAAAGGTAAATGCGGAATAATACCTTAGGTTAAATAGTGAAAGTAGGATAGGGAATGTAGGAAACTAGTAGAAGATAAATTTAAGTCTGATGGCAGAAAAAATACTTTTCACAAAAAATGATGTGAATGGAATAGACTTCTAGGTAATCTACTTGATGATAAAGTCCTAGGACCTTGTAAGAAACAAATTGAATGCTGAAACATCAGGAAAATGAATAGGATATTCAGACCTTTGGATCTGTTCTGCCATTTAATTAGTTCAAGGCTGATCTGGACCTCAGCTCCATTTTTCCACCTTTGCTTCACATCACTTGATATCCTTAAACAATAAACGACCTCAGTTTTGAAAGTTCCTATTCTCATCGTATCCAGAAACTTTTGGGGGTTAGCATTCCAAATTTCTGCTCCCCTTTGTGTGATAAAATGTCTTAAATTGCCCATAATGGTGGGAATTTAGGTTCTTTATGGGTAGTTGAAGCAAGATGAGTTAATGGTCTTCAGAATCTGTAACTATTAAGTGATGAGCAATCCCTTAAGGGGTCAAGCCTCAGTCAAATCTTTAGGGCCCATCAGGTATCCCAGGCCTAAACCCTCAAGTGGAGTCCACTTACACTGGTCAAAAAACAATATGCCAGTTCTCACTTGGCTTCCAGCAGATCGCAGTCTAGAGGCAAAGAAACTGCAAACTCCAAAGAATCTAGGAGTCTAAGCCCTATATACACCTTCTCTGATGCAGGAGATCTTGTTGAGAGAAGCTGAAGCTCCATTTAACAAGAGCCCAATGGAAATTGGTGGAAAAGGCTGGGATGTGATGGGAGCAGGTCTCAGCATAATCCCAGGCTTTACACCACACTCTTCCATACTTATGTATATCTTGATTCATTTACAGGGAAGCCAAACAAGAACATAGGAGAGTGGATAGGGTAGTGGAATAGAAGGATACGTTGATAGGGTGGGTCTGTATTCTCTAGAGTAAGTGGTGATTTCATTGAAATTTATAAAATTCTTCCAGGGCATGACAGGGTCGATATAGATAACATGCATCCCCTAGCTGGTCAGTCTAGAACTAGGGGACACAGTTTCAGAACAAGGGGCAGACCATTTAAGACTGAGATGAGGAGGAATTTATTCACTCAAGAGAGTGGTGAATCTTTGGAATTCTGAGCCCAGAGGGCTGTGGAAGCTCAGTCGTATGATTATGTTCAAGACGGAAATCAATAGATTTCTCGATACTAATGACATGAAAGGACATGGGGATAACGGGGAAAATGGCAGGGAGCTAAATGATCAGCCATGATCTGTTTGAATGGCAGAGCAGGCTAGGTGGGCCAAATGGCCTAATGCTTCTTTGTTCATATTTTCCCATGTTTCCTAAAAGTGGGAGACGGATTATGGGGGAGCATGAACATTTGGGCTGAACAGCATGTTTCTGTGCTGCAAAATTCTATGTTGTCCTATATAAAACAGAATGCCCCAAAAGGTGATAGAAATTCAGGTCCACTGTAGGTCAAAATGTAAGGGGAAATTTTCCTCATTGAGAGAAAATGAAAAGGGATCAGCTGGGCAGAGCCCATAGAGGAAAAACTGGCAGGAAAGATGACCCATTCTAAACTAATGCTAGGCTGCAGGCACACACACCTCCCCCACCTCATTGTCTACTACATAGAATCACAGACTTAACAACACAGAAGGAGGCCATTCAGCCCATTTTGTCTGCACTGGCTCTCCAAATGAGCATTATGAGATGGTGCCATTGCCCTGCCTTTTCCCTGGATGCTTGCACATTGTTTGTTTCTATCTAATGCCCTCTTAATGTCCTCTTGGATGCCTCGATTGAACCTGCCTCCAACACACTTCCAGGCAGTGCATCCCAGACCTGAACCATTCATTGTGTAAAGAAGTTTCTCACATTACGCTTGCTTTTTTTGCAAGTTACTTTAAACCTGTACTCTCTTGTTCTTGATCTGTTTATGAGTGTGATCAGCTTATCAAATCTCGTCTCAGCCTTCTTCTCTCCAAGAAGAACAGTCGCAGCCTCTCCAATCTATCCTCATAGCTGAAGTTTCTCTTCTCTGAAACCATTCTTGTAAACCTCTTGTGCACTTTCTCCAACGTGTTCACATCCTTCCTATAATATGATGCCCAGAAGTGTACACAATATTCTAGCTGAGGTCTTAACAAGAGTCTTGTATAAATTAAGCATAACCTCCCTGCTCTTGTACACTATGAACCTATTAATAAAGTGCAGGACACTATGCTTTATTAACTGCTCTCTCCACCTGTCCTGCCACCTTCAATGATCTATGTACATATACACAGAAGTCTCTGTTCCTGCACCCCCTTCAAAATTTTACCTCTTAATTTATATTGTCTGTCCATGTTCTTCTTACCAAAATGCATCACCTCACAATTCTCTGAATTGAACTTCATCTGCCCACTCCAACTTGTCTATGTCCTTTTGAAGTTCTACGCTGTCCTCCTCACAGCTCACAACACTCCCAAGCTTTGTATCATCTGCAAACATTGAAATTGTCCCCCACACACCAAGATCTAGATCCTTTATATATATCAGGAAAAGCAAGGGTCCCAATACCAGCCTCTGAGGAACTCCACTACAAACCTTCCTCTAGTCTGAAAAATATCCATTAACCATTACTCTCTGCTTCCTACTTTTCAGCCAATTTTGTATCCATATTGCTCATGGAATAAAAGGGACAGTAGCAATGACTTTTCTCACAAATCAGTTGTGTGGAAGTGTGGTACTGTGTCAAATGTCTTTTCAAAGTCCATGTACATACCACATCAACAGCATTACCCTCATTGACCTTTTCTGTTACCTCTTCAAAAATGTCCAGCAAGTTAGTAAACACAATTCCCCCTTTAGAAATCTATGCTGGCTCTTCCATACTTTTCCATGTTACTACTAATTCTATCCCAAGTAATTGTTTCTAGAATCTTGCCCACCACTGAAGTTAATCTGACTGGTCTGTAACTACTGGGCTTATCCTTACAACTTTTTATTGAAAAAAGGGCATAATGTTTGCAATTCTCCAGTCTTCTGGCATTATACAAGTCTAGAGAAGACTGAAACATTATGGTCAGTGTCCCTGCAATTTCTACTCACTTCCTTCAATATCATTGGATGCATCTCATCCAGCCCCAGTGCTTTGTCAACTTTTAAGTACCGATAAGTTTATTCAACACTTACTTTTATCAGCGTTGATCCCTTCTAGTGACAGAGTTTCCTCACTTGTCATCGTGGCCTGGGTAGCATCTACCTCCTTGGTAAAGACAGATTCAATGTATTCCTTTAATACCACAGCCATGGCCCCTTTATCCATATGCAAATTACCTTTTGGGTCCCTAATTTGGCCCTACTCCTCCTTTTACCACCTTTTTACCATTTATGTGCCTATAGGGGTTCCCCTTCATGTTCTCTGCCAGTCTTCTCAATTCCTCTTTGCTTCTTTAATATGCTTTTTCATATCTCCTCTGAACCTTCTGTATTCCTCTTGGTTCTCAGTTGTATTTCCCACTTGACACCTGTCGTAAGCACACTTTCTTTAGCTTAATTTCAATCTCCTTTTTCATCCAGGGAGCTCTGGATTTGTTTGTCCTACCTTTCTCTTTCGATGGAACATACCTTAGCTGTGCCTGAACCAATTATTTTTTGAAGGTAGCCTATTTTTCAGCTACAGTCTTTCTTGCCAATCTTTCATTCCAGTCTATTTGGCCCATTTCCGTTCATGCCCATCAAGTTAGCTCTTGTCCAGTTAATTATTTTTACTCTGGATTGCCTATTGTCCTTTTCTATCAACCAAATACATATAATCCAATGATCGATGTCTCCTAAATGTTCCCCCACTGACACTTGATCTACTTGACCCATCTCATTTCCAAGAACCAGGTCCAACAGTGTGTCTTTTCTTTTTGGATTGGACACGTACTGCTGTAGAAAATTCTCCTGAATACAATCTAGGAACTTCTTCCCCTCTCCGCCCTTTATACCTCTCCACCTTAAAATACCATTCAGATAAAGTCACCCATTATAATTACTCTATAATGCCTGCATCTCTGCAATTTCCCTGCAGATTTGTTCTTTTACACCCTTCTCACTATATGGCGGTCTATAGACCACACCGAGTAATGTAATTGCACCCTTTTTGCTCCTTAGCTCTAGTCAAATTGATTCTGTCCTTAAACCCTCTGGGACATCCTCTTTCTCCAGCACTGCAATGCTCTCCTTAACCAGTACCGCCACCCCTCCTTTCCTATCTCTTCTGAACACCTTGTACCCAGGAATATTTAACACTCAGTTCTGCCCTTCCCTGAACCAGGTCTCTGTTATCACCACAATATCATATTATCATATTTTCACATGGCAATCAGTGCCTGTAATTCCCCAATCATATTTACTATACTCCATGCATTCACATAAATGCACAGTAAGCCAGATTTAGATTTTTTACCTTTCTCCCTTACCCCAACTTGACCTATTAACTTACTATTCTCTATTCTAGTGCTATTCTCTATTCTAGTGCTTCCTGTCTAGTGCTTCCTGTCCCTCCCAGTATTTTGGGCACCCTGATATTCCTCTAATATTTTCTGTTAGTTCACACATCCCTGCAGAATTAGTTTAAAGCCCTCCCAACAGCACTAACAAAACGCCCCGTAAGGAACTCAGTCCCAGATCTGTTCGGGTGCAACCTATCCAACTTGTACCGGTGCCATCTCCCCTAGAGCCAGTTGCAGTGACCCAGGAATCTAAAGCCCTCCCTCTTGTATCATCTTTCCAGCCATGCATTCATCTGCATTATACTCCCATTTCTATACTCACTGGCACGTGGCACTGGGAGCAGTCTGGAGATTACTACATTAGATGTCCTGCTTGCTAATTTTCTACCTGGCTCCCTAAATTCACATCCCCCTCCCTACCCAAATCATTGGTACCAATGTGGACCACAACCTCTGGCTCATTACCCTCCCCAAGAAGAATGATCAACAGCCACTCTGACATCCTTGACCCTGGCACCAGGGAAGCAACATACCATCCTGGAGTCATGTCTACAGTCACAGAAACACCTGTCTGTTCCTCTAACTGATAAATCCCCTATCACTATAGCTCTTTTTCTTCTTCCTCTTCTCCTGTACAGCTGAGGTGCTCATGGTGTCACAAACTTGGCTCTTACTGCACTCCTGAGGAACCAGCTTCTAAAACAGAAAGCCTGTTGGTGAACAAGACCCCAGGGTCTTGTCTACTTCTTTTGGACTGCTTGGTGGTCACCCATTCCCTCTGTCTCCAGGTCCTTAAGCTATGGTATGACCACTTCTCTGAACATGCTATCTACATAACGCTCAGCCTCAGAGGCGCCACAGTGACTCCAGCCATTGCTCAAGCTCTAAAACCCAGAGCTCAAGTTTCTGCAGCTGATAGCACTTCCAGCACACTTGGTCGTCTAGGACACCGGTAGCATCCATGACTTCGCACATATTACAGGACACACATTCCACACGACTGAGCTGCCCTGTCATGTCTTAACTCTACTTCCCTTAACTTTACTTTATTCTACTTTGAATTATTTATATTCCTTTATTATATTGGCCCTAAACTTCCCTTATTCCTGGCACTTTGCAGTTAAAATCCAAGAATAGGAACTTTAAAAATATTACATTTTTCTAACTTACTCACCAGTTCCTACTTACCAAGGCCATGCTCTTCTTTCTGAGCAAAGATAGAAAAAGAAAGAAACACCTCCTTCCGCCTCACCATACTCCAACTGAAGCACTCTACTGCAGACAAAAACAACACTCCAGTATAGACAAAGTCAGCACTATAAGATAGCCTACTTTTATACTTTCTGAATCTAGCCTCAGAAAACCTGATTAAGCTAGTTATCTGCTGCAAGCAGAGCCTGTACAAGCCCTGTTTTAAGGTGGGACTAAAACTCACCTTCTTCCAACCCTAACAGCAACATTTAGTTAATTGCTAAATTAAAGAAAGACTAGACTTTAGATGGAATTTAACTCTTAATTTAACCCTTAAACTCCCTTGGTCACCAACCTCCAGCTGAAGCTCTCTACTGTAGCTAAAAACAGCACTCCAGTGCAGACCAATGCAGATGTGTTTGTAAAAGAAAAGCTGCCTTGATAATATTATCATTTCAGGAAATAAGAGTGGGATCAAACATTGTAACAGAAAAGAGGTTGCAGCTTTTCCAAAATAAGGGAGACAGGTAACATCACAGTCTGTCTTTGTAGATTTACTAAACGGTGATGATGAAAATACCATTTGATTCTCAGTTTGGTTCTATCGCTAAACATTGCATTGCCATGTTTTCTATCCTTTTGGGGGTTAAGGCCACCCTATAATAAGGAAGAGTATCACTGACTCAGGAATGAAGTTTACTCAGTGAATGGATGCTGCCTTTCCTTCAGCCTGGATCTGGGAGCAGATGATCAACTGTGCAGTTTGGCAAAGTACATTTGTAGCCACGTGGCTTGATATTACTGTTTCCTTACCATGGAATTTAACCACACTTAACTTCACTTGAAACTTGATGGATAATCAGATAGAGAATGTAGAGCACTTTGACAGCTCATCATGCATTCTTAAATGCACAGGTATGCTTATATTGCAGTAAGACACAAAAAAGGGTTGATTCTGTAGCCACTAAATATGAAAAGAAACTAACATCAAACACATCACTGCCAGTACAAGATACCTGAATGACTTCAATAAAAATGAATGCCAGGTGGAATGTATAACAGGCAGCCAATGTGATACTAACAATTTTGTGAAACACCAAACTTATTTGCCAGAGAGGAAGTGGTCTTTTTGGAATGGTGAAAGGGGAGAGGAGGGGTAGACATATTTGTTGATGGGATCATATTGAATGTGGCAGAAATGACAAAAGATGATCTGTCAAATGCAGAGGCTGGCAGGTTGGAGGGTGGGGATATAGGTGTTTTATCACTGTACTTGGTGTACTTGTGATGGGAGGGTCAAAGTCATTTTAAAACATAATCATCCTGTAAAGTCCTGCCTTCATAAAAATATCACTAGCGATGAGGGGTGCGGGGGAGTTCAGAAAGGGAAAGGGAAAGGCAGAAATGGAGCATGAAAAGGCAAGGGAGAGGTGACAATTTGAAACAAAATTAACAAAATTCTCTGAATCAGAGATAGAGCAGAAAACAATATACATACAGTCATTAATGTAATGGGAAAGAAGAGGGAGGTGATAAGAAAAAGTCAAAGATTCAAAATATTCTTCAAAAAGGCAATTGTGGCAAGAAACTATAGTCAAATCCTTTTTTTGAGTTAGCGAGTTGAATTAAAGGAAAACAAGGTCAATATTTTTTTCTTTAACTCTGTTCACTTCCTCCAGATAAATGGGAAATTGCATTGGGTCCTGAAGCCTTGGGATTTGTACAAAGCAGTGAGAAACAAATCCATGTCATTATAAGAAGAATTCCCTAAGAATCACAGCAAAAATTCATTACTGACAGCAGAAATTGCTGTTAAAACTGTTCAGATTAACTAATTCCTCACAACTGCCTGTATTAGATCTGCACCTTATATTTTTCAACTTAATTTACGACAAGTGCAACATGAATGTGAAAGCAGAACTGCATCACATTGGACTTCATTAAAAGATGTGTAAATTGGCACTCTTTCAACTCAGTTGATGGATCACAAGAAGGATTTTAAAAAGTTCAATGGAATTTTTGGGGATTGCTTTTGTTTGGAAAACTGATATAAATGTCTTATTTCAATTTTGCTGTCAAAAAGTTACTTGCCTCAATCATACACTGAAAGGGAAGATGTGGTTTTGTGTAATTTATTGTCATTATCTCCCTGGTGCTTTCGTGCTGGTGGGTTTGTTTTATAATTCACTTTTTTTTTCAGGCTTTTCAATTTTCATACTTTGCTGTTTCATGGAACGTAGAAAGAAGGAATGGAATTTTTTCTGAAAATCTGCAGCTGCAGTCTGGAACAGCTGACTGTGGCAACAGCAACTTCACAGAAGAATGACAGAGACTCAAAAAAACTGGTAATAAGTTGGATACTGATTGCTGGAGTGCAGGGACCCTCTGTTGTCCCTTTGGTATCTGGATCCATAATAGCAGCAATTTTAGCTTCCATGCAACACACAAACTTTTGCTTCAATCTGTTTGTTTCATTATGGAAGGGGTGTGAGACATCGGCCATCAGATGCTGTAGCAGGTGTGCTGATGGAGATGGCAACCTGTTCCAAGTTGGAAATTCCTCTGCCAATTTGGTGCTGGATTCCTCCATGCTGCTTTATATTGAGCACAGGCTTACCACAGGGTTCCCAGTACACCAAGAAGTTGGATATGTGCACCTATCAACCTTGTTCTGTAGCCTGGCACATCAAAGTCCTCTTCAGCAGAACTTGTTTGTGATGTTATCCTCTGGTGAGCTGGCACCTGCTCTATCCTTGCCTGCCTCCCAGTTTCTGTGCACTTGTGCCCTATGTCTCACCACCTGCGGATCATTCCTCTATTCTTGTCTCTAAAGTACCTGCTGTGTCAGTCTCTGATGCAATGGTTCACTCATCTCAGGCCGAAACCAAGTGATGGCATATCTTCATCTTCACTTTCTTCTTCCTCTTCCTCCACTGCCTTGGCAAAGTCCATTCTTGGGTACCTGAAATGAAAAATGGAAAAGAGTTGGGTTATTGTGAGCAGAGAGGAAAATGCATTCTTACACCATCTGCAGCTTGCTATGTAAGAAGTGAGGGATGAGAGACAGGTGGGATGTGAGAAGGCACATCAAGTATGCACATCAATTCCTTCAGCCCCACTGCTGGCCATGGCCTCAGAGATATCCCTTTCCAGTAGTATCTTCTCCATGGAGGTTAAAACACGCAGGCCTACTCCTCTCCCTCCAGTTCTTTCCTTTTACCTCCTATCATGTGCCACCTTCTCCTGCAAGAAAGAGACAAGTGCACCAATGAGCACTCCACAATAGGTTTACATGAGTGGTTGTCATGGTTGAATAGCTGACAGTGCATGTGAGATGTCACTTGTAGGTATGAGGCTTACAATTGTGCTAACTGTGTGAGATTGAGGTGAAACTATGAATGTGAAACATGTATTGTGTTGATTGAGAATGTCAATATGTGAGTGATGGGTGGGGTAAATGTCTTTTCCTTGTTCACGGGAGTTGAGCATTGCTGACAAGGCTTTAGCTGCTTCATCTTTGACTTTCCGAACACAAGATCAGAAGTGGGGTGCTTACAGATGATTGCACAGTGTTCAATATCATTCACAACTCCTGTGATGCTGAAGCAATCCATGTTCGCATGCAGCAAGACCTAGAAAACATTCAGGCTTGGATTGATAAGTGGCAAGCAACATATGCACCGCACAAGTGCCAGGCAATGACCATCTCCAACAAGAGAGAATTTAACCCTCTGCTTTTGACATTCAACGTATTGAATCGCCCTTCCCATCCTATCAACATCATGACCAAACTGTTAACTTAACCCACTATATAAACCTGACAATTAAGGTCATATATGCAAACAAACAGCATTTGGACATACAAATATAAGAAATTGACGGAAGGAAAAGACCAGCTGGCTCATCAAGCCTGCCCCACATTGTGGGCATGAAAGTGCTAATAAGCCTGGCAACAACAGCCTATACATTGTTGTTAAACAATAGATAGCGTGGTGATAAAAACAAAAAACTGCGGATGCTGGAAATCCAAAACAAAAATCGAATTACCTGGAAAAACTCAGCAGGTCTGGCAGCATCGGCAGAGAAGAAAAGAGTTGACGTTTCGAGTCCTCATGACCCTTCAACAGAATAGCATGGTTTCGTTGTCAGGAAATGAAGAGAATAACATCTGTAACTTACCACTGACTTTTAATAAAGAGATAGAACAAGATTGTGATGAAATTGTCAGAATGGAACTTGCCCAGGATTTGCTATTACAGATGCTGATATTTTGATATTGACATTTTTAGAGATATTAATATTTTGATATTGATATTTTTGTAGCTTGTCTCTTTGATCCATGTTTTTGAAACAATTTATGTACTGGTTTTCTTTGTAGAAGTCATAACAAGCATAATACTAGTGATTGAATTTTCAGTATAACACAAAATGGTTGCTTGGTAGACTGAGAGCTGATGGGAGGAAGATTAGGTTGTGGACAACAATGACCAGAAAAGAGAGAACATGCCCAGACATGTAGGCAGAAACAAGTCAAACTGCACTACATACACTGAACCCTGGAGCAAAGGACCAGCCCAGCATAGTTTGAATGCTGCAATCAGGATGCAGGCATTTGTGATGACCCCAAGGACCCATCATCTAAATTGGGGGGGGGGGGGGGTAATTTGAGGCTGAAAGCACTGCGCCAGTAAGAAAGCAACATCACTGCAAATGCAGCATGTAGGTCTGACAGCAGGGTATGAGCACCGGATATGCCCGAGACTCGTAGCTGCAGTCGGGAGAGAGGATACGTGGTCAGCCATCAAGGTGTGTTACAGAACAGGACGGTTCGACCACTCGATCTTGTCCGTCTCTCAAGAAACCAAGCAACTGGATTATGAGTATAAATTAGCAGATATTTGTATCAGTATTTTTACATTGATATTGATTTATTTGCCAAGGGATTTAGATTAATTAAAGTATTGCTTGTAATGCAAGTAAAGTGTACATTGAGTCATTGATACCCAGATAGACCTCTGAACCACAAGAGTTAAGTAGCTGATCCAGGGAAGGGGACAGCCCACAACATCATGATGGCTGCACCATCAGGATTAGACATTCTTCCCTCCCCAACATGCCCATGAAATTCAGTATTAATTCAACTAAATTATTTGAAATAGGCAAATATAGAGATAATCACATACGTCCTAAATAGTTGACTGATGGTAAGAATATTTAAAATAAAGATTTACATTTCTACAGCATCGTTCATGACCTCAGGATTATCTAAAGCCATTTATAGCCAATGAAATAATTTTTGAAAAATCTAGGGCACGAGATTGGGCTCTGTAGCGTCTGTTTCTTGAATATGAATCAGCGTTCAAATGTTTGAAGATGGTGTCCAGGGATTGTGTGAGCTGTTCTGATGGGAATTACACTTGGCACCATCAGTGTAAAGGGATTTGTACTTGCGAACCTAATGACCATCACTACCCAACAGAGAGGGCAGGTCATGACCCCATCATCGTTCAACACTGATTTGACATCAGTGCTGTCATTTTTGAGATCCATGCTGCAATCTGTTCTCTACCTTAATCACATACAGCTGAACACAATGTTAAACAGCAGGATAGATCCCACCCCTGCACCCCACCCTGCTGTAGGATAAGGGTCTGGCACATTTAGAGTTAATGTGGGACTGAGTACAGTACCGCCCACACAGTGATGTAAGAGAGCACATGACCCACACACAGGGTCAGTTGAGTGTTGGACAGAGCTGCGTGTACCAGTAAACATAGAAACAGCTCCTGGTTTGTACTCTTTACTGTGTATTTGTAAATAATTCTAAGAGCCAATAAAGACTTACATTTAACCTACCTATGACTGTGAAGACTTTTTCAGACCTACCGAACTATAATCAACACCCACCACCAAAACTAACTCCCTCGCCAACCTATGTTGTCAGGAAGGTGTAAGAATTTTCATAATGTTATTGGAATTTAATGTAAAGGTCTGGGTCTATGTTTGTTTGTGTGTGTGACTTAATTGAATTAAAGGCAGCAGTCTGAAGGCTTCGATGTAACAGAAGATAAGCTAGGTTTGAAATATTAAGTAGGTAAACTTAGGTGTAGAGGGAACATTTGTATTTTTAAATAAACCAGACTTCATTGATTTCAAAAGAAGGGGTGAAAAGTTTCACCTGGCCAGGAGGAGTTAAAAATCCGTATTTATTTTTCCCAAAGATTACTAGTAAAATTGGTACTATGAGAGATTTTTATTATTAGAAAGGTAAAGGACAAAGACAGAGTGAAACAATGTGAATTTGAATTCAAAGGGGAAAATATGGATAAAGGAGAGAAGGCTACATTCAAGGTCAGGCATTCTAAGATCCAAAACAAATGTTAAAAAGCCTCCAGCATCTACGCCTCAAGCTGCTGTGTACAAAGAACTGAAGTTAAGAAAACTCACTTTGAATTGGATTGTTCAGGGTATCGTGTTTCCTTGCCTGGGTCTTTTAAAATGTTGCCTTAATGGGAATGTAACTGAGAGTTAAATTAACTAAGGGATTTAGAAGTTATCATAGTAGTAATTTATAAATCTATATGTGTACTTAAAATCATTTCTTCCATTAATAAAGGTTTAATTTAGTTTTTTAAGAAACCTATAAGACTCAATGGGCTTATAACTACTGAATTCAAGGCACACATCTCAAAATTTATACAATTGAAAAATAATTGTGGCAGTTGTTTTAAATTTCCCTTTTGATTTTGAGCAGCTCAGCATTTACCATCGGCTGTGCCATAACAAAGTAATCTATGCTATTTAAAGTGTCATGAACCACCTACAGTTTAATTGAAGGATTATATATTCAGATTCTTGGTGTAATTCTACACATTTTAGGAGCTTTTTCTATATTGTCTATAACTTCAACAGTCTGCAGCATTGCTTTGTTCCATGAAAGCAAGGGATTGGCACTTAGGTAAGATGTGCTGTTTGCTGGCCATTTAAGGTTTGTGCTGAAACAGGTTGCTGAAAAGTATTCTGATAGATGTTCTCTTGGAACTGAACATGTCTGGGAGATCAAAGAAAGGCCATGCAGAGCGAGACAATCTGCTGGAAGAGGGAGGAGGAGGAGAGGAGAGAAGGGATCTGAGCAGGTGAATATATCCACCAGTCTTTAAGAAGCAATTGCCCCACCTGCATTTCAGTGGGGACAAATGTTGCAGATGTGAATGCTTCACTCAAAAGATTGTGACTGAAATCCATCAACTGCTGTAGCCACAAATTCAACTTCAAAGAATGGCAAGGACAGCATTGCGTAGCTGGCAAGGTAACTGTGGCTTGGGACGTTTACACATCAGGATCCTTCAGGCTATTGCTGGAGATATAGGCAATGTCATGCAGTTTGCAATATACTGTTGTATAAGGGAGATCACTGAGGCTCTCTTATACACAAAGATTCAGCTTCATCCCATTTCTTCTTGTCGGAGACAAGCTGGCGGAGTAAGCACGAGCTTTCATTCAGATTGCAGTCTTCCACATGGTGTAGGGTGCCATTGACTGCACACACATAGGGCAGAATTTTAGGCCTCGCAGGCAGACGCCGCCTGACCCGATCAGGCATAAAATAGTGGGAGAAGATGCCAGGCGAGCATCCTGATGTCATCCCGCATTTGAGCAATCTTCAGGACGGCAGGTGCACGCCATCAATTAAAAGGCCACTTAAGACCATTAAAAACTCAATTGATCCCGATTTTATGTGGCCTGTGTGATTTCACACTCATCGCATGGGCAAAACAGGCAGCGGGCAGCACACATTTTGCAAAATCTCATCCATTGGCAGGATAAAAAGGGTCAGCAGCATTGTCATTGTGAGTAGTGAGGAGTTTAGGAGATAGTTCGCTGTTGGTTGCTTATTTGAACTTGACAGCTTCATCTCTGTTCTGAGCTTCATTCTTAGCATTTCCAGGCTTCATTTCCGGACTCATTGGTGTCTCCAAGGTCCCCGGAGGATTTTGACCATATGGACTCTTCCAGGTATCAGACAACCTTCTGCTACTCTGGTAATGGGGATTCTGCTTTCTGCTGGAGGCACCTCTTCCTGAGGAAGAGAGGGGCAGAAGGGAGAGGGGGCCAGGTGTCCCAACGCAGCTTCTAGAGGAGCGACCTGTGGGAGGAGCACAGGGGCACAGGGCCAGCAGGTAGTCCAAGGCAGAAGGGCCAGCAGAAGACGTGACTATCCTGCTGCCAGGGTTTACAGGCAGTGATACAGCTACCTCAATATGTCTGAGGTGCAAAGCTGAAGGAGGCTCCACCTCTCTAGGGAGATTGTGGCCTCCATTTGTCAGATGATTGGGCCTGAGATCGCCCCCAACTGTGTGGGTGGTAAAAGTATAAAAATGTACAATGTCCTGCACTTGAGAATAGCAAAATGAGACATTCTTTGTGAAAATTTTGTGAAACATGCATGGTGGTGGCTTTTCCAGGAAGAATTGATCTGTTATCTAAGGGTGAGTGGTTTCCTTTGATGCACAATGTTTGCAGATAAAACAATGGGTGGCGGAAAATTCCCACGAGCTGAGGATTGACCTCATTGATGCCTGAAGACGACCTCAATGTGTATCTCACTTGCAATATTACTGCTTTGTAACTGGGATCACTGAAAAGCCTCTGGCTTTCTCAGCTTGGCTGTCCTCTTCCATAAGGAAATGTCATTACCTGCCTGAACAGAGTTTTTGTCACTAGCTTGATGCAACTGTGGACAGCTAATTGGGACACTCCACAATCAGATATTTTGTGCCAAGCTCAGCATTGTTTTAGCCTTGAACATCCCAAAGACCAGAAGGAACAGTAGGCAATTGTACAAAGTCAAATAACAAAAGATACTGTGAAAAAAAGGACAATATATGTAGGTAGTTAAACGCCAATTAAAATAATTAAATTAACCAATTATAAAATGACTCAGACATGGTCTGGGTGAGGTACTGTCTGATGGATCCTCACTTGGTAGAGCAGTGCCGACCTCACTGCCAGCACAGGACTGGTTCAGATTCTCGCCAGCCAGCTGGATGGCTCTGTTTTCAATGTCCGTGAGGACCTTGATTTCAAGCATTCCACTGCCAATCTGCAACCTCTTTCTCTTGTTGTGTGCCAGCTTGTCCTGCATGGATAGAGAAGGAGAAGGTGTAACCAGGACACCTGCCAGGCTAGATGACAAGTAAGCCTGGCATGTGTGGGTGGTGAGTGTTCCCATGGATGAAATGAGGACAATGACAGTGTGTGTGACAGTGAATGGTGATAACTTTTGAACTGGCAGTGAGTGAGGGCCCTGTGGATGTGTGATGGGTTTGTGAGTGTGTGAGTTGAGAATGATGATAAGAGCAATTTACCCTGGTAGAACGGAGGAGATCTTTCATCCTCTTGCGGCATTAGGTGGCTGTCCTTTTCTGAATGACATTGGCGCTGACCACCACTGCCACCGCCTCCCAAGCCGGATTGGTCATGTTGTTGCCCATGCTGCCCAGAGCGGGGATACAGGACATCCTGACGGGCCTCCACAGCATCCAAAATTCGCTCAGAAGACCGGTCATTAAACTGGGGTGGGGGAGGAGGTGGCGGAGGGGTTTCAGTCTTCTTCAGTTTCAGGACCATGTCTTTCATGCAGCAGTGGTGAGCTGGAAGCACTGAGATGTGTGCTTGTGACTGGACTTTAAACATGGTGCCCAGTGTGATACAGAGGGGGGGGATGATGGTGGGTGGGCGAATGAGAGCCAGCCCACCATGGAAACGACATGTTTCCCAGAACTGCATAAATAATGAGGCGGGTTTGGGATGATACGGCGTTTTACCTGCCCGCAATCACACTTAGCACAAATTTGGGAAAATTCCACCCTATGTGTGGGCCACTGAAAAATGAACGCAGTGACAAAAGCATATTCACATCCTTTTCCATGGTTGGGAGAATGTATTGAGAAAATGGGGCAATCAGAGCTTATCACAAAATTTGACTTGCTGTGAGGATATTGATAAGTACCCTTATCGGAAAGAGCGAAAGAGATATCAGCTTTTGTAATGCCAGATGGGCTATATCTGTTCAAAGTTAGGCAATTTGGTATGAAGAATGCACCAGCAACATTTCAAAGACTGACAAGGTAATTGCAAGACTGAGCAATTGAGCTGTTTGTATTGACAACTTGTAAGTTTTCAGTGAAATGTGGGAGGAGCATTTACAACATCTGGAAGAACTGTTCAATTGACTGCAGGAAGCTCATTTGGTGGTGAGCTTGGCTAAGAGTGAATTTGCAAAAGCGAAAGTTACATAGTTATATTGAACATGGTCAGGTGGCCCTACAATATGTGAAAATAAAAGCTATCGTGAATTTCCCAGTGCCTGCAACAAAGCAGGAAGTTTTGAGATTTCTAGGCATGAGTGGATTTTATCGATGGTTTGTTTCAAATTTTAGCAGTGTGGTTGCTCCATTGACTAAACTGCTAAAAAAGAACAAGAAATTTCAATGGGCACAGGAGTGTGAGAATGCGTTTGACAGCTTAAAACTATATTGACTATGACACCAGTTTTGGCAGTACCTAGTTATGCCAAGCAGTTTAAGTTGGCTATTGATGCAAGTAATGTGGATGTTGATGCTGTATTGTTAAAAGAGGATGAAACCCGAATGAAAAAGCCAGTAGGATATATTTCACAGAAGCTGAATGTACCTCAGAAAAGATATTCAACAATCAAAAAGAGGCTCTAGGTCTGGTGATAGCATTGCAGCATTTCGAGGTTTATGTTGCAAGCAATTCATCAGAAACAATTATTTATACAAACCACAATCATTTAAAATTTCTGGAAAAGTTTCAAGGCCAGAATGCCAGACTGTTCACATGGAGTTTATTACTGCAACAGTTTAATTTACAAATTATACATGTGGCTGGATGAGAAAATTTGATTGCAGATTCGTTGTTAAGAGTTTAAAGTTTAAAAGGAATTGGACATTTGAAACATGAGCAATGGACTGAAATGACCTCTGTTGATACAAAGGACTTGTGTATATTGTCATGCTATTGCATGTACCTGGTAGTGTAATATTTTATGTATATAGCTAAGTATAGTAAGTAATGCGAAATGGGTTGAGAAAATGAAACTGTCTTTTAGAATTATGACGGTTCATTTTTCCAAAAGGATGGAAGGTGCAAAGGAATATATTTTTTCCCAGTGTTCTTGTGGGACACTGTGAAGCAGGCCTGTCAGGGCTGTGTGTATATTTATGTGTGTGTGTGACTAATTTAATTAAACTGAAGACATTCAGACTGCAAGGTTCAAATCATCAAAGGTTTAGGTGTAAAATCAGGCATTTTGAAGTGGGGATGAACAAGCTAAGATGGGATACAAGTAAATACAACATGAATAGGAATTTTCATTAGGAGATAAATGAGGAGTTGAATTTTTAGCTGTTGAATTTCAAAGAGAAATAAAAGGAAGTTTTACAACTGGCAAGAATCATAAACAAATAAAGCAAAGTTATTAAGTTTATTTTTTCCTGAAAGTAGTGGCCATAAAAACAATATGAAAGATTTTTACATTCTGGGAAAGGTAACTTCCAAAGAAAGCTAGGAACAATGGGTTTAAAGATGAAAGAGAAAAAACGTATTTTAGGAAAGACTGAAAGCTGTATGAGAGGTGTGGCCATGTGATATCTTGAAAAGTGTGCTGTGTGAGGACAGATCTGTGAAGTAAGCAGCTACTAGGCACCCCAGAGAAATGTTTGTTTGTTCCAGAAAGCAAGGTTTTGTTACAAGCTTTGGATTTCCATTGTTGAGTGAGACGAAGAGAGAAGCTTGTGAAATACCTCCCCTATAGCAACAGTGGGTGACTTGCAGTAATATTACTGGATTTTTTTCATAGAATCTATAGGGAATGTTGCCTGGAAAAGAATGTTTATTTGTGAATCTGGAAAGGGGTATTTATTTGTGAATCTAGCTAAGTAAAAATTTTTGGGGAAATGTTATAAGACTAAGTGTAACTATGCAATTGTAATCTTGTGTGTTTAAGTTTTCTTTTCTTTTGTTAATAAATGTTTTAATTTAATATTTTAAATCTCCAAAAGTGGAATATTTATTTCTGACTTCAATACACCTATGTTCTCGTCATAAATCCAAATTATAAATTGTTGTGATTGCTTGACTAAGTTTCCCATTTGAATTTGGTCAGCCCGTCAAATGCCATCTGCCATATCATAACAAGCAATGTATTTGCTAGCCACATACAGGATGCTCCTGAGGCAGAATTTGAAATAATTGCTGTCAACCAAGGAATTTGATTCATCACTTGAAGGTATAAAACTCTGCTTTGCATTGATAAGTATACTTTCCCTTTTAAAATATACTTCCTCTTTTAATTTATTATTCAAGAGTCAACCTTTGCCTTATAGTTATGTCTTGTTCGAACCAAAACATTTATTGGGTTTTATTAGGCTAATTTGAAGTCAGATAATTTCATAATTAAGAATAAAATTAAGATAAAGTACTTAATATAAAAAAACTCACAAGAGGTCTTACCCAGATTGCAGGCTCCCCAATGGTGTAGGGTGCCATTGATTGCATGCACATAGCTTTATGTACAGTTCCTGTCAACTATGCCATTTCCCTGAACAGAAAACATCCTCCATGCCAGCTGTAATGGAAGCACTATAGCATGTCAAAGGGTGGCTACTGGGCAACAAGGCTTGCCCACTCATGACATGGCTCAGGACTCTGGTCCGTAATCCATGCACATGTACATAGCTGGAATAGAATGAGAGTCATGCTGCCACAAGGAATATCTTACAGCATATGACCAGCATCATGAACTAATGTTTCCATTGCCTTGCCCTCTCTCAAGAATCTCTGCAGCATTCAAGAAGTGCGTCTCCAGATTTGAGTTGGTGTGCTGCAGACTGCAAAACCCAGTCATTAAGAAAGAGTACTCATGCCTGGCCTCAGACTGCAGCATCTGGGCCTTGGCTGCAGGAGTTTGGAACAGCTGGCTGAGAGGCAACAACAAGGGTACTGCAAAGTGGCGAGTGGGGGTGGGGTGCGGGGGTGGGAGTATGAGTTCTGTCTTCCTGAGAAAGTACAACAGGTTCATGTATCATGAAGCCAACGTCACTGCCCTGTGCAGGGCCTAAGCAAGCCTTATAATCTAGTGGATACTGAGTGGTGGAGTGTAGGGACCTTCTGTTGACCCTTTGGTATCTGGATCCATAGTGGCAGCAATCTGAGCTTCCACTGCAGCTCTCAAACTTTTCCTGCAATCTGCTCATGCCACAATGGAAGATGAGACATCGACAATCAGACACTGTAGCAGGTGTAGTAGGTGATGGAATTGACAACCTACTCCATGCTGGAAATCTATCTGCTAATTTGACACTGGACTCTTCCTTCTCCTTGACATTGGGCTTTTGAGAAGGGTTCTCAATTCACCAAGCACATGGATGTGTGCACATATCAGCTTTGTTCTGTAGCGCATCGAACTCTTCTTCAGCAGAAGTAGTGTGTGACCTCACCCTTTGGTTAGCCGAAACCTGCTCCATCCTTTCCCCCAACCCCCTGGCTCCGGTGTACTTGTGCCTAGTGTCTCACCATGTGCACACTCTATTCTCGTCTCTAAAATACATGCAGTGTCAGTTTCTGAACTGATGGTTCACTCAGCTGATTGAAAGCGAGTGAGAGTGTACCTTCATCTTCCTTTTCCTCCAATGCTTGGGTAAGGTCTAGATCTTGGGTATTTGAAACAAAAAAAGGGCAAGAGTTGAGTTGTTGTGAGGGGAGAGAAGGATGTACAAAATGCATGGATTACACCTGCAGCTTACTATGTCAGATGAAAGTAAGTGGTGAGGCACAAGTGGGAAGAGAAAAGGAGGATTAGTTATGCACATCTTTGTTCACTACAATCTTCAACAGCACCTTCCAAACCCATAGCTTTTACGATAAAAGGACAAGGGCAGCAGATGCATGGGAACACTGCCACCTATAAGTTCCCCTCCAAGCCAATCACTATCGCAACTTGGAAATATATCGCCATTCCTTCACTGTCACTGTGTCAAAATCTGGAACTCCCTCCCGAACAGCTCTGCGGATGTTCCAAAAACTCATGGACTGCAGCGGTTCAAGAAGATGGCCAACCACCAGCTCCTCAAAGGCACTTGGGGGGGGGCAATAAATGCTGACCTAGCCAGCGACACGCATATCCCATGAACGAATGGAAAAAAAAGCTGCACCAATGGCCACAGCCTGTGTGATGCCCTTTCCCAGTCTCTTCCATGGGGATTAACGCAGGCATGCTTCTCCATCTCCAGTTCTTCTGGCAGCCTCCTGTTACATCTTCATCTTCATCTAAAAGAAAGGAGACTATAGATCAACACAAGTGGCATAATCTGCTTTTGTGTACTGGTTGCAATGGTTGAATCGCTGACAGTGTGTGAGATGTTAGCTGGGAGGCTTGCATTTGTGCTAACTGTATGAGGTTGAGGTGAAACTATGAATGATAGGCATATGTTGTGATTGATTGAGAATGTTGATATATGAATGATGGGTGGAGCAAATTTCTTTCTTTTTGTTATGGGATGTGGGCATTGCTGATAAAGCATTAGCTGACTCATCAATGTCTTTCTCTCCAACATAAGGTTGGGGTGGTATATTAGCATGAATGGAGGGTTAACTAACTAATAGGAAACATAGAGTTGGGATAAATGGGTCATTTTCACTGGCAAACTATATCTAGTGGGGTGTCACAAGGGTCAGTGATGGGGCCTCAACTATTTACGATCTATGTTAATGACTTGGATGAAGGGGCTAAGAGTATTGTAGCCAAATTTGCTGATGACATAAAGGTTGGAAAGTAAGTAGTGAGAAGAACACAAAAAGTCTGCAAAGGTCTATAGGTAGCTTACATGAGTGGGCAAAAACTTGACAGATGGCGTGTGATGAGGGAAAATGTGAAGTTGTCCACTTTGTTGGAAAGAATTGAAAAGCAGAACATAATGAAAATGAGAGCGATTTCAGAATTCTACAGTTCAGAGGGATCAGAGTGTATGAATCACAAAACTTAGCATGCAGGCACAGCAAGTAATTAGAAAGGCAAATGGAATGTTAGCCTTTATTACAAAAGGATGCAGTATAAAAGTAGAAAAGTTTTGCTACCACTGTTCAGGATATTGGTGAGATGACACCTAGAGAACTAACTAATACAGCTATATCCTTAGGGATACATTTGCATAGGATGCAGCTGAGTGAAGGCTAACTGGGCTGATCCCTGGAATGAAGGGGCTGCCTTATGAGGAAAGGGGAGCAGGTTGGTCCTGTACTCATTGGAGTTTAGAAGAGTGAGAGATGATCCTATTGAAACATAAGATTCTGAGGGAGCTTGACAGCGTAGATGCTGAGAGTATGTTTCCTCTCACGGGGAAATCTAGAACTAGGGGGCACAGTTTAAAAATAACTATTCTCCTATATAAGATGGAGATAAGGGGAAATTTCTTCTCTCAGAGGGTCATTACTCTTTGGAATTCTCTTCCTCAGAGAGCAGTGGAAGTTGTGTCATTGAATATATTCAAGGCTGAGTTAAACAGATTTCACACAGCATCATTCATGGCCTCAGGATGTCATGAAACGATATACATACACACTCCAATCTAAATTTATAAATTAAATCACAACATAAAAGACAGAAAAATCAACTTTGTGCTATGCCTTTGTGTCTCTTCCATGTACCTTTGCCTCTTTTAGTGTGTTTAAGAGGTCATTCCCCAATGTCTGCAGTATGGCTAACGCAAAGTTGCTGATTTACTGTCACATTGTTATATGTTTATCCAGAATGCTATATCTCGCACTACTGCACTGCAGTCAATATACCAAAGCAACAATGTATCGTTCTGCAGCACATGTGGAGATCTGGAAAAATACACTGTGTGAAAGCTGTGTCTAAATGTGTGATTGTTTTGAACTTAACATGGTAGCAGTTGGTGTTTGTGAGTAAAATCCAAGCATTATAAGCAAAATAAATACTGAATTAGACTGAGAAAATTCAAGTCAAATTAGTGCCAAGAGAGAAAAAAAACTTAGGCCTGAATTTCATGCTTGGCATGCGTGCCCCCAGTCGTTGGGAGTGGAAGAGGATGTGGAATCCGCTCCCGGCTGTGGTCGTATTGCAAACACGATTCCAATCAAGGCCCGCCCAGCATGAAATGCATCCTCTCAGTGGTCGGGAAGGGCCGGGTGGAGTTGGGACCCTGTAGGGCGCCAGGTCAAATGGTGGCCTGGTGGGCGGGCGCTTTGAAACGGGCAGAGGCAGCTCCCTGAAGTGGAGAATCTTTGGAGTCTGTCCAGGAGACCATTTCACATGAACAATGACATCAGCAGCGGCTGAAAATGTCAGGCGTGAATACAAGTCAGGTAACCAATCGGCCTCCTGTTTCTCCGATGAATGCCTCGCGCTCCTTGTGGAAGAGGTTGGTGTCAGACGGGACGCTACAGTACCCAGAGATGGCAAGAGGAGGCCACCGCACCTAACCGAAAAAGCCTGGGTGGAGATGGCAACAGAGGTCAGTGCAGTGCCGCAAATGATTCAATGATCTGCTGTGCTTAGCAAGGGTGCATTGGCATGGATCAGTGTGGAGAATTGCTAAGAGCTGGCTGTCCACCCATGGAGCTCAGCAGTGTTAGATTCTGAGTGTCAACTGTCACTGACACCGGAGTCAGCCAAGGGGCTGAGCCCTAGCTGTTTGGCCTGAGTGCCTTGCAGGTTGAGGGCCATGACTCGGATGTGCCCTGCAAGGTGTCCTGGGGGAGATGGTGGAGTGGCGGGTGGTTTCCAGGCTGCAATGGCACTGTTGGTAGAGAGTGGACAAATCACAAATCAATGCTTCTCAGTCATTTCAAGAGAGAGAAATCATAACACCAACGAAAGAATTAAGATAGGTGGAGGTGACCCAAACCTTCTCATTTTGACAAGATACGAGATGGATGTCTTGGCGCTGGAGAACCGCCACCCACCTCGGTCAGCTGGTTGTGGAGAGGCAGGGGTCTCTGATGAAGGTAAGAGTGCAGTGCACAGAGGTGAGAGTGTTAGATTGTGCAGACATTCTTGTGTAGTCTCTTCATTAATGATAGCCTCAAAAATTGAGTCCCCATTGATCATTGAAAGACAATGGCACCATGATGTCCGTTGTGTCATGCACAGTGACAGTGTGATGACTTAAACTTAAACAACATTTCGTTGTTCTCCCTTAGGTTTGCAAGCACGCACTTATTTGCAGGACTGCGAAAAGCCACTCCTAATGCCAGAAGACCGCCAGGCTTCAGAAGCACATGCGTCACTCCCGCTCTCTGAACCAGTCACCAGCGCAGATACCAGCACCTTGATGGATGTTAAATTGGGGGCTAGAATGTCGGTGCGCAGAAGTGAGGGAAGTTCTTGAGGAGCAAGCAGAGAGAATGCCCAGGGCGCTGGCAGCTGGAGGACTGCTGGAGACAAGGACGATGCTGATTCTAAGACTGATGATGAGCATCAGTAGTTGTCCATTAGGTGGCAGATGTTGAATGTCCAGCAGGATATGCGGGAGGATCTGGCAGAGATCCTGCCATTCTGCCGGTGACTGTGACATCTGATGAAGCTGCGATGACTGGGGAGATGCCAGCCGTGGCACTGGCTGCTCCCTCCCAGGCAGGGCCAGCACAGGCTCCATTGGCCAGAGGACGACTGCCTAGGTTATCAAGGCCAACAAGACAGCAGAGTCAGCAGGCTGCCTCCAATGCCACTACTAGCAAAGGGCGGGCACCAAGATGCAGCACTCATAAAAGTAAATTTAAGGCACCACCAGCACAAGAGGGACTGTTCACAGGTGATCTTCTGTTCTGCAATGTTTTGCTTGCATGTTTACTGGTGTGGGCATTAACACCAGATATGGTAATGTTTATTTATTCTGAGTGACAAAATTATATAAATTTTGCTTTTGTCTCAATGGCCTGGTTATGATTCACCTTTTTTGTTTTGGCACAGGGTATGCCAGTATCAAATGTTAAACTTCATTGCACAGGGACTGAGTGGACTTTGGGCTCAAATGGAAGGGTCATTTCAGAATCCGCGATGGAGGCTGCAGCCCTGGCATGAGGTGAAAGCAGATCTTGGCAGCCTAGCTGATAGAGCTTTGGATCAAGGTGTCTCTAGTGTTGCTGCCTCCCTGAAGGATACAGAGGTCAGCCTCCATGTCCTCAGCATTCTCCTCACCGTGCTCCTCTTCTGACTCACCACTGGATTCATCCTCTGTAGCCTGTGGAGCTGCTTCGAGACCCTCTTCCTCCAGTCAGTTCCCTCTTGCCAATGCTGATTGTGGGAGAACACAGCATGCAACCACTATCAGTGGCACCTGCTCTGGGGGTATTGTAGGCTCCGTTTAAAAGGTCCAGGATGCGGAGCACATCTTCAGAAGATCTATGGTCCTCTCAATCACCGCCCTTGTGGAGGTATAGATCCTATCATAACGCTGCTTGGTCTCTGTTCTTGGGTGGCGGAGAGGCATCATAAGCCACCTTTTCAATGGATAGCCCTTGTCATCCAGCAGCCAAGCATTCAGTCGAGCTGGAGCAATGAATAGCCTTGGCACCTCAGGATATTATCTTCATGGGAGCTGCCAGGGTACCTTGCACAGATTTGCAGAATCTATGTCTTGTGGTCACAAACTGTATCTGGACGTTCATTGAGTGGAATCTCTTCCTGTTGACGAAGGCAACTGCTGACCCACTGGTGCCTTGATGGTCACATGTGTGCAGTTGATTGCACCCTGGATGCGGGGAAACCCAGCAATCGCTGCAAACCCTCTGGCTTGCTCAGCCTGGCTGGCTTCATCTGTACGGAAATGAATAAATGACATTACTCGCTTGAACAGAGCTTCTGTCACCTGCTTGGCACAACTGTGGACAGCTGATCGATCCCTCACTGGCCCCTGGAAAGGGCCAGAGGCATAGAAGTTGAGGGCCACTGTGACCTTCAGAGCCACTGGCACGGGGTGTCCACCCACACAGTCAGAGGTGATCTCAGATCCAATCATATGACAAATGGAGGTCACAGTCTCGCTGGGGAGGTGGAGGCTCCTTTGGCATTGGACCTCGGACATATTGAGATAGCTGCATCGCTGCTTGTAAACCCTGGAGGCAGGATAGTGGCGTCTTCTGTGGCCCCTTCCACCTTGGACTACCTGCTGGCCCAGCACCTTTGAGCCTGCGCCTGTCCTCCCACAGGTCGCTCCCCTGGAAGCTGCATTGGGATACCTGGCCTCCTCTCCCTTCTGCATCTCTCTTCCTCCTCAGAGGAGGTGCCTCCAGAGGAGACCACAATCCCTATTACCAGGGTAACCGAAGGGTGTCTGATACCTGGAAGGGTCCACGTGGTCAAAATTCTCCGGGGTCCTTGGAGACACCAATGAGTCTGAAATGATGCCTGGAAATGCTAAGAATGAAGCTCAGAACAGAGATGAAGCTGTCATGCTGAAATAAGCAACCAGCTGCAAACTATCTCATAAAATCCTCACTCCTCCCAGTGCAATGCTGCTGACCCTTTCTATTCCGCCCTTTGATGAGGTTTAGCAATAAGTGGGCTGCCCGCCTGCCCGTTTTGTCCATGCAACGAGTGCGAAATTGCACGGGCAACGTAAAATTGGGATCAATTGTCTTTTTAATGGACTTAAGTGGCCTTTTAATTGATGGCAGGCATGGATCCGACACCTGCGCGTGCCCACCGACCTGAAGATTGCACCCGTGCGGAATGACGTCGGGATGCTTGCCCGATGTCATCTCGCGTGATTTCACGCCCGATTGGGACAGGCGTGTGGCCACCCACAAGGCGTAAAGTTCTCCCTTACAGTTTAAAAATCCAGCACAGCGTTTGTGAATTTTCCAACGATAGGAACCTCAGGTACAAAACTCATTGACTTCAGGAAGAGACAAATTATGAGTTAAAAAGAAATTGTCTCCAGCAATTGCAGATCCATGAGCCTCAATTCAACTCGTGGAATTTAAAGGAACTTGGAAAAATCTCTGCCGCAGCAACAGTGAACCCAGCAATTGCTGCAAACCCTCTGGCTTGCTCAGCCTAGCTGGCTTCATCTGTACGGAAATGAATAAATTACATTACTCGCTTGAACAGAGCTGCTTGGCACAACTGTGGACAGCTGATCGATCCCTCATTGGCCCCTGGAAAGAGCCAGAGGCATAGAAGTTGAGGGCCACCGTGACCTTCAGAGCCACTGGCACGGGGTGTCCACCCACACAGTCAGAGGTGATCTCAGGTCCAATCATATGACAAATGGAGGTCACAGTCTCGCTGGAGAGGTGGAGGCTCCTTTGGCATTGGACCTCGGACATATTGAGATAGCTGCATCGCTGCTTGTAAACCCTGGAGGCAGGATAGTGGCGTCTTCTGTGGCCTCTTCCACCTTGGACTACCTGCTGGCCCTGCACCCTTTGTGCCTGCGCCTCTCCTCCCACAGGTCGCTCCCCTGGAAGCTGCATTGGGATACCTGGCCTCCTCTCCCTTCTGCATCTCTCTTCCTCCTCAGAGGATGTGCCTCCAGTGGAGACCACAATCCCTATTACCAGAGTAACCGAAGGGTGTCTGATACCTGGAAGGGTCCACGTGGTCAAAATTCTCCGGGGTCCTTGGAGATACCAGTGAGTCTGAAATGATGCCCGGAAATGCTAAGAATGAAGCTCAGAACAGAGATGAAGCTGTCAAGTTCAAATAAGCAACCAGCAGCAAACTATGTCATAAAATCCTCACTCCTCCCAGTGCAATGCTGCTGACCCTTTCTATTCCACCAAGGATTCAATCAGTGAACTCTCCATTTCTGCAAGCAGGTCTCCATTTAATGTGCAGGTACAGCAAGTAATTAGTAAAGCTAACAGAATGTTATTGTTTATTGTGAGGGGTGTTGAACACAAAAGTAGGGAGGTTATGCTTCAGTTATTCAGGGCATTGGTGAGACCACACCTGGAGTACTGTGCACACTATTGGTCTCCTCATTTAAGGAAGGATGTAAATGCATTGGAAGCATTTTAGAGAAGGTTTACTAGACTCTGCTTCCACTGCCTTGGGTTGTCTTATGAGAAAAGGTTGGACAGGCTAGTCTTGTAGCTGCTGGAGTTTAGAAGAGTAAGAGGCGACTTGATTGAAACAGAAAAGATCCTGATGGTTTTTGACAGGGTGGGTGTGGAGAGGATGTTTCCTCTTGTGGAAGAATCTAGAAAATGGGGGGTCACTGTTTAAAAATAAGGGGCCACTCATTTAAGACAGAGAGATAAGGCGAATTCTTTTTCTCTCAGAGGGTGCTGAATCATTGGAACTCTCTTCCTCGAGAGGTGGTGGAAGCAGAATCTTTGAATATTTTAAGGCAGAGTTAGATAGATTCTTGATACGCAAGGGGGTAAAAGGCTATCGGAAGTAGGTGGGAATGTGCAGTTGAGGTTACTGTCAGATCAGCCATGAGCTTATTGAATGGCAGAGCAGGCTTGAGGGGCTGAGTGACCTACTCCTGCTCCTAATTCGTATGTTTGTATGTTCTGTATCTTTCAACATTGAACCTCATTTTGGCTAAGAAAGTAACCACCTACAGCATAATTTATAATTTTTGCATGTTTGCGTGTGTGAATGTGTGTCATGAAAGTTCAAAAAGCGCAGGCTTACTTTTCAAAATATTTTGCTATCTTTACCTGGGTGGGTTTTTAACTCAATAAAAATGAACCCTGTTTTGTTTTAAACCTCAAGAAAGCCTGTCAGATACATTACTTTGCAATCGGTACATAAATGGTTAAACAAAGACATTGGACAGAATTTCCTCATCCTGCCTGTGGCGGATTTCGTGGCGGGCGGGAGCAGAGAATCCAGCGGCAGGCAAAATGGCAGGCAAATCCACTGCTGTAAAAACAGGTTGCAATTCTCCCGATGTTTTGTTTATGGCGGGTAGGTTATCCCACCGATTAGTGGCGCAGACGCCATTTACATTCATTAACATGTCACGAATGCGCATTAAATCAGCTGCTCGCTGGAATCTTGTCAGCCGGGAAATTACGTCGGTCACAAATCTGTTTGAAAAGGGGTGGTGTGCACAAGTCAGACCTCAGTTCACTGGTAACTTCAACGTGAGTGGAACATACATTGCCTACCAGCCATAAAGCTTTGCTGGTCTTGTTGTGATGAACACCACTCTGCTGGGGCTGTAGGGTTGATCTGCTCCTGTTCTTTGCCTACATTGTCCCAAAGAACTGTGCTGTGGTACTCATGCAGGCCTCCACTTCCACAAGCTATCATTTCAACCGGGGGCGGGCTGTGAGGCGAGGGTAGGCAGCTAATGAACACGAGGGGTGCAATGGCGGGGGGGGGCGGGGGGGTCGAGGCTGTGGAATGCAGTGAGGCAGAAGGGCAAACATGAGGAGAGCAATGGGTAGGAAAGGCTGAGGGATGGTAGTGAGGGGGAAGAGCAAAGACAACGAGGGTAATGGGGAGGGAAGGCTGTCGAATGGCTGTGAGGGGGAAGGGTGAGCACAATGGAGGCCTTTCTGGGCTCACCCTCTAACCTCTTGTTGCCACAGGAGAGAGCAGGAGTCTGCTTAGAAAGCAATGAAAGCCACTGAAAGCCAATGGTTTCATTAGCACTGTTAAAGGGCTGCTCAGAACTCAGTAGCTTCACATCACAGCCGCTGCATCTCAAGAGTAACAGATAGGAATGTAGAATTTGGGATTGCAGGCAATAGTGAAAAAGGCACAGCTGTATCATATATGGCATTCCATCAATGAAGGCCTGTCATGTATTCACCTGAATTGGCACTCCTAACGGGCCAAATGGCATCCACTCATTGACCATGTAAAACTGATTGATCATTAATGTGTCAACTCTGAGAATGGAGCACAGAGCTAGGTTGGGTCATTCATCTCACTGAAACTTTAGCATCCCATGCAGGGCTCAAGATTTTACATATCTATGTTGCCATCTTGGTCACTTCGACATGTGTGTTAGTGTCTCAGGGACAGGGCAGCATCAGCCATCATGCAAGTAGGCAGGAAAAACTATGGATCCTTACAGTTTCTAAACGTCATCTTCTTAGCTTCACTTTCTTGCCCCTTGAATCATTAATGTCTTCAATGTTTCCTTTCAGAGAGAAGGCAAAAGCAGATATGGATCCAGGGCTCAATGCTGCCTTTTTCAGGTTCCTAATGCAATGGAGGAAGCAAAAGAGGGAGAAGAGATTCTGCGCACAGCTCCTGCAGGAGAGACATGATTAAGTGGAGCCAGACCATGAACAGAAGGGTTAGGAGGAGAGACTCAAACAATGGGATGACTCACCAGACCTAGATTTTATCATAGAAGAGTCTTCTATTTACAAATGAGTGAAAGGCAATGCCATACATGTCTGCGCTTGTTCTGAGCTCTGGTACATCACAGATGCCACATTATTCATACAGACCTGATGCCACGTGGACTTGGAGGGTATCCCCTGCCAGTGGCTGTGAAGGTGACTGCAGCATTCAATTTATTTGCCCCTGTTCTTTCCAAGGGTCAACAGGGGACCTGTATGGCATCTGTCAGTCCACAATACATCGATGCACAAGAGAGATCACAGATGCCCTTTATAGGAAGACCCATCATTATGTCGGGTTTGCTCTGGATGAAGATAGCCAGGCTGTGAGATTCACTGGCTTCATCGCCATCTCAGGCTTCCCAAGAGTGCAGGGTGCAATAGACTGCACCCATGTGGATATACAGGCTCCATGGCAGCAGCCCCTAATGTTTATAAATGGCAAAGGATATCATTCCATCAATATACAACTGGTGCATGAACACCGTATCTGCACATTTGGGCATGGTACCTTGGTAGTTGCCATGACTCCTACTTCCTGATTCACTCCCAAGATTTTCAAAGGGCCATTATGTCTGCAGGGATGGCTGCTTGGGGATAAGGGATACCCACTGAAACGCAGGCTGATGTCACTGGTGCATCCCCTCAGAGTCATTCTGAGGAGTGTTACAACGCTGCTCACAGATCCACACGCTCCCTTTTACAGTGGACCATAGGGCTTCTGAAGATGTGCTTCAGATACTTGGACCGCTCAGGTGGCTCATTACGATACACTCCTGATAGGGTTTCATTGCAGTGTGTTGCACCCTTCACAATCTGGCCATGCAAAAAGATGAACCCCTGTTAGAGGATGAACTGGAGAAGGATAGAAGGTCATTGGAGGATGAAGATCCAGAGGCCCAGGAACCTCAGGAGGCTGCAGAGGGTCAATATGAGTGTGATCACACCATGGAGGAAGGAAGAGATGGGAGATGTTCCCGTGATACATTAATTGCTGACAAGTCCCAGGAAGAGTAAAGTCAAGGAATATGGCCACATCTCTCCTAGCCCTCAATGCCATTTTCTTTCAACTTGCGGGATGTACCCCCACTTGCAGCGAGAATGAGTCCCACATTCACACTTGCACGTTCTGACCTCATGAAGCATGATCTTTGCTTTCGTCCATGGGTCCCTGTGAGTGAGCTCACTCTGGGAACTGAGAGTCCACTTAAGAACAAGAGTGATGTGAGAGAGGACTTGAAGCGTTCGCCGCCATCTAATGATGCAAACACTGCTGCACCTGAGAGGTGGACATGGCTAAATATCTCCTCCTTCTGTGTATGTCTTTTCTTCTGCCACTGCTACTGAGGAGACACAAATGCTGGTCAATTATCAATGCTGATGAGCTGCCCTCACTCAATGGTCTTCCTTGAAGAAGAGTTAGAAACGCTTTCAACAAAGATTTAAACACATCGCCCTGCCATCACCCAAGGGATGCAGATACTTGTTCAGCTGAGGTTGACATCACAAGAAAATGAATCTCACAGTGGGACACTATCATTGAATGGGAGCAAGGCTAAGCCTCAAAGTAAGAGAATTCCAAAGTACAAAATCAGAACACCTTCAATTGACAGGAACATTCAAATAAACATCAAATCTACTAACACGAGTGCAATTTCTTTACATGTCTAGCACACCCGTAACCCAAAAATGACATTAGCTTTTCTTTACTTTCCTAATTCTACCATAACGCCTGGGTGCAGCCCCAGCATCCGCAGCAGAGATGGAGGCAAGCTGCTGACTGCTATGTCCTGACGTCTGTAATGACCTTGGCAGATGTCCTCTGGTAGCCCCAGGTCTGGAGGGCCCTGGCCTGATAAGGGGCACCTGTTCAGGGGCAGAAACACCCTCGGCGGCCTGAGAAGCTGGAGTGGATGGGGTCACATGCAGAGGGGACTGTGAGCGGCTGCACACCCTTGGAGTGTCCTGAGAGGAGTCCCCTGGAGTGTCCGGCTGACGCTCATCCTCCCTGTGGGTGCCCGAGGATCCCGCCTGACTCCTGCAGGGGGTGGTGCACCTGGAGGGAGGTCAAGGTGCCTCATCCCCATGTCACCTAAATCCTGATGGTGCCCATCAGGGTGTGTGGCCATAGAGTGCAGGGCTGAGTGCAAATCCTCAAGACCTGCTGGACCAACGTCTCCATGGTGGTCGCCAGCCTTTCCATGGTGACCTTAAGGCGCTCGCATGTCGGACCCACAACATCAGACAGAGTGCGGATGGACTCGTCCATTATTTGCTCTAGTCTGCTGAGTCATTATCAAACATCTGCCTGATGTTTGCTGTCTGTCATTGCATCTCCAGCATTGAGTTGGCGGCTACCTCCAAAGGCTCATCATTTTGTCTCAGACTAGTGGGTGGCTGGTCTCCAGCAGCCCTCCGAGTGCCAGAGACCTGGGCTATCCCTGCCCCTTGCCCCTTGACCCAATGACGTGTGAATCTCTGAGCTGGTGGAGGGCCTGTGTGAGTGCCGTGATAGTTCTTCCAGAGCGTCCTCTTCGGGTGAAGTCTGTGAGCTCACACTGGTGCCGGACTGGTTTGGGAGCCTCGATCTGTTGGTGCCAAGAAAATAGAAAAGAGAGTTTCAGTTAATGATTATGAGCTAGATAAGGCTGCATGTGACTCACTGTGATTGTCAGGATTTGATGAAATGATGGAGCTGTGATCCGTACCAGGTTGCTGGGAGATGCTGATTTCTCCTTCCCCACAGGAATGATCACTGTCCTCCTCAGCCAGCTCGGTGGAGGGAGTTGAAGGATGACTTCCCCTGACGGAGTGGATGAGATCATTCATCCTCTTCCTGCATTGGGTGGCATTTCAGGCCCGGTTGCCAGCCCCGCTGATCTGCTCTGTTACGGCCTCTCAGGCTGGAGAGGTGAGGCTGCTTTGCTTTCTTCAGCCATCCCTGGGATAGAGCATGTACCTTTGCACCTGTACCCCTCTGATTTTTGCCAGGAGGGCCTGGTGCGTGAAGTGAGATGCTATCTTCTTTAGGCTCTCAGGCTCCTCTTCTGGCTGCCAGACATCTTTGGTGGGCTGAAGAGGGTGAGGTTGTGTGTTGGACTTTAAATATGGCACCCAGACCTTCGAACCCACCAGCCGACAGCGGTGGGGAGACAAACCAGCTCCCGATCTGCTAGATGATTCGGACTGACATGCGCCTTTGCGTAATTAATGACCCTCCAAGCATAGAATTGGGAGTAAGTTCCCGCTGTCATGACAAAGCTGATTGTGCTTGTGGACTCCAGTATTAGGTACTATACAGTACTCTGTACTGTTTACAGGGACAACAGACCTGGGGGTTGAAGGTCAGATAGCACATGTTGGAGCCTGCCTTGATAGAGTTCAGACACTGCAGATATGTGTTTATGTTAGGAAAATGTGTTAGCAATAAAGTTAGCTCAGCTACAAAGTCAATAGCCTGTGTGCATCATTAAAAAAAATCAGAAACAAGACATGGTGTCAGAAGTAAACTAAACACAGCAATGAAGGTTCTGAAAGCACTGACAGAGCTCAGTTTGGAGGGAAATCTTGTTGAAAACTGGAGAAGGTTCCAGCATTGATTTGAGCTGTACCTCACAGTGATATAAAAGATCTTCAGATACCGTCTTCCATCTTTCTTCACGTAGTAGGGGAAAAACCCTAGGGAAAGAATTTTTAGGTTGGCGAGTGGACGCTTAACTGAACTGATTGGACGAGAAATCACGTGAGATAATCATCAGGCGAGCGTCCCAAAATCTGCCCATGCTGGCACGATATTTCAGTCATCGGTTGCGTGAAAAAGTCAGAAGTGCACCTGCCGACAATTAAGAGGCCAATTAGCATAATTAAAGTTGCAATTGTCTCCAGTTATTCATGGTCCATCCACTTTATGGTTGGCAGATGGTCGAATTGGCCAGACAGACTTTGAATTTTTCATGAAGCCCTCATCCAAGGGTGAGATGAGGTTTCCGTAATTAAAGTTAAAAAAATAAAAATCATGTGTATGTTCAGCTGACTGATTGTGATGCTTGGAGACTTTTTTCCTGATTTTAAAAACTTTATTTAATTGTTTTCAAGTCTTCAGCTCCCTGAGGCAACCCTTGGCCTTCAGGGAGCTTTCATTCAGCCCTCTACCACGCCCACACTTACGTCAGCGCCCACCCTCCTCCCACCCCGACCCCTGCAGCATTTCAGCCATGCTTTAGGGTGGCTGGCTGCTAATTGGCCAGCCAGTGTGAAATCGTAGTCAGCAGTCCATTCCCCAGGCGATCCCAGACCCACCGATTGTGCCTGCCCGCTGAGCTACAAGTTCTGCCCTAGAAGTCTATAACACATTCGCATTTGAAAGTGATCAGAAGTGAAATGACTTGAAAGAAATGATGGAAAAATTTGAAGCCTTCTGTAGCCCTCGCGTAGTTGTCCAGCCTACGGAAAGCAGTGTAAGCACTGTGATAAAGTAAATCACTGTACTAAGGTGCATAAATCAAAGAAAGTGTATACAATTGCAGATGATGACACAGACACTGAATCTGAACTTTTCGTTGGTGCAGTAACAACAAATTCCAAAGAGGATGAATGGAAGTTTGATTAAAAATTGCCAACATGATGGTGAATTTCAAGCTTGACACAGGTGCACAAGCAAATGTCATTCGCATAAGCCTGTATTGTAAGATAAGCAAAGCAAAACAGCTAACTAAAACACACATGCGGCTGTCTTCTTATACAGGTGAAAAAATTGCAATAGAAGGCAAGAGCACACTTAAAGTGAACTACAAAGAAGTCTCAAGCACTTCCGTTTATAGTGGTGAAAACTCATGCAAAAACCCATTCTTTGAATCAAAGCTTATGAAAATCTGAAGCTGGTTAAGAGAATAATGAGTGTCAACACTGATTATGTCCTGAGTAAGTATAAAGATGTGTTCCAGGGGATTGGCTGCCTAAGAGGAGAACACACCATCAAGACTGACTCTTAAGGATGAGATTTCAGAATACTTAGAAGTGCATGGTAAAATCGGGCAAAGTCAGCAAGGGGAGGTCATGCCTGACAAATCTGTTAGAATTCTTTGAGGTGGTAACGAGTAGGTTAGACAAAGGAGAGCCAATGGATGTTATCTACTTGGACTTCCAGAAGACCTTTGACAAGGTGCCGCACAGGAGGCTGCTCAGTAAGATAAGAGCTCATGGTGTTAGAGGCAAGGTATTAGCATGGATAGAAGATTGGCTGTCTGGCAGGAGGCAGAGAGTGGGGATAAGGGGGTCCTTCTCAGGATGGCAGACAGTGACTAGTGGAGTTCCGCAGGGATCAGTATTGGGACCACAACTTTTCACTTTATACATTAACGATCTAGATGAAGGAACTGAGGGCATCCTGGCTAAGTTTGCAGATGATACAAAGATAGGTGGAGGGACAGGTAGTATTGAGGAGGTGGGGAGGCTGCAGAAGGATTTGGACAGGTTAGGAGAATGAGCAAAGAAGTGGCAGATGGAATACAATGTGGGCAAGTGTGAGGTCATGCACTTTGATAGGAAGAATAGAGGCATAGACTATTTTCTAAATGGGGAGAGCATTCAGAAATCTGGAGTGCAAAGGGACTTGGGAGTCCTAGTCCAGGATTCTCTTAAGGTTAACTTGCAGGTTGAGTTGGTAGTTAGGAAGGCAAATGAAATGTTGGCATTTATTTCGAGAGGACTAGAATATAAAAGCAGGGATATGCTGCTGAGGCTTTATAAGGCTCAGACCACATTTAGAATATTGTGAGCAATTTTGGGCCCCATATCTCAGGAAGGATGTGCTGGCCCTGGAGAGGGTCCAGAGGAGGTTCACGAGAATGATCCTAGGAATGAAAGGTTTAACATATGAGGAACATTTAAGGACTCTGGGTCTATACTCAATGGAGTTTAGAAGGACGAGAGGGATCTGATTGAAACTTACAGAATACTGAAAGGCCTGGGTAGAGTGGACGTGGGAAAGATGTTTCCATTAGTAGGAGAGACTAGGACCCGAGGGCACAACCTCAGAGTAAAGGGAAGACTTATTAGAACAGAGATGAGGAGAAACTTCTCTAGCCAGAGAGTGGTGAATCTATGGAATTCATTGCCTCAGAAGGCTGTGGAGGCCAGGTCATTGAGTGTATTTAAGACCGAGATAGATAGGTTCTTGATTGGTAAGGGGATCAAAGGTTGTGGGGAGAAGGTGGGAAAATGGGGTTGAGAAACTTATCAGCCATGACTGAATGGTGGAGCAGACTCGATGGGCTGAATGGCCTAATTTCTGCTCCTGTGTCTTATGGTCTAAAACTGTGACACCCAAAATATACTCGTCCAGGAAAATATCAATAATGCTGAGAGACTGATGGAAAGCAGAATTGGATGGAGAAACTTCACATCATCAAGAAAATTGAAGAAACAATTGTTAACCCAATTGTAATTGTAGAAAAATCAGATGGGAATCTGCAAGTCTGCCTGGATCCCAGAGACCCAAACCAGGCAGTACAAAGAGAACATTACCAGCTGCCCACAGTAGAAGAGATCACATGTAAGCTAGCTGACACTAAATACTATACATCCTTGGATGTGAGTTCAGGCTTCTGGCATATTAAGCTGAACGAATGCAGCTCCTATCTCTTTACCTTGAACACACCATATAGGCGATACAGGTTTTTACACTTACCTTCTGGTATTAATTCGGCTCCAGGGGTGTTTCACAGAACAGTGAAGCAGCTGTTTGGTGAGAAAACCTATATTGATGATGTGCTGGTCTGGGGAGCCTCACAAGAAGAACACTGACCAAGGCACCAGTGTTAAAGTATTACGATGTCAGTCAGCTCGTCAAGATCTCAGTGGATGCTTCAAAGACTGGACTGGGAGCTGTCCTTTTGTATATGGCAAAGATGGGGAGGTAGAGTCTGATCATAAGCCTTTGGGAGCTATACTTAAAAAGCGCCTGAACTGTGT
Organism: Carcharodon carcharias; assembly: GCF_017639515.1. NCBI lineage: Eukaryota > Metazoa > Chordata > Chondrichthyes > Lamniformes > Lamnidae > Carcharodon > Carcharodon carcharias. The sequence goes on along the minus strand of NC_054480.1, from coordinate 60,535,090 downwards.
GCCACCAATAATCCAAAGATTATGAATGCACCTGCAGAAGTACCAAGTCAGAGTTAAATACAAACCGAACAAGGAAATGTACTCGCAAACACTCTATCACATGCATGCCTACCCATCACGGAGGAAGAGGATAAAGAAATGGAAGCACAGGTTCACATGCTGACAAAGAACTCACCTGTGAAAACAGTTCCTCTGACATGCCCTCCTTCTTCCTTAACCGAGGTTTTCCACCCACGGTCGTTGACAGGGCCCTCAACCATGTCCGGCCCATCTCCCGCGCATCCGCCCTCACGCCTTCTCCTCCCTCCCAGAAACATGATAGGGTCCCCCTTGTCCTCACTTATCACCCCACCAGCCTCCGCATTCAAAGGATCATCCTCTGCCATTTCCGCCAACTCCAGCATGATGCCACCACCAAACACATCTTCCCTTCACCCCCCTTATCGGCATTCCGTAGGGATCGCTCCCTCCGGGACACCCTGGTCCACTCCTCCATCACCCCCTACTCCTCAACCCCCTCCTATGGCACCACCCCATGCCCACGCAAAAGATGCAACACCTGCCCCTTCACTTCCTCTCTCCTCACCGTCCAAGGACCCAAACACTCCTTTCAAGTGAAGCAGCATTTCACTTGCATTTCCCCCAACTTAGTCTACTGCATTCGTTGCTCCCAATGCGGTCTCCTCTACATTGGAGAGACCAAACGTAAACTGGGCGACCGCTTTGCAGAACACCTGCGGTCTGTCCGCAAGAATGACCCAAACCTCCCTGTCGCTTGCCATTTCAACACTCCACCCTGCTCTCTTGCCCACATATCTGTCCTTGGCTTGCTGCATTGTTCCAGTGAAGCCCAACGCAAACTGGAGGAACAACACCTCATCTGCCGACTAGGGACTTTACAGCCTTCCGGACTGAATATTGAATTCAACAACTTTAGGTCGTAAGCTCCCTCCCCCATCCCCACCCCCTTTCTGTTTCCCCCTTCCCCTTTTTTTTTCCAATAAATTATAAAGATTTTCCTTTTCCCACCTATTTCCATTATATAAAAAAAAACCCACTAGAGCTATACCTTGAGTGCCCTACCATCCATTCTTAATTAGCACATTCATTTAGATAATATCACCAACTTTAATTTTAACACCTGTGTGTTCTATTGTACTATTGTCGTTGACATCTTTTGATGATCTGCTTCTATCACTGCTTGTTTGTCCCTACAACCACACCACCCCCCCTCCACCTCTTTGTCTCTCTATCTCTCCGCCCCCAACACACACACCTTAAACCAGCTTATATTTCAACTCTTTCTTGGACTCGAACTCAAGTTCTGTCGAAGGGTCATGAGGACTCGAAACGTCAACTCTTTTCTTCTCCGCCGATGCTGCCAGACCTGCTGAGTTTTTCCAGGTAATTCTGTTTTTGTCACCTGTGACTGTAATCAAATTGGATGAGATCAGGGAAGTGACCAAGAACGACGCCACCCTGAGAAAACTGCAGCATTCTGGCTGGCCCACACATTAGTCAGGATTTTCCAGTCGTTAGGTGGGATTGGTTGGGGCAAGCATGAGTGGCTGCGAAATGGACCTCTGCCTGTGGTTGGGCCCCGACTGCGATTTCACATTGGCTGACCAATCAATGGGCAGCCAGCGTGAATCTCATGCTGCAGCACTGCCGGGGTGGCGGGGGGAGGGAAGGGCAAGCACGGAAGTTCACGCATGCGTGAGGGTGCACGCAGTAAAAGCTCCCTGATGTACAGAGCTGCCTCAGGGAGCTGAAGATTTTTAAAATAAAAAATAAAGAATTTTTAAATGTTAAAAACATGCCCCCTCATGTGACTCTGCCACATGAGCAGGGACATGTTAGAAATTAGTTTGCAATTTTTTTTCGATCACTGATCGAAACCTCCAAACCTCGAAAAAAATCCAAAGGCCGCTTGGTCGATTCGCCTGCCTGCCAACCATAAGGTTGGCTGGGCAGCGAAAAATTTCTTTTAGTTATGACTTTAATGGCCTTAATAGGCCGCTTAATTGTCGGCAGCTGTGCTGCTGACTCCCGCACTTGCCCACTGACCAAAATTTCCCATGAGTGCAGAATGACATCGGGGCACTCGCTCAACGTCATCGCGCATCATTTTATGCTTGTTCAGGTTGGGCTGCGCCTGCCTGCCGAGTGAAAAATTGTGTGAGGAACTTTCATGAGGGACCTCATGGAACAGAAGGAATACTTTTCAAGGGAGAAAAGATCATAATTCTTGCAACATTGAGGAATGAAATGCTGCAGCACATACATGAAAGTCACTTGGCATAGAAATATGCAGCAGAAGAGCTCAAGATGTAACGTATTGGCCTGGAATGGGAGCACAATTGGAGAAATGGTGAATGCGTGTGCAGTTCCAAAAGTGCAGTAAATCACAACAAAAAGAACCACTTCTACCACACAATGTTCCAGAGAGGCCCTGGCAGAATATTGGAATAGACTTGCTCACATTTGACAACAGTGGGTACCTGCTAGCAGCAGATTATTACTCAAAGTTTTTTGAGTTTGGGCTGCTGAGAAATGATAGTAAGAACAACACTGCAATAAATCATTTAAAATCGATTTTTGCTCACCACTGCATACCTGAAATGTTCATCCCATAACACCCACAATTCTCAGGCACTGAGTTTCGCAAATTTGTACAGGGCTGGGGGTTTTGCCACAGTACATCAAGTCCCAAACATCCACAATGTTCCGTGCAGACTTTAAAACACCTGTTGAAGAAGGGAAATGTGGACAGTAGCGATTCCTACCTTGCTCTGCTGGATTTCAGGAATATTCCATCAGAGGGCATTGGATCATCTCCAGCACAGCTCCTGATGGTGGCAAGACTAAGAACTGAGCTTCCAACTGCACCTCAACTGTTATTTCCACAGCCAGTGAGCTACAGCACGTAGGACCTCTCAAGCCTATACAGCAGAAGCAGAAACCGCACTTTGATTGAGGCAAAAACAAAAACAGAATTACCTGGAAAAACTCAGCAGGTCTGGCAGCATCGGCGGAGAAGAAAAGAGTTGACGTTTCGAGTCCTCATGACCCTTCGACAGTGGAAGAATTGTGAAAAAAACCACAGAGATACAGAGATGAGTAAAAGACAGAACAGACCGACCAAAACAGAGTGAGAAATAATAAATAAGAGACTTTTTATACTTGGGTTGTATAAAAGTTATTTAAAAAAAAGAAAATGTCACAAAATTAGTTGATTGTGGTTGTGGACTCCAGTATTAGCTACTGTAAGGTACTCTATACTATATACGGGATCACCTGACCTGGGAGTTGAAGGACAGATAGCACATGTTGGAGCCTGTCTTGACGGAGTTCGGACACTGCAGATATGTGTTCATGTTAGGAAAATGTGTTATCAATAAAGTTAGCTTAGCCACAATGTCGACAGCCTGTGTACATCACTAAAACAAGAAAACAGACACCTGCCATTCTGGACAGTGGGGTGGACACTGCCGAAACCGGCCGCTGCTGCATTTAGTCTCATTTATGGAAAATTCTGCCCATTAAATAAAACACTTTCATCCTTCTAAATCTTCAACAAACTCTGTTACAGCCAGACCTGAACTGGTATGTTAAGGGAGTCAATTTTTACCCTTCCTCACGTGGTTGTAACAGGGGTGCCCCTCAATAAATCTTTCTCACTTTTCCTGCTTCTTGTTCTAATTACTGATGCCCTGTGAGGTTGCATCTACACCCATTGCTCCATCAATGGGCTTGAAGCAGTGGAGTAAGGTGAGTCCCTTCAGCTCCTCAGCCTTGCCACTGTGCAATGTGCAGCATGGCACTGGACGATTGAGTACCACATGAAGGAGGTGACAGCAGGACTGTTTAAAGGTAATATTTTATTGGAATCTTTCTGGAAGGGCACAAAGATCACAGGAGACTGTTCTGTATATCTCTCTGGCACTTAACTCATTGATCCTTGCCTCTGATCCAAGGGGTCCCTCTTCTTGCATGGTCAACTGACTCCTCCCCATTGTCACAACTCAGTGGAGCTAGTGCGCTGTAATATCAAGCTCCACTGTTCCCTGAGCCACAACAAATGTGAAAAGTTTGACCAAGCCCCAATATTACCTAACTATTTAATTTAGGTTAACAGAATATGAGCACCAGGTTTGTAAACTCAATAAGTAAATAACTGTTTAATGAACAAATTGAAAATGAGCAAAAGAAAGAAATATGAACTGCTAATTTCTAATTCTATAACTTAAACTCTACCCCTTCTTAAATCTCTATATACACACACATACAAGGCACATAAGACACATGAAAACATGGATTTTAAGGGTGGGATAAAACAGTTCCAAAGCACCAATTCCGGAATATAGGATTCGATGGGTTGATTTTGATCGATGTCTTCCAAATTCCTTTCAGTTCTTGTTGATTACACGAGGTGATCTTCCAGCACTTTCAGTATTTAGTTTGTTGGTTGAGCACTTGCCTTTCAATGTCTCCAATAGTGATTTTCTCCTTTGCATTTTGACAGGGGTTTTCAGAGAGAGAGAGCAGGTCATAGAGATATGAGGAGAAAAAGCCAGCTAGCTGTTATTGTGGAATTACTCGAATCTTACACACACAGGAGAGAGAGAATTTAGGTCTTATTCCTTTTAGGCTAGGAGCTAATCTGCTGCACAGTCCTCACAAAAAAACATGGTCACCTGGTCAGGAGCCAATTAAAACATTGTTGTCAGGCAGCTCCCTTGGTCAGGACTCCTTTTCAGCACCACCCTGTCTTTCATGGCACACTCTGTTCCAGGACTGCAACATTATATTATATATATATATATATCATCCTATTCCAGTAGACATATCTTTCAAACTGCAGTCATTGTAATTTTAATCCATAGTCCAACAGCAAAAAAAGGATATCTTCTTTACAACAGTACAACAGAAATAAAAAGATATGTTCCTTACAACATCCTCATTGTGATCAGTGGTGTTCTCATTGTTCAAATCCTGCCCCCCTGCAATTCTAGGGTGTGCAGTGCACAGTCGTCCACCAGGATAGGCAAGACCTTCACTCAGGCACACTGAAGCACTCCACTGGATTGATCTAGGCACCCCTGAATCACACAATCACAAGGTCTCTTCGATGTTGGCTGTGTTGTGCTATTGTAGGTGTTATACCTCTCCTCTGCATCTGTATATGGGTTGCTCATATGCATAAGTAGCTATGTCTTCAATGGGTAACCCTTGTTTCCCAGTATCCATCGCTGAAGGCACACGGAAGTGAGAGGTGGGGGCAAAAAAGCTTTGGGACCTGGGACTGCCAAAGTATGTATATGTTGTGCCTGCTTCCAGGGAACCGTGCACACATCTGAAGGATCTGCATGTGGTGATCACATACAAGTTGCTCCTTGAGCAACTGTAAGCCCCACTGATGAAGACTTCTGGCTGCTTCATGGGAGCCTTGATGGCTACATGTGTGCAATCAATGATTCCTTGCACCTGGGCCTGTACCCAATGGATCCCTCTGGCTGACTTTTTGGATCAGTGTGCTAGTGCACAAAGTCACTGGCCTTCTTGAACATGACATTGTGACAACTTTGATGCAGACTAAGAAACCCCATACATGTTTCCAGTGGATTTCTGGAAAGAGCCAGAGGCATAGAAGTTGAGAGCCACAGAAGTTGAGAGCCACAGAAGTTGAGAGCCATGATGATCTTCAGGATCACCAGCATTGAGTGTCCACCGACCCTATGAGTCTCAGCTTGTTCTGCAGCATGGCATAGAGATCAGTGACAGCCTTCATGGAGAGTCACAGTTTTCACTGATACTGACACTCCAATACTTGGAGAATGTTCAGCCTTGAGCAGTGAACTCTGTTCTGAGATAGGCTCATCTGCATGCACATGACTGTTGGCGTGCTCCTCTGTGCACTTCTGCACCGTGACAATCTCGAGGTTAGTCCTCTAGGTGGTCCTGAGGTTGGTGATGTGCCATGCCAGCGCATGGGCCTCCCTCCCTCTGAGCTGTCCCTCCTCCTCAAGGGAGACTATGAGGCCTGGGTGAATGAGGCATACGGTAGGTGCCCTTTCTCTGATTCCTTGGCCTTCTACCAGGATGGCCCTCCATGCCCTCCCAAACCTGCTTGTGAGTCCTCTTCTCAGGGCAGGTTCCACTGACCGTATATCACCCTAGCTACATGCCCCCACACTCCTAGCACCTTCCCCTCCCTTAATGTCTGGCAGTTCCACTTGTGCGCCATTCTTTCTACTACCATATGCTGGCTCTTTCAATGGCTTTATTAGAGAGAGCTAGCAATTATCCACTTTCTTTCCATTCCCTTCTTCCTTGCCACCCTGTTTCATCAGGTGGGGTTTGGAAGGCCTGTGATCCTTGTGTTCCATTGATAAAATCCAAATGATCTCATAAAGTTATTCGGCCTTTCAAGAACCTCAATTGGTGCCCTGCCATCTCGCTGTCAGAAGTCTGCCCTTCATGACCTACAGCTAAAACCCAGAAGTGTGTGATTACATTGGATTTCTAGCCAAACATGGTCCCCCCACCCCAAGCACACAACCCAACCCCCCACCTGCCCATCCACCCCCCCCCCCCCCCACCCCGAACCCTACCTTTGAAGTAATTCTTAATGGCCTGGTAACATTGTGGCCTGTGACTTATGTATCTTACCTGATGTGCACTTCTCCAATATTTCAGTAAGCAGTGTGAGGCAGGATCTGTTGTGAATTATTTAACTGCTTTATTTTACACAGAGAAATTAACACACAGAGTAATGACCAATGCAATTTCCATTACTCCCTCCCCTCTCCCCAGTGTTTGCTTTCAGCTGACACCTCATGCTCAGTTCACATGAATCGACTGATTCTACCATTACAGGAGTGATTGTTGATAAAAGATCCCAAACAAAAACAGAATTACCTGGAAAAACTCAGCAGGTCTGACAGCATCGGCGGAGAAGAAAAGAGTTGACGTTTCGAGTCCTCATGACCCTTTGACAGAACTTGAGTTCGAGTCCAGGAAAGAGCTGAAATATAAGCTGGTTTAAGGTGTGTGTGTGGGGTGCGGAGAGATAGAGAGACAGAGAGGTGGAGGGGGGGGTGTGGTTGTAGGGACAAACAAGCAGTGATAGAAGCAGATCATCAAAAGATGTCAACGACAATAGTACAATAGAACACATAGGTGTTAAAGTTAAAGTTGGTGATATTATCTAAATGAATGTGCTAATTAAGAATGGATGGTAGGGCACTCAAGGTATAGCTCTAGTGGGGTTTTTTTTATAACGGAAATAGGTGGGAAAAGGAAAATCTTTATAATTTATTGGAAAAAAAAAGGGGAAGGGGGAAACAGAAAGGGGGTGGGAATGGGGGAGGGAGCTTACGACCTAAAGTTGTTGAATTCAATATTCAGTCCGGAAGGCTGTAAAGTCCCTAGTCGGAAGATGAGGTGTTGTTCCTCCAGTTTGCGTTGGGCTTCACTGGAACAATGCAGCAAGCCAAGGGCAGACATGTGGGCAAGATAGCAGGGTGGCGTGTTGAAATGGCAAGCGACAGGGAGGTTTGGGTCATTCTTGCGGACAGACCGCAGGTGTTCTGCAAAGCGGTCGCCCAGTTTACGTTTGGTCTCTCCAATGTAGAGGAGACCACATTGGGAGCAACGAATGCAGTAGACTAAGTTGGGGGAAATGCAAGTGAAATGCTGCTTCACTTGAAAGGAGTGTTTGGGTCCTTGGAAGGTGAGGAGAGAGGAAGTGAAGGGGCAGGTGTTGCATCTTTTGCGTGGGCATGGGGTTGTGCCATAGGTGGGGGTTGAGGAGTAGGGGGTGATGGAGGAGTGGACCAGGGTGTCCCGGAGGGAGCGATCCCTACGGAATGCCGATAACGGGGGTGAAGGGAAGATGTGTTTGGTGGTGGCATCATGCTGGAGTTGGCGGAAATGGCGGAGGATGATCCTTTGAATGCGGAGGCTGGTGGGGTGATAAGTGAGGACAAGGGGGACCCTATCATGTTTCTGGGAGGGAGGAGAAGGCGTGAGGGCGGATGCGCGGGAGATGGGCCGGACATGGTTGAGGGCCCTGTCAACGACCGTGGGTGGAAACCCTCGGTTAAGGAAGAAGGAGGACATGTCAGAGGAACTGTTTTTGAATGTAGCATCATCAGAACAGATGCGACGGAGGCGAAGGAACTGAGAGAATGGGATGGAGTCCTTACAGGAAGCGGGGTGTGAGGAGCTGTAGTCGAGATAGCTGTGGGAGTCGGTGGGTTTGTAATGGATATTGGTGGACATTCTATCACCAGAGATTGAGACAGAGAGGTCAAGGAAGGGAAGGGAAGTGTCAGAGATGGACCACGTGAAAATGACGGAGGGGTGGAGATTGGAAGCAAAATTAATAAATTTTTCCAAGTCCTGACGAGAGCATGAAGCGGCACCGAAGTAATCATCGATGTAGCGGAGAAAGAGTTGTGGAAGGGGGCCGGAGTAGGACTGCAACAAGGAATGTTCCACATACCCCATAAAGAGACAGGCATAGCTGGGGCCCATGCGGGTACCCATAGCCACACCTTTTATTTGGAGGAAGTGAGAGGAGTTGAAGGAGAAATTGTTCAGCGTGAGAACAAGTTCAGCCAGACGGAGGAGAGTAGTGGTGGATGGGGATTGTTCGGGCCTCTGTTCGAGGAAGAAGCTAAGGGCCCTCAGACCATCCTGGTGGGGGATGGAGGTGTAGAGGGATTGGACGTCCATGGTGAAGAGGAAGCGGTAGGGGCCAGGGAACTGGAAATTGTTGATGTGACGTAAGGTGTCAGAGGAATCACGGATGTAGGTGGGAAGGGACTGGACAAGGGGAGAGAGAAGGGAGTCAAGATAACGAGAAATGAGTTCTGTGGGGCAGGAGCAAGCTGAGACGATCGGTCTACCGGGGCAGTTCTGTTTGTGGATTTTGGGTAGGAGATAGAAGCGGGCCGTCCGAGGTTGGGCGACTATCAGGTTGGAAGCTGTGGGAGGGAGATCCCCAGAGGAGATGAGGTCAGTGACAGTCCTGGAAACAGTGGCTTGATGTTCAGTGGTGGGGTCATGGTCCAGGGAGAGGTAGGAGGAAGTGTCTGCGAGTTGACGCTCAGCCTCCGCGAGGTAGAGGTCAGTGCGCCAGACAACAACAGCACCACCCTTGTCAGCGGGTTTGATGACAATGTCAGGGTTGGACCTGAGAGAATGGAGTGCAGTAAGTTCAGAGAGAGACAGGTTAGAATGGGTGAGAGGAGCAGAGAAATTGAGACGACTAATGTCGCGCCGACAGTTCTCAATGAAAAGATCGAGAGAAGGTAAGAATCCAGAGGGAGGGGTCCAGGTGGAGGGAGAATATTGGAGATGGGTAAAAGGATCCGTTGAACTGGGAGAGGACTCCTGCCCAAAGAAGTGATGCCACTCTGGAAAGAAAAGCAACATTCGTCCTGGTGTCCTGACCAATAATATGCACTATACAACATCACTATGATGGATTATCTGGCCAGTAATGTCATTGCTGTGTTTAAATTGACAAGCATGTTTCCCTGCAATATTTAAAGAGCACCTCGTTGATTATGAAGCTTTAAAAGGTGTGAAAGGTGTGAGAAGACAGACCAGCCTCAGTGATTGGAGTTGAGATAACAAATTGCTTTATCTTTCCAGCCCTTGTGGATAATCATGATGGTTGTTGCCTCATTAACACATCGGATCATACTCTGTCTCAGTGCTGCAATCTGAGTGCTTTCTTTCAATCCTGTGTAAACCCACTACCAAACCAAAAAAAGAAATCTAGAAGAATGAGAGGGGACAGCATCAATATATGTAAATTAATTTCTCCGAACTCAGTAGATTAATCATGGAAAAAGTAAAAAAGCTCAAGCGAATTTTGTGAATTTGTTTTGGATGGAGAACTGGCACAAATGCTTTATACTACCTTTCTCTGTCAAAAAAAGTTACTTTCCCCAATTATTCACTGAAAATATATAAAAAGGCATTGAAATTAAATGCAAGGTCAGCTTAAGTAACCAGAAATGAGAAAAATAATTTTCCAAAGCTGTTTTTAATACCCATTGCCAACTCATGCAAAGTGTATATTACTCAAAATAGCTGAAATGTCAAGAAGGAGATTCATACAAATAAAACATTATCTTATGAACTGCAGTTGCATGTCTGGTTTTACACTGATTGACCACCTGGAGCCTCTAAGAGATGTTAATTGGTACTTGGTCTAATGAATGTGCTTGGTTCAGGAAAGGGAGCTGGTGGGACAGGAGATTATTATTTGAAGAAATTAAGGTCCAACTATGAAGTGGAGGTGAAGAGGTTAAGGACACAGGAACAGTGATCCTAGGCACCATACCAGCAATTATTACATGTTCTCCTCTCTGGACTGTCATAGTTCAAAAAGAAAGAAAAACGCCTTCCACAAGCATATATAACCTTTCACACCTTTTAAAGCTTCATAGTCAACGAGGTGCTCTTTAAATATTGCAGGGAAACATGCTTGTCAATTTAAACACAGCAATGACATTACTGACCAGATAATCCATTATAGTGATGTTGTATAGTGCATATTATTGGTCAGGGCACCAGGACGAATGTTGCTTTTCTTTCCAGAGTGGCATGGGATCTTTTATAACCACCGGAGAAGACAGACCAGCCTCAGTTTAATTCTTTTTTGAAAACTTATCTACCATTTGTATTATTTTACTGGGTCTTTAATCTCTCACTCACTTCTCCCAAACAGTTTGAAGAATGATTTATATTCCCAAGTGAATTCAAATGTTGCAATAAACCCTCACAGGGAGGAACGTTCATCTGTTACAAACTCTGCAGAGACCAATAACTTTTTAAAGGAGATTTGAACTTCCAGTTGCTAGCTGAAAGAATAACACCACAAGATTCCACATTTATAAAACTTTTACAGGAGAACTTATGACTAAGAAAACACTTGATTAAATATTATTTTCTTTTTGTAGGCAACTTACATTTTAAACTACAGGAAGTAATGTTTCCCCTTATCACCCCTCGCACTCTCCACAGAGTTAATTTTTTTAATAAACAGTCCACAGTTGCTCCCAGTTTCCAATGAATTGTTTCCTTTTCACTTTCCCAACCAGTTAACTCCGAATTCCAAAACTGACTTTCAATGTGAGAGTTGGACTGTAGATCTCTAGCCCAAGCTGGCGAATCATTTGACGCCCTTGAATCCTCACAAACTCAGTCTCTTTAATCTGAGCATGAATTCTCACCTGCATTTGTGTGGTCAACAATAAAGCCAGCATTTTATCTGCTTGAGGTTCGGGGCTGGCTGCCTCTATTTCCTGCTCTTTGCCTATCAGATGGCTGCAGACCACCCCAACACAAAACAGCTGTCTGTGATATTCATGGATTTGTATGGGAGTCTATAACCTGATGTCAAAAATTACTTCTCTACCCTCATCCCCATGGCAACATGAAACAGATTAACCTAGCATCCAGGTAGAAATGCCAATTAGCAAACTTTGATCACAACTCCTTGACATCATAGAAATAGTCAATCATTTATAGCACCACTGTTTACAACCCAATACCAACAACACCTTTCTGGGACTTTGGGAGACCCAGATTCTATCTATTATGAACACAGCCATTGTCTCCAACCATAAATTCATTGCACCTTCTTCTCTATAAAATAATCCCCTCCTTTGATTTCTAACAATCAAGTCACCCAAAATTAGTCAGGCAGACTTCAGAACAGATCACATGACACACTTTATTTACCCTAAATTTAAAGTTACAGTCCAAAAATATAATAATCTTATAAACCTCAATTATGACACACTAAAACAGAACAATGTTATAGTGGACTATAATTTGTAACTAAAAGAAAAAGTGCACTTAAACATGGAAAGTGATTGCAATATCTAATGACTACTTGGCAATGTAAACAGTTAATGCATCTCTGAATAACTATTCCACAGATTCAGAAAACAAACAAAATTTTAAGCTGTTTTCAATGGTTCTCCTTTTCTTTATTTTTCTTGGACTATGATGTTCATGGATCCTTTTAAATCTCGTAGTTTGTCGCAGTCAAAATCCACCAGTAGTTTCTTCATCCCCGACTTGTAAGGAACAAAGTCACACTTCACTTTTGCTTCTTCATTAGGTGCTATATTTGGAAACCTTAGGAGAAGAAATAAAGGGGGGAAAATCCTTAGAATTCTAAGACAAAGATTATAAAATTTTTAATAAAGGACTGAAGAACCAACTATCCAGCAATAACCATCTTTTGTCAACTGCTTTACGTGTTTGAATACTTAAAGGCAAAAATGACTCTAATGCTGAGAAATATCACTGATAAACAATCACAACTTGCTGATGTCGCTTTTTAAAAATATCTTGCCAACATACAATGTTCCTCCAAGGAGCCCTCTAGATATCCATGAGTTCTAAAACTCAAACTTCATTTATCTGTTTGTTAGCTATCATACTCTAATCTAGTTATCTCCTCAAACAAAGCCTGGCCTTGCATGAAGGAAGTCTCTTACTTCTAAAACCCTGTTGCCTGATGCTTCTCCTCTTTGTTCTTCACACTAAGTCACTAAGTACACTTAGAGTACTCAGGATGCAATAAACACTTTGCTACTGAAATGGAATTTCACAAAACAATTTCTGAGGAGTTATGTGGTGGTACAGTGGTAATGTCACTAGACTAGTAATCTAGAGATAAAAACAAAAAAACTGCGGATGCTGGAAATCCAAAACAAAAACAGAATTACCTGGAAAAACTCAGCAGTTCTGGCAGCATCAGCGGAGAAGAAAAGAGTTGACGTTTCGAGTCCTCATGACCCTTCAACAGAACTTGAGTGAGTCCCTAGGACTCACTCAAGTTCTGTCGAAGGGTCATGAGGACTCGAAACGTCAACTCTTTTCTTCTCCGCTGATGCTGCCAGAACTGCTGAGTTTTTCCAGGTAATTCTGTTTTGGTTTTAGTAATCTAGAGACCCAGGCTATTGCTCAGGGGACATGGGCTCAAATCCCACTCTTTGAATTCAATTAATAAATCTGGAATTATAAATCTAGTCTCAGTGAGGTGACCATGAAACTATCACTAAGGGCAGAATTTAGCCCTTGATGGGCGAGTGGGCCCCACCGGCTCGGCAGCGAGCAGGCAGCTGACCCCCGCCGTCAAAACGGAGCCCTCTGCCATTTTGAGTGGGTGGGCCAATTAAGGCCCACCCAGCTATGCGCCTCCTGTGTGGGGTGAGGGTGGGGGTGGGGGTGGGTTGGGGAGAGGGAATCCCCAACTGTCAAAGTGCACTTTTTTGCGCATGCGCGCAAAAGAACACACTGCTCCCTGAGGCAAAGTGCTGTCTCAGGGAGTTTACTGACAGGTAAGAAAAGTCAAAAAATAAAGAAATATTAAAATTATTAACATGTCCCCCCTCGTGTGACAATGTCACACGAGATGGAACATGTTAATAAGAAACACATAAAGTTTATTAAATTTTTAAAAAACAGACATGAAACTTCATCCCGCCAGTGGATGAAGTTTCATGAATAATCTAGAGCTTGCTGGGGCTCCTAGCCTGCCCGCCAGCCTTAAGCTTGGACGGGCAGGGTCTTTAACAAGGTGAATTAGCCTGTCAATGGCTTTAATTGGCCATTGACAGGTCGGTGGGCAGACAGCTGATTTCGCTGTCCGCTCGCCTTCCTGAAGATTTAAATGGACCGGGATGACATCGCGGGTTCCTCCCGATGTCATCCTGCATCATTTTCTCTCGGCGAGCGGGCCCCACCCCTAAATCGCCGAGGGGAAAATCTCTCCACAATTGTTATAAAAGGCCAATCTGGTTCATTAATGTCCTTTAGGAAAGGAACTCTGCCATCCTTACCTGTCTGGCCTACACGTGATTCCAGCCCACAGCAATGTGGTTGACTCTAAAATGTTCAGTTCTAGGGCAATTAGGGATGGGCAACAAATGCTGGCTTTGTCAGCAATGCCCATTTCCCATGAAAGAATAAAGAAAAAACAAGTACAGACTCCTAAACTTCATGAGGTTTTTTTCGTTGCTGCATTTTATCAAGTTCAACACTGAACAGGAACAGCAGAGGGGAAGGGAAGGGTTGGTAATTTCTGATGGCTTCTTTACCAATTAAGAAAATTCATTGAAAAACTTAGCTGATGCTTCCATATCAATAAGACAAAGAAGGATGTGAGAAAATGGACTTCTATTGAAAAGAAAACAATTATTAATTGTTAAAGATTCCATTCATCAGTCTCAAATCCAAATGGTATAGACCAACACTGCCCTCCTCTGGCTCTATGCTTTTCTCAAAACCCTGACAGTACAACACTGCTCTTCTGAAGATGTGGTCCGCTTTAACTACATATGCTTCCATGTGCGGCTTTACAAATAGGTTACAAACTACTAAAATAGCCCACACCTCCTGACATGATTAGCCTTGTAGAGGAGGGTAGAGGGCAGTCACTTTTACTTGTGACAGGTTCCCACTTTCAATCAGGGACTTAAACCCCTCGGGGCTCCTGAAGATCGGTTTGGCAGGGGTAACACAAGTTTTGATCAGCCCCCTCCACCCCAGCCACCCTCATTTAATTCTGCTCTCTGTCTCAAAGACAGGAATCCCCAACAACACTGAAAATGATTCAGCTACATCTTTAAATTTGCTGAATATATCAAGTTATGCTAATCAATGATTAATGAGGCAATCTTAGCATTCAATTTACTGTACTGTAATATTATTAAATATTAGTCGCATGTAAAATTTATGGTGGCAGAGTGGAAAGTGATGCTGGTGGGGGTAGATCTGAGGAAACTTGTGTGAAAGGTGTGAAAAATATGTAAAGAATTCCCTTGACCAATCGACCACACTCCCACCGTAACTCTGAAGGAGTTTGGCAGAATGATTTAGGAAAATGATGGGACCAGAATAAACCTGATTCCAAATTTATTTGGGAAATGTTGATTGCCCATGAATAGAGGGAGCACTAATTGCCCAATTAAGGGCCTCATTTGGCATTAAAGTGGGAAGGGCATCCTTGGGCTCTCCTGAATCAGACTTAATTGGGGAAAGGTGGAGAGGCGGCAAGGTTCGCACCCTGCATTCTCCCACCTGATCTAACAGCTCCCTTGCCTTGGAACTTGCTGCCAGGGTCGGGCAGAACTAAATTCCCTCCAGAGTTTCAATCAGGCAGGACATCTGTTCACCCCACCATGCCTGCCCAGAACCCAAGCTACTTCCTGAGACAGGACTTATTGCAGACACGTGGTAAGCTCCCAGTAGGGTCCTTGCCACCAAAAGGAAGCCAGGCAGTGTAACTGAGGAACCTCCAGTGGTGTTACAATGGGGAAGTTGAGTGTAGCACCAGAAGAGACAAGAATCATCTCAAAAGGCCTGAAGCTTACAAATGCTGGAACTAAAACTCCTAATGCAGATCTCTGCAAAGAGCTAAGGATTCAGCAGGGAAGTGTTGGAGTTCTGACCTGGGAGAAGGAAAGGCTGCTTACCAATCTCTGAGCTACATGTTCACCTCTCTGATCTTACTGACCCTATGCCAATTTGCTCATGCCTCAGGTACAACATCATTATCTGTAGCCAGATGCTAGAGACACATTTGCTTCTTGCCAGTTACTGGCACTGTACATTTTCAAAATGCCTCTACTTACTTTATTTCCTTTTCTCCTTCAATCAGACCTGCTCCCTCAAGAGTCATGACACAATTCTTCAGAGTTTCAGGAAAGGAGTTCTGAAAGCTGATCTCTATGTGAACTTTCTTATTCACCACAGCAGAGAAATTCAGCATCTAAAGAAATGAATCAGTTTTTAACATTGAAAATGATACTTCATTCCCTTTGACACATCACGATGAGTAATAACGTGGCTTTATGGATATAACTTGCCTATGAAAATATTTGGAACCAAACATAAGTCTACCTAAACAAAAAATAAAATTGATACATGCTGCGTTACACATTGGGGTTTATATTCAGATATTTTCCTGAGTACCAAAGACCACGCTGGAAAAAGAGCAGCTGCTAATTGACAAGTGAAAAATCTTTTTGCCCCCACACTGACCACCTAATGTCTTTTCAGGTGACTTGTTTGTGGAAGCGACCGCCCTTGCTATTAGCAGCAAAGTGTGCCAAGGCCCCCAGGGATGACTGGTGGCATAATAGGTGTGAGTGGTCCCAAGCTACATGATCTGGTGGCATGCTGTGCTTTGTTCTGCAACATTTCCACCATTAAAGACTTATTGTGAATGCAGGAAAATCAGGAACAGGAATAAGACATTTAGCCCCATGGATCTGTTCTGCCATTTAATTAGTTCAAGGCTAATCTTTACCTCAACTCCATTTTCCCACTTTTGCTTCATACCACTTGACAATAAACTATCTCAGCTTTGAAAGCTCCTATTCTCATCATATCCCTGACCTTTTGGGAGATAGATTCCAAAATTTCTACTATCCTTTGCATGAAAAAATGTGCAAAGTTGCCCATAAAGAGGGGAATTGAGGTTTGTTTTTCTGGGTAGATGAAGCAAGATGAGCTAAATGGTTTTGCAAACCTGTAACTATTGAGTGATCTACTTATACACTGGTCTTACTTTTTATGCAAACCTCATGTGGAAAATAAGCACACAGCTTAATCCTATCATCAACGATGAGAATTTGGGCAAGGGTAATCAGAATTCAAATTTTTATGGCATTAATTGTGCAAATGGTATGGTCATACATTTTGTGTGAGGACCGTTTAGGACTGTCTCAAAAATTGCAACAATTATCACCCGACCCTGCCCCTGCTTCAGCTCATATGTTACTGAAACAGTTATCCAACTATTTTTTACCTCTGGAATTGACAGTTCCATCACACTCCCCGCTGACTCCCCACACCCTATCCACTGTAAACTTGAGATCAGACAAAACTCTGATGCATGAATCCTTATTTGCACCAAAGCCTGGTCATCCATCACCTTGGTGCTTGCTGGTCTACAATGGCTCCTGCCCAAGAGATAACTCAGTTTTAAAATTCTAATCTTTGTTTTCAAAAACCCTTCATGTCTCATGCCCTCCCTATCTCTGTAATCTCCTCCAGCATACAACCCTCTGAAATATCTGCACTCCTCTAATTCTGTCCACTTCAGCTCTCCAATTTTAATTGCTCCGCCATTGGCAGTTGTGCCTTCAGTTGCTAAGGCTCTATAGTTCAGCGTTCCTTCTCTATTCCTCTCCATCTTTCCACCAATCCTTCTTTTAAGATGCTCCTAAAACCTTACTTATTTGACCAAGCTTTAGGCCATCTGTTCTAATATCACGAAAAGTGTCTCTGTGTCAGCTTTTGCTTTCTGATGCTCTTGTGACGTGCCTTGGGTCATTTTATGATGTCAAAGACACTAGTGAGTACAAGTTGTTCTTGTATCACAAATTATGTTGTGATATGATTTCTTGACTCTGGTGCACATATTCCTCACCATTGCATCTAAGCCCACCAGTGTACAATCTGCCTTAAAATAACACTGCAAAAGGGAAAATAAAACCATCAATTGATACTAGCACAATTAGCGTTAGCTTCTACGGTGGAGTTTTAATGAGGTGAGACAATTCATCACCATTACCTTAATTATTAGGGGAGGGTTGATCAGTGAAACGTCTTTCATTGCAAATGCGCTGCTTTTTGATGAAACATCAGTTACAACAGATATCAGCTTCATTAGGTTGTACATGTCAGGGAACAAGCCATACTCCTTGTAATCCACTTTCAAAGGTATTTTCTTTTCTGCAAAATATCAGGAAAGGAAAAATGTCATAAAATTGACATGTTTTTAACTTTTAAGTATCATATTTCACCTGAAGATACAGTATTGAAAATATAGTTTAATATTTTAACAGACAACAGACAATTCAGATCTCCTTACGAACTTGGTGGCATCGCTGATGAAAGTGAGAGCTCGTTGCAATGAGGAATAATACATCAGACAAGCTATTACAACTTCCCACCCAACCCAACCCAACATCCCCCCACCCCCATTCCATCCAACCACCCTGATTGGAGATCTGGCAGGAGTCCTGCGTTGCTTATATTCAGGAGGCCCAATGTAATTTAAGTGCAATCAAGTACTTAACCAGCCAGCGTGTGGACTCCCACATAATCAAGACCCCATCCACACCCCACCCTAAACCCGACAGTGGAAATCCTGCCCCGAGAACTACTGACCAGTCTGAGGCCAGCAGCTCGCTATTGCCGGAAGTGCCAGTAGGAGAGGTGGCTGTTGCCAGAAATGCCCCGATTGGCGCTGGATCCCTGTAGATAGGTGAGTGGGATGGGATGGGGATTGCGGGATGGCTTTGGTGAGGTGGGGTAAGGGGGCCTGGCTGTCAGCAGCACCCCATTCCCAATGCCCAGTTCAGGAAATGAGTACATGTCAACAAGGAACCACCTTCCACCCCCGCACCCGACAACACCATGAGGCCACAGGCACACCTGACAAGGTTTGCTGGGCAGTCTTCAGGAGCCACAGGAGACCTGTGTGACTCCCATTAAATCCCTGAGTCACCATTAAATCCTGGTGGGCTCAGCAATGATTGCCTTTAAGTGGCTCATTAATGAGCCTAATTGACATCCTGACACCTATGGGTGGGATTCCCTTGTCAGGCCCTTCCTGCTCTCCACGAAATTGCGGACAAATTTCCTGACATTAGGAGTCAGAAGCAGGTACTCCCATCTGATTGTCCTGGCCCCCTGCCATCATGCCTGCTCTAGTGGGGTCCTCTAAATTCAGCCCATTGAAACAGAAAATGCCAAAGGTACTCAGCAGGTCAGGTAGCAGTTTTGGAAAGAGAAACAGAGTTAACATTTCATGTCAATGACCTTTCATCAGTTCTCACATATGGTGATTGATCTAAAACATATGATTAGCCGTATTTAAAACTGCTGGCAGGGTCAGGACCCGGTGTGGACACAACTTAAAGATTACGGTCCCAGAAGTCGTCTCTGAATCCCAGTGTAGTAATTGTAAGTTAAACCATTTCTTACTGTGATGGGGCCATGTGACTGCACAGATGAATCAGCCCTAAGCACAGGGAATTTTAGGGGTGGAGCTTTTTAGCCTTGGTCTTTTTAGACTTGGAACAAGCATGTAGCCTCACCTGGTGTCTGTAATTAAACTTTACTGTTTCTTACAAGAAACCCATCCTGCACTCTAAGTTTATTACAATTGGTGATGAGGATAAATAGCGCTGATGCAGCACCTCGCCTCGCAACTGAGAGTATTTTGATTTTTTAAGAGAAGAAAGAAAAGTATATTCACCAGTAATGTGTCTCTAGCAGAATTGATCCATACGGCTCATCAGTTGAGGACTGGAGTCAATACATTGAGCGATTATGGTTCTACTTTGAAGCAAGGGTGGAGGAGAAATAGAAGGCAATTCTTCTCTGCGAGAGCAAAACCTAATCCATAGCTTGACGGCTCTGACCTCACCAAATTCACAGAACTAGTAGACCTTGTGAAAGGACATTTTTGGCCTAAACCCTCAGTGATCTTGCAAAGATTCAAGTTTCACTCTTGAGTAAGGGCCCCTGGTGATTTGATTGCATCATACGTCGTGAAGTTAAAACAGTTAACGGAACACTGTGACATTGGTGATACTTTAAACAACATGTTGCAAGATTGTTTAGTTTGTGGCATAAATGACCATGCCATTCAGTGCTATTTGCTTGCAGAGGCTGCCAGGGTACAGTGCACAGACTTGCAGAATCTGGGTCCTGTGGTCACACTATTTGGACGTTCATTGAGTGGAATCCCTTCCTGTTGACGAAGGCACCCAGCTGACCTGCTGGCACCTTGATGGCCACATGAGTGCAGTCAATTGCACCCTGGATGCAGTGCACCCAGCAATTGTTGCAAAGCCTCTGGCTTGCTCAGCCTGGCTGGCCTCATCTGTACAGAAATTAATAAGTGTCATTACCTGCCTGAACAGATCTTCTGTCACCAGTTCGATGCAACCGTGAACTGCTGACTGGGAGACTTCACAAGGATCCCCCACTGACCCCAGGAAAGAGCCAGAGGCATAGAAGGTGAGGGCCACTCTTACCTTCAGAGTCACTGGCATGGGTTTTCCGCCCACACAGTTGGAGGTGACTTCAGGCCCAATCATATGACAAATGGAGGTCACGGTCTCCCTGGAGAGGTGGAGCCTCCTTTGGCATTGCACCACGGACATATTAAGGTAGCTGCATTGCTACCTGTAAACCCTGGCAGCAGGATAGTGGCGTCTTCTGCGGCCACTTCCACCTTGGACTACCTGCTGGCCCTGCACCCTTGTGCCTGCATCTCTCCTCCCACAGGTTACTCCCTTGGAAGCTGCATTGGGACACTTGACCTCCTCTCCCTCCTGCCTCTCGCTTCCTCCTCAGAGGAGGTGCCACCAGCAGAGAGCACAATCCCCATTACTAGGGTTACAGAAGGCTGTCTGATACCTGGAAGGGTCCACATGGTCAAAATCCTCCAGGGGCATTGGAGACACCAATGAGTCCTGAAGTGAAGCCTGGAAATGCTAAGAATGAAGCTCAAAACAGAGATGAAGCTGTCTCAAGTTCAAATAAGCAACCAGCAGCAAACTATCTCCTAAACTCCTCACTACTCACACTGGCAATGTTCTTGAGGATTTTTAATCCGCCTTTGGATGAGGTTTTGCAAAATGTGGTCTGCCCACCTGCTCGTTTTGCCCATGCGATGAGCACAAAATCACACAGGCAACGTAAAATCTGGATCAATTGGATTTTAATAGCCTCAAGTGACCTTTTAATTGATGCCGGGAGCGGCTCTGACTCCCGCCTGCGCCCACTGACCTGAAGATTGCGAGCGTGCGACATCTTCTCATGTTATTTTACACCTGATCGGGTCGGGTGTGCACCTACCCACGAGGCATAAGATTCTGGCCCAAGTCTTTTTTGGACATCATAAGTTATGACCGTCGATTTTTGCCTAATCTAAATTGTTAGGCCCTTTACATTTATTATTGAAGAAGAACCTCAGATGGTCTTGGAAGGCACAGCAAGAGGAAGCCTTCACAGGAGTGAAGAAACTTTTACACTCGTCGTGTCTGCTGGTGCACTATGAAATGTCTAAGGAATTGATACTCTCGTGATGCATCTCCCTACGGAGTGGGAGCAGAGTTGTCGCACAAGATGGAGGATGGATCTGAAAGACCGATAGGATAGGTATCCATAAACCTTTCTGCAGCCGAGAAAGGTTACTCACAAATTGAAAATGAGGGCTTATCTATCGTATTTGGAGTAAAAAAGCTCCATCAAGACTTGCATGGTCGACACTTCGCCATAGTGTCAGATCACAAACCACCAATAGCCTCTGCTAGAATTCAAAGATGGGCTTTAATTTTGGTCAGTACACAATTTTATGGCCCGCTGGATGTGCATAAAGCAAATGCAGACACCCTCAGTTGTCTCCCTTTGCCGATAGTATCACACATGTTCCAATACCTCAAGAGGTAGTACTTGCGTTGAATTTCCTACACTCACCAGTCTGCGCAAGACAGATAAAGAATTGGACAAGTCAGGATCCAATTTCAGCAAAAGTCCATGAACAAGTATTTCAAGGATGGTCAAATGCACAAGTCCCTGAAAAACTAAAACCATTCTTTGTATGCAGATCTGAGCTGAGTTGTCAAGATGGTATATTGTTATGTGGAGCAAGAGCAGTTATTCCTGTGCAAGGAAGAGAACTATTATTGGAAGAACTTCATAATGCGTATCCTGGTGTTTCAAAAATGAAGCTGCTGTCACATGAAGTTATACCTGGTGGTCAGGTATAGGCAGTGATACAGAAAAAATAGTGAAACACTGTCTCCAGTGTCAGCAACAGCAGAATTTGCCCATTTCAGCTCCACTGCATCCGTGATAGTGGCCTGGTCAAGCCTGGGTTAGACTACATATAAACCATATAGGTCCATTTCTAGATACCATGTTTCTGGTGATTATCGGTGCACATTCCATATGGATAGACCTGTTTGAAGTGAAATGAAGTGTTGCACCTTCATCTGCAACAATTGAAAAACTGTGCCAGAGTTTCAGTGTTCATGGTACTGCTTTCACTAGCCCTGAATTCCAAAGATTCATGAGCCTAAATGGGATTAAACATCAGAACAGCACCACATCACCCCTTGTCCAGTGGGTAGCAGAAAGAGCAATGCAAGCCTTTAAAATAGGCATGAAGAAACTAACAGAGGCAACATTGGAAACAGATTTCAAGATTTCTGTTCAGCTATCACGCAACTCCTCATGAGACCACTGGTTTAACACCTTCAGAATTGGTAGTGAATTGTTGACTTCATACAAGATTGAGTCTAATATTTCCTAATTTAGAGGGGAAGGTGGAAAGAGACCAGGGTAGTCAGAAAGTGAATCAAGACATTCACAGTAAAGGTCAGGAGTTTACTGTGGGAGAGACAGTTTTTATACAAAATTTCATAACTGGGCTGAGATGGGTCCCTGGTACAATTGTCTCCAAAACAGGACCTTTATTTTACCAAGTAGAAGTGTAAAACAGGATTGTTAGAAAACATGTGGATCATTTCAGTAGCCGAGAAACCCTCCAACAACCAATTAATCCACCTGAAATCAAAGTCGAAACTTAGACTTTGGTGCTGGATCAACAAAGAATTGACATGCCCGATGTCTCTGTTGAAGTAAATAATTCTGAACTGCCATTGTCTTGGGATGTTCCTGATGCTGCAGTTCCTGTGCAAGCCGGTCCGATGCAAGAACCTCCAGTTATAGAGTTGCCTTACTCTACCTGAATCTGAAAACCTCCTCAAAGACTAAATTTATAATGACATGAACTATTTTAATTGCATATATGGGTTAAGATGTTTTTGTAAATAAGATAGTAAAACAAAACTAAAGGGGGAGGAATGTAGTAATTGTAAATTAAACCTATTATACTGTTATGGGGACCAAGTGACTGTACACACAAATCAGTCCTAAGTGTGGGGAATCTTAGGAGTGGAGCTTTTAAGCCTTGGTCTTGGAACAAGCATGTAGCCTCACCTGTAAATAAAGTTCACTGTTTCTTACAAGAAACCAGCCCTGCATTCCAAGTTTATTACACTAAATTAATAGGGAACCTGCTCACGTCCAATTAATAGACCATTAAGCTCGGTTAATGTGTTGGGCAGGTAGGGACTGTCATTTTTAATGGAGACTTTGACAAACCCCAGCAGGCTGGCTCCCTTGGATTGTTAATGTTGAAAATACTGTGACAATTGAGTGCATGCTCTAATTGTGATTAAGAGCAGCTGACTGGGGTAAGGTTAGGGTACGTACGTAAGCGAGTTTCCACCTGTGTGGGGGTGAAGCTGTGTAGCAGGGAAAAGTAGTCTGCACTTACCTTATACTGGGTTTTGTGAATAAACCGATGTTGAAGACAGACTGGCTCTAGCTTCTTCCTTTAACCAAAGCTTGCTTAGCAGAATAACATAGTTATCCTGCACCCAATCATGCAATTTACCTCAGTTTTGTTCGTTCACACTCCGTCTCATGCCTTTATGCTGCTGGCCCTCTGAGGTGCTACCGTCTCTCTTCATTAAGGCAGCAGCAGGCCCCCAACATGGCTGCCGCCTGCCTTTGCTGCTGATGCCAGGCGGGCAGCCACCTCCATCTCCTGGAGATACTTGGTGCTTGTAATTGGGCACCCATGCTCCCATCCTGCTGAATTAGAGCATTTACATTTCAAAGTAGCATCGTATGTCACAGCTGAGGCACAGAGTCGGGACCTGGAAATTATCTGGATGTTACATTCCTGACACTTCTTTGAAAATCCTGCTGGTTAACTCTGTTTCTCTCTGCCTGACCTGTCGAGTATTTCCGGGTTAAACGTAACACCTCTTTCATTACCTGTGTTGGGAGCGATAGTGATCTCTTGTTCATGCTTCTTGATGCATTGGTTCTCTGTTACTGCATTGTACTTTCTTTTCTTAGCCCAAAATCTGAGGTTATAGACCTTTTGCTCTGAAGTATTGTTGGAAACGACCATAGAGACTGCAATTGGTTTTCCATTGTAAATAGGCAGCTCAGTGACGATAGACAAGCTTAATGTCTTTTCTGGTGTTGGAATATTTTGCATTCTGTTAGCCTTTTCAAAAACATCTGCTTCTTGAACAGAGCCTTGGAGTCAAAAACAAATGAGTGTTGATACATACAAGACAAGCAAGTTTGCTAGCTTTACTGATTTAATGCATCGATAGTCTGAGTTTCTGACAGTTTCAAGGTCAGTACTGTTGATAATTAAACAGCTAACTTTATACATGGTCTGCACATGGATCAAATCCTGGTCAAAGTTTGCACCAAAACTAACTGCTATATATTTATTCTCCAGTTTTAAAATAATTTAGTTTACTTGTAACCAGCTATAAAATCACCTACTCATCCTCCATGAACCCTTACTTTGAGTATCAAGCATTTGTGTGGCATCTTCGTGAAAACTTTTTGAAAATTCAAATATATTACATCCACTGGTTTACCTTTATCTACCCAGCTGTGCTTGCTCAAAAAACTCAGATAGATTTGTCAAATACAATTTCCTTTCCATAAAACCCTGTTGATTCTACTTAATCATATCATGATTTCCTTAGTGCCCTGTTATCACTTTCATAATAATGGATTCCAACATTTTCCCTCCTACTGATACTTTTTTGGCAAGGCCAGCATTTGCTGCCTATTCTATGTGCCCTTGAATTGAGTGTTTGCTAGGCCATTTCAGAGGGCAGTCAAGTCAACCACATTACTGGAGTCACATGTAGGCCAGATTGGGTAAAGACAGCAGATTTCCTTCTCTAAGAGCATTATTGAACCAGATGGGATAGTTTCATGGTCTGAGACTAGCTTTCAATTCCAGATTTCTTCATTAATTGGATTAAATTTCACTAGCTGTCATGGTCGAGTTTGAACCCATGTCCCTAACACATTCGTCTCAGCTTTTGAATTACCACTATGCTTCCATCTCCTCCTACAAGAGAGATAACTGGGCTGTAGCTCCCTGTTTTCTCTCTTCCTCCTTTCTTGAATAGTGTTGTCACACTTGCTACCTTCCAATTCATGGGAAACATTCCACAATCTAGGGAACTCTGGAAAATCAAAATCAATGCACCCACTATCTTTACAGCCAGCTCCTTTAGAATACCAGCATGTAGGCCAGCAGGCCCATGGGAATTGTTGGCTTTTAGTCCCATTAATTCCTCCAGTATTATTTCTTTACCCATATTAATTACCTTAATTTCCTCACTGTCATTGACCCCTGAGGCAGAATTTTCTGGTCAGCGGGCCCGATGCGCTAATGTGTAAAATGATGCGCAACCAGAGTTGACTGCACACCCGCCGATATGTACATGGTCTATTAAGGCCATTAAGGATCTAATTAAATAAAAACAAAAAAACTGCGGATGCTGGAAATCCAAAACAAAAACAAAAACAGAATTACCTGGAAAAACTCAGCAGGTCTGGCAGCATCGGCAGAGAAGAAAAGAGTTGACGTTTCGAGTCCTCATGACCCTTCGACAGACCTGCTGAGTTTTTCCAAGGATCTAATTAAAGCTATTCTAAATGCTGTCCGTCCAATCTTATGGTTGGCGGGCAGGCAAAAAGGCCAAGCAACTTTCACGTTTTTTAGGAAAACTCATCTACAATGCGGGATGATGTTTCCTAAAGCATTTATTAAATAAATTGTAAAAATTTCATAAATTTAAAAACATGTCACAGCTCATGTGACACAGTCACATGAGGGGACATGGTTAAATTAATTGTTACACCTATTATTTAATAATTTTATTGTCCAGTCAATCTCCCTGAGGCATGGATCTGCCTCAGGGAGACTGAAGCCCTCTTTCGCACGTGTGCGCAAAAGAGCACTGGAGCTGATTCTCCCTCCTCCCCCTGCCTGCACATGTAGTGCTGAGCGCTACTGGCCGCATATTACGATGGGTGGGCTTTAATTGACCCGCCTGCGTAAAATGGCGGCGCAGAGCCGATCATGGACGAGGACCGGCTCCACACCCGCCCCCCACTCACGCCCACCGAGCCCGCCCGCCATATGAAAATCCTGTCCCCGGTTTCCACTATTTCTATTTTGTCTATGTTTAAGACAAATAAAAAAAGTTGTCTAACATCTCTGCCGTTTTCTTATTTTCCTGTCTCAACCTCTGAGGGACCCATGTATACTTTCACTTTCTTCATTACTACATGTTTGTAGAAACTCTTTTTTTTATATTTCCTGCTAGCTTACTCTCATATTCCTCTAGCCAGGGATGGATAGCGTTTTTTTCCTCAATGTTTTTATTTCCTAATGAAATGTATATTCATAGAAAATTATGAGATTTCTTTAAATGTTCACCATTTCTCTCTGCTGTCAAATATTTAAATCTGATTCCCCAACTTTTTTTACCCAACGTGGTCCTCAATATTTGTAATTCACTTTATTCAAGTTTAAGCCTCTAGTTTTGGACTTAAGCAGGTTATTCTCGAAATCAATGCAAAATTCTACCATATTATGATTACTCTTGCCCAAAGGATCCCTTGTAGTGAGTTTTCTTATTAAACTTCTTCATAATGAAAGACAATATACAAAATAGTCATTTTCCTGGTTGTATCCACGATGTATTGCTCTATAGACAACTCATTACCAATTGCTCCCAGCAAAATGTTTTTGAAGTCTTGCTTATTTTGCAATGAGCAGTATTATGTACAATTAGAGATTAAACAAATTTGCCTTTCTTACTATGCATTAATTAATTTTGTTCTTACCATCAGGATATTTGTAATTGCTTGTAATGTCCTCACGTTCTTCTGAACCACAGCGCTTTGTGCTTATCTTGTGGCCAACACGTGATTCATTAACTTTCATTTTCATTTTTTCTCCACTATTAAAAACCAGCCAATCCACACAATGTGCGTTTACCTCAGCAAAAACAAATGGGATGTCATATTGCATATCCATCTCCCCTTCCTTGATTGCATTTACTGAAGCTGGTCCACAGCAGTAAATTCCTAAAAAGCAGGGAAATCGTTGAGAAATTGAATAGATTATAGCAATATGAAATGAACAGGTACTTAAAAGGCTCATTTCTTTGTCTGTGTCCTGTATTTAAACATTCACACTGGGAGCTGCAATTCCACTGAACCTTGAGCCATTCCTTTAAAAGGCAAAATTGAGATCTTGGAGTTTAATATGAACTCTGATTCAATTACTCTCTGGTATCTAACCACTTATCTATTATCCTTTTCAAATCAAACATTGCATCCCTAAAAGGATAAAAGCATTAAGATATGAGGGCAGGTTGCATAGACGAGGCTTGTATTCTCACAACTGCATAAGATTAATGGGTGATCTAATAGAGAGGCTTAAGATGGTTAAAGGATTTGATAGGGTAGATAAAGATAAACTATTTCCTTTGGCGGGAAAGTGCAAAAAAGTGGCAAAAGATTAAAATTAGAGCTAGGGCATTCAGGGGTGATGTCAGAAAGCGCTACTTCACATGAAAGGTAGTAGAAATCTGGAACCCCCGTTCCTAAAAGTCTTTTGGGGCTGTGTCAATTGAAAATTTTAAAACTGAAATTGCTGGATTTTTATTATCTAAGGGTATTAAGGGGTTATGGAATCAAGGCAGGAGTTATGATTCAGATCAGCGACAATCTAATCAAATGGCAGAACAGGCTGCAGGGCCTGAATGTTCAACTCTTGTTCCTATGTTCCTAATGTGTCAATGTTTCAGTCATAAGGCACACTGTGTCCCTGAATGCTGTTTCTGTTCTTTACCATCACTTTCCTCCTGTGGTGTTGCATCCACAGCCTGCCATCCATCATAGCCTGGACTTAGGTCATTTCGTGCCATCCAACTTTCAACCCACACGTGGAAGTTCCTAAAGGAAAAGAGTTAAGTCACAGATTGCTGAAAATGTTAAATAGTTAGACCCAAGGTGGCAGCACCAATACAAATGCTGATAGATATAGGGGAGATGCTGGTATAGTGGCAATGTCACTGGACTAATAATCCAAAGACCCAGGTTAGTGCTCCGGGGACATGGATTCAAATCACACCATGGCAGCTGGTGAATTTAAAATTAATTCAGTTTGCAATTGAAAGCTAGTCTCAGTAATGATGACTATGAAACTATCATCAATTGTCATAAAAACTCATCTAGTTCACTAATACCCCTCAGTAAAACAAAGCTTTACTTGGTCTGGCCTACGTTTGACTCCAGAACCACAGAAATGTGGTTGACTCTTAAACGCCCTCTGAAATGGCCTAGTAAGCCACTCAGTTCAAGGGAAATTAGGGATAGGCAACAAAAACTGACCTTGCCAGTGATGCCCATATCCCATGAAAGAATGAAAAAATAGATTCTTAGCAATGACCATCAAAACCCGATGCAAATACTTAGTGACTTCCTGCAAATATTGACGTACTCCAAAAGGTCCCACTTATAAAACATCAGTTAATGAAAGGGATATAATTGCAGAAAATATTTATTATTATACAGCAATGGAAATATTGTACCACTAAATCAACAAATGCAAAAATCTAAAGAATTTCATACACCGGTTGAGTTCCCCTGAGGAGCAGGTACTTCAATTTGAGAACCTTTGTGATACACTGGGGCACATGATTAAAACCACCTATTAGTTCCTAAATTTCTCACCATCTTTCATAATTTCAGCCTCCACTTGCAAAATTTAAAATTTCTGATCATTGTTCAAATCAAAGAACAAATCAGTCTCCAACTTCCAAAGTTCATGATCAATGTCCATGTGCAAGTTTTGCTGTAGTTACCATTTAGATTAATAAATTGGTTGCTGAATATTCCAAAGAACTATTCCATTTGTGATCAAACTACTACTGTCAGGAAAACATGCAGTTGCATAGTTGCACGCTTTTCCTATCCAAATTAAGCTTTTTCCTGGCATACACTTTTCATATCAATAATTATAATGGCAAAAACCTTCAGTTAAAAGTCATGATGGGCAAAGCTCATGACAACATTGTGCTGTAATTGTGGGCCCTTGACACAAGATGGCACTATTGAACCCCCCCCCCCCCCCCCCCCCAACTATCCTACGGCCAGAATTCTTAAGAAGGCGGCGTTCCCATCCGAAATGCCTGCGGGGAACACAACCAGATTGGCCGGCAGCTCTCCAGTTTTTCCAGGAACAGGCTAGGAGAGACACTAGAAGGAGCTGCCTGACCCTAAGTCCAGGGAACCGGGGAAAAAGGTGTCAGGGGTCTGGGCGGGGAGGGTAGGAAAGGCCTGTAGGGTTGTGAGGCCGGGGGGGAAGGGGTGATTGGGGTCTCGGGGGATAGGCCGTGGAGAGGGAAGGGATGTCTGCAGGTCACCAGGCCTTAAGGGGAGGGCACCGCCAGTCAGAGGTAGGCTTCTGATGGAGGCGCCACCACCCACATACCCCCTGCCACCTTCCCACCCAAGACCTACCTTGCTTCATTTCCGGCCTTCCTCCACACCCCCCCCCCCACCCAGCCCTTGAATCTCTTTTGTCTCTACTCTGCTGCCAACACAATAAACAACCTACTGTAATTGTATATTAGCATGCTTGAAATATTGGCTGCTGTCCACTTTTCTGATAGACTGAAATTCTCACTTGTCCCCATTCTTGAAACTCTGAAAACTATCTTTCCCAGCTCTATTCCACCTCTGGTTATTCATGCTTCTGGTTTCACTCTACCTAATCTTCCTTCCAATTCAATTTGCTTTTCCCTTCTCTTAGATTTTCTCTCTGGCTCTGTATTTAACACTGGCAGTAAGAATTTTTTTGAATATGAGAAACAATGGCACTAGAAATTGTTACCAAGTAGTTCTCTCCATGCAGCTTAACTATAACACTAGCATTATGTTATTCAGAGTGCATTTGTTAACAACCGCATGCTGTTTGAATATTCAATTTGGTTTTTAACTCACCAAATGCTATCAGCTGATTCTCCCAGGTTTTCCGCTTCTACATTGTAATACTCATCAATGGTTAAGTTTGCATCAGTATCATGAGCAGAATCAAAGTTGGTGACCACACGAGTAGGAATTCCTAAACATCTTAAAACTAAAGAAAGAAAACGTTATTAGTTTACTTCCATGTGTTTCCAACTATAGAAGAACAACTACCCTAGTGCTCTTAAAAAGTAAATTCTCGACCAATTTAATCATCCCACATTTGAATCCAATTGACATAGTCCAGCTGTTGGAAATTGTTGTCACTGTGAATCTTAATGTTTATGCAGGATTTGAGATACTGCTTAGAAATTTAGCATGCAATATTGAGCTCAATTACTAGATCATTTCTGACCCTAATGAAATACATAATAAAATGTAACTTTGATATGAATAGCAATTAATGTGGAAGATTGCGTATCACTCAATTGCAAAAATAGTGCAGCATTGATTTGGTGCATTAATTCTATGAGGTTATCTTTATCTTCTGCTCTGACATTGACATAGGGCTGGATTTAATTATGGTGACTAGGGTTTCGCCCACAGGCTGGAGAACCAGTGGGAACCCTGCGTCGCTTGTGCAGGGGAGGCCTGGCCAAACTAAATGCCACGCAGGCACTTAACTGACCAGGCTCAGGCCTTCCTTGGGATTTAGGAGCCTGCGGGTGGCATGACCGAGAGCTGCCAGCCAATCAGAGCTGGCAGTTCTCCATTTCTGGTAGAACCACCAGAAACAATGTCTGCAGCCTGTAATACTCAAAGAACTTCACCAGAGATCATCATTGAATTGCTCGAAACAGGTGAGTGAGGACAAGATGGAGTTGTGGGGGCAGGTTTGTGGGGCGGGCAGGGGGGGATTGAGGCAATTGCAGGGAGGTGACTTTCAGTGATTTCCCCACCCTTCCCGATGCTGGGTTTCTCGATAGGGCACTGAGTGACTGTCAAGGGGAGCCCACTCCCCAACCCCATCACCAACCATTCCCCCACTCTCCACCCCCTCTCCAGTAGGCCATTGGCAAAACTGTCTGGGTTTGCTGAGCAGCCTTCACGTGTCACCCCTTCACGTGTCACCGGAAACCTGTGAAATTCCCATTTAATCCCTGAACCACCAGTAAATTCCAGTGGGCTCAGAGATATTTGGTGTCACTTGGCTCATTAATGAGCCTAATTGACATCCCGCTGTGAGTGGGTGAGTTTTGCACATTGGCCACTTCCAGCCTCTGATTTAACCATGGGATGTTTTCCTGCTTCCAGAAATGTAATACATAGCCTTTCTCTTAGTGGGCCAACTGTCATGTTTTCTACCATGATTAAATTCCATGCATATTGTGCAAACAACCATTTATAGCCATTTTCACCATTTCTCCATGGCTTCCATAGAAACATGGGAACACATGAACAGGAGTAAGCCATTTAGCTCTCGAGCCTGTTTCACCATTCAATGAGATCTTGTTGATCTATAACCTAACCCCATATGCCTGTCGTTGCTCCATATCCAGTAATACCTTTGCCTAACATTATCTATCAATCTCAGCTTAAATTACCATTTCCATGAGAAAATTTCAAAGCTCTACCACCCTCCATGTGTAGATGAATTTCACTCCTGAAAGTTCTTAGTCTAATTTTTAGATATTACGGCAGCATATTACAGAGGTGGGAGCGGAAGGCTGGCCTCCCCAGAAGCAAAGTCAGCATGGAGCCGACTCGCTAAGTGCCAGCCCGCTCCGCAGTCATAATGTGCTGCAGGCGGGCTAAATAGGCAACCTCACTTGTGAGGAAGTCCCGCCCTCGGGAACTGCCAGCCAGTCGGATTGGCCGATAGCTCCAGCAGTCCTGACAGTGCTGAGAGTTAGTGTGCACTGCTAGGACTGCAACCAGGCCCAAGGAGGTGGTCCATGGACCCCAGAGCAAGGTATGTCCAAAGTCTTGAGCAGGGAGAGTTTGGATAGCTTCGGGAAGGGAGTAGGGGCGGGGTTGGGGGGGGCGGTGTGTTTTATTGAGCAGATGGGTTGAGTACCCACCCAACTTCCCCATCTCTCAATCCCAAACTATAGGAGTGAGCTCAAGGCTGGGTGGGAAGGTGGTGATGTTTGCACCCACCCTATTTTACATACCATCCCCAGCAAAAAATGCCCAGTGGAGGCACATAAAATCCAGTCTCATGTCTCCTGATCCCAATCTCCCCAGCCAGTAGAAATAGCTTTTCTCTATCAACCTTACCATTACCACATAACATCTTGAAAACTTCAATCAAATCATCCCTTAACTTTTTTAAATTTGAGGGAACATCATCTTAGTTTGTATAATCTCTTCTCATTATTTAAACATTGGATTCCAGGCATCATTCTAGTAAACTGACGTTACACTCCGTCCAAGGCCAACTTATCCTTGCTAAGGTGTGGTGCCCAGAATTGCTCAAAGTACTCCAGATGTGATCTAACCTGTTGAAGTATGTGTTCTCCATTCTAGTCCTCTTGATATAAAGGCCAGAACTCATTAGTCTTTTTATTTACTTTCTGGTGCCAGCATCCCACACCACTTCTTCAGTCTGAAATGGAACCCCTGTCCCCCACGCCACTCCTTTAACCAATCTTATGTTAGAGAACACCCACACCCCCTTTCCCAACCTCCACAACCCCAAGGAATTCTCAGGTCCTTAAACATAAATATTTGGAATGTCCATGAGCATTCCCCTGAACTCCTGCAATAGGTTCAACAAGAGATTGGCAAAAATCCCTGAGGGTAATGTAAATATCTATTTAAATTGCTCCCACAGGGTTTCTCCTGATCTTCCACTGAAATATGAAGTCAGGCAAAATCTAAGGAAATTCTACCCCAAGACATTCTTCCGCTATCCACTGAAATATGTTCTATAAACTTTTGTATATGTGCATATTTATTTGGGAATAATTAAATACATATTAACATTTACTAATTCCACTTCAACTGTAAGTCCCTTATTTTTGAGGTACAACATCCATTGCCTCTCTACCTGTGCAGGTGACTGCTGCAAACACCCAGCACTGCCCATAGCGAACTGCTTGGCAGTCACTGTTGTGCCATTTACGAAGGATTGCAACACTTCCGTTCCATTTCCCTGGGTATACTCCATCAGAATATGGGGGACTCCAACTGCCATAAAGTATTCCCGTATCATCATTGCAATTCACCTGAAAGGATAACACAGTAAATTTGTATTGGTGTTGTTGTGAAGTCATGACGATAATAAAAAAGACAAACAGATTGAAGGGATCAAAGGCATTAGATAATTTGTAGCCATTTACAGCGGCGGGCTATGGAAGTCTCTTTTGCTGGTATTAGTACTTACTAGGTTCTGGCCTCTTGCAATAAATTATAGGATGTGATTCCAAATCACATTGCTATTGTGGGACCGTGCTGCGCACAAATTGGTTGCCACGTTTACACTTCAAAAGTACTTTATTGGTTATGGAGCACTTTGGGGTGTCCTAGGGCTGTAAAAGATGAGTTTATAAATGCAAATTGTTTTTGTCCAGTAAAGACATCATATTCCTAATCTTCAAGGTATGAACATTGTTCAATGTGGATTCTTTGAAATTGGCTTTTCTTTTTAAAAATGGCCAATGTGCTGCAAAGATGGCTGAAAAAGTCAGATGACCTGACTTCTGTAGTCAAAAAATGTCTCACTGTCTAACAGAGCCAAAAGGGCACAAACCAGGTGAAAAGGTGTTAACTGCATGTATCCTGAAACCATCAAGAGACATTCCCAAATTGAATGGGTCAATTTTGAAACAAATAAGGTCTTAACCATACTCCACTCCCTCAGGTTGAATGTCTTAAATCAATAGACCAGGATGCGGCTAATCAACCCAAGACCACCATCTTAGTTGGAAGAGGAACTGCAATTGTGAGCAGTCACCTTAAGGCAGCAATGTTGGTCCCTCCATAATTTTTAAAATGCTGACTGCAGAAAGTAAGAGAGAGCAGCAGCAGCAGGATGGGTAATAGCATCTATGCCTTAAAAAAGCTGGAGATTGTATCATTGTAAGATCCCCAAGCCTGTTCCTTTTCAGGTCCACCAATACAGTAAACTGACCTCCTGGTAACGAAACTACAAACAACTAACTTTGAGACCTATAGAAAGCCCAACCCTTTGAGAGAATACTGAAACAACTTTGGCATATGACATCGGCTGTTTAATGCATCTGAACTAACCTTTAGGGGTAATCTGCATCAGGCCTACAATGTGTGTTTTCCAAAGGAAGACAATCACATGAATTATGAACTATTCCTTTGCTAATGGCCTGTAAAATTGCACTATTGTCTTCAACTGTACTTTCCTTGAGTATGTTTGTGTATATGAGACTGTATGAGGGAGTGCAATAACGTTAGATTTCAGGGTGAGCATGCAAATAACAAAACAAAATCTGAAAAGCTTGCTGCTGGTTATTCAAATTGTCCACCCACTCAGGGGTTAAAAAACACACAGATCTTCCTCTCAAAAGCTTACTGATTGAGGGCAGTTGGGAAGGGATCAGGGAATTCAGCAGATCTTTCTCATCTTATCTGGAACAGAATTCTTTCTTTTCCCTTGGTTTTCACTTCCCACTTTAAAACACAGGCAAGAATTTTCCCTTCAGCGAGCGGGGGTGGCGCCCGCTCGCCAACACATAAAATGGCACGGAATGACATTGCGCGGAACTCCTGATGCCATCCTGCGTCATTTGCATTTTCAGGTCGGCGGAGGCGCAGCTGAGTCAGCTGTGTGCCTGCCGACCTGTCAACGGCCTATTGAGGCCATTCAAAAAGAAATTAAAGCAATTAGTGGACCTGCCCGTCCAACCTTAAGGTTGGTAAAAACAAAAAACTGCGGATGCTGGAAATCCAAAACAAAAACAGAATTACCTGGAAAAACTCAGCAGGTCTGGCAGCATCGGCGGAGAAGAAAAAAGAGTTGACGTTTCTGTGGAAGGGTCATGAGGACTCGAAACGTCAACTCTTTTCTTCTCCGCCGATGCTGCCAGACCTGCTGAGTTTTTCCAGGTAATTCTGTTTTTGTTAAGGTTGGTGGGCAGATCTGGAGCACTGAAAAAACATGAAACCTCATCCATGGTCAGGGATGAGGTTCATGACGGAATTAAAAAATTAAGATTAACTTTTACTTAAAGCTATGTCCATGTCCCAACTCATGTGACATTGTCACATGAGGGGGCATGGATGGTTAATAAAATTTTCGGAAGAAAAGCTTTATCCCCTTCGGAATCAATCTCCCTGAGGCAGCACTTAGTCTCAGGGAGATCGGAGCGCTCCTTCGCACATATGCCATCCCCCCACGCTCCCCCACCCCCACCCCCCCCCCCCCCCCCCCCCCCACCCCCGCGTTCCCTCCTCCCCCCTCCCCTACACAGGGAGCGCATAGCGCTTCCGTGCGAACGTCATACTGGGTGGGCCTATATTAGCCCGCCCACAAAAAGTGGTGGCGCTCCCCTGATTGGGAGCGCCAATTGGAGGGCCACCTGCCCACACCCGCTCCCGCACTTCCCCCCGGACAGGGTAAAAATTTTGCCCACAATCTTCCAAAATCCTAATTTTGCAATTTTGAATGTTCTCCATTTTTAAAATTTTAATTCTGAAGGTGATCCAAACTAGCCTTGATCATCATCTTAATTTCTCAATAATACCTCAGGAACGTCCCACCCACACCATTTCCAGTACAATGCTGGAGCTTGGTTTATTGAGACAATTTTATTTTGGGGAGCCCCAGGATATCCTTAGGCAACATGGTGAGTGAAGCAGGTTGGGAGACACCCTCTTTCTCATCTGTTATGCCTAGGAAACTGAGCAATCCCCAGTGGGGCAAAATCTCCCCTTATTTGAACACAGTGTTGACATCTATATGCCTAGAGCAAATGCACGATAATTGAAACTACTGTGAAAGGTCACCAAAAAAGGCATACCTCCAGACTGAGGAAGAATAAATTGTTGGGATCAAGATAGTGGGAGAGAAATTTGAGGGGATGAAAAGACTGAAATTTACAGTGGTGAGAGGGTCTAGCCACTGATGAGACCCAAACATTGGATCAGAGCTAGTGTCTTGAATTGATTCTAGTTATGCTACCAATGAAAATTTGAGTGAATCTGTAGTACAGCTCACCACATCAGAATACATCTATGACCAAAGGGATCACTTAAAATGACCTGCCTCAGATTTAGCTATCAACTTTCATTTTAAGAATAATATCCAGACAGATGAGTAAGGGATTGAATAGAGGATTGTCCCATCCAGGAGATAGGAAGGAAGATATATATCTATGTCAACCTGGCTACTTTATAAAATTATTTTTTTTATTTTTAAAATGGATAAAGGCTTTTCCCTGACATACCTGACTAGCCATGACTCATACTAGTGGAATTTCTAACCTTCAGAAACCAGCAGGGACCCCATTACCTTTAAAGAGGGACTTATTCCCCCTGTGACTGCAGAAAATCACATCCAAAAAAATGCACCAACACTCTTTCTAAGACAGGGCCCTGGCCAACAGAGACATTATGTCTGCAAGGACAAAAGAGACCCTGACTCCTCTTTTAAACCTCTCAAGGTCCCAGACCTGGAAAAATACATCCTGTGTCCAACATTTAGGAGAAGAAATGGGAAGTATGTCACATGACCTCCTCCAAGCTGCTGGAACCTGTAATATTGCAATGTGGAACTGAACCCAGGCAGTCTGCCATTTTATCATTTAACAGGTAGCAGCAAAAAGAGCTCTGTCCAGGCACATTGCTTGGCCCTCATCTACACTGTGTACCACTGGAACCTCGGAATTTCTGTATCTGTGCCTTTAAAACTCATTCATCTCTACGTGCCTTCTTCCATCGGGAAAGTCCTCCCGTCTGGGAAGACGGATCACCCTGCAAGACAGTCAGCCTGCTAAACCCTGAAGGAATACCCTATTGGACTTTTTATTCTGGTCTCTGGACTCACATGAAACCATAACTCTTATTTTTACTGTAGTCTTGCCCTGTACCCCTTTCTTTCCCTCATCCCTATTCTATTGTATGAGTGCAAAAAGGGGCAGACATTGCAAAACTCCTTCCTGCATTTTGTCTGTGTGTAAAATAAACCAGCCCTCTTATTTAACCTTATCTCAAGTTTGCTGCAGGGTTATTAATAGAGGATTGAATCATTCCAAACTGAAGAGTTGGAGAAATTAAGCCACCACTTATAAAGGTGGAAATCAGGAATCAAAAACACCTTTCTGTTTATGGATGGGTAGTGGGAGGGGAAATCAGAGCTGTTTAAAGTAATCCCTTTCCTGTCCATAACAGGATATTCAACAATGACGAAATGTGCTCTGGGTTAGCATAAGAAAGTAATTTTGAGAGTAGTATAATATTTAGTCATGTGGTTTACAGCAGCTAATAATAATACTGGCTTTTATATTTGGAGTACTGGAATACTGCATGGTAGAAGTCATTCTTCAGTTATAAAAAGCCCTGATTAAACCACACCAGCGGTACTATGAGCCATTCCTAGCATTCCTAGGGCATCACACTCAAGGAAGAATATGCTGGGCTTGGAGGGAATTGTGGCAAATGTTTACCATAATGATTCCTGTACTCCAAGGAATAAATTAAA
Organism: Carcharodon carcharias; assembly: GCF_017639515.1. NCBI lineage: Eukaryota > Metazoa > Chordata > Chondrichthyes > Lamniformes > Lamnidae > Carcharodon > Carcharodon carcharias. Next base: position 60,497,466 of record NC_054480.1, on the reverse strand, counting down.
AGGACACATCACATACAAACCAGGGTCATATTCCCTGAAATTTAAATGGTTAAGGGGTGATTTGTTTGAAGTTTCAAGATATCAAGGGAACTAATAGGGTAGCAAATAAACAAATACTTCTTCACACAAAGGATGGTAGAAGTTTGGATCACTCTTCTGCAAACAATAATTGAGGTTAGATCAATAATCCATTTCAAAGCTGAGACTGATGAATTTTTGTTAAGCAAAGGTTTTGGGAATATAGAGCAAGGGCACGTTTATGGAGCTAGGTCAGCCTTGATTGCCTTGAATGGTGAAACAAGCTGCAGGGGCTAAATGGCCTACTTTTGATCCTATGTACTTAAAAATGTTATTTTATTATTCATTAACATTATCCTCTCATTATCAATAATAGATGTGTCCATTCTCCTTTGCTTAGGCTGTTGCTTTGTACTGATTCCATCAGTACCAGCTGCTAATTGTATGTTAATTGTATGCAGGCGGTAGGCATTTATTGGTGTTTCACTTGGCCACATAAAGAGCCACCTATTGAAACTGTGGTGTGGTTGAGTTAAGTAAATGCTTGTAAATGTAACACTGGGTACTATCCTTCACCAACTTGCTTTTCAGATTGGAACACCAGGCACCCTCCTTGGTCCAGTTGGCCATTTTTATGGGTGAGTTTATACAATGATTTTAGCAAATCTATGTGGGTATTATATTAAATCCAATTCTGATCTCAGTAAACATCCACGTGAATGCAGTAGAGATCACGAGATGACCTCGACTGAATTCTTTACTTCTTGACCCAGAAGTTGAGGCAAAAGTCAATTATCATCACAGACTCGGTATCAAATCTAGGCCTGCAGGTTTACATGACTCAGATTACAGTGACTTTACCAACAAAACCATTGGAAAAGCTGTATCTTTACCCTTAACATGGAATACTTACCATGGCAGACACAATTCTAGCGATGTAAACAGGAAAACCTCTTCTCCTAAGTGCCTTATTTGGATTTTTCAGATATTTGGGTGTTTTGTCCAATAACTTAAGGCAGATGTCCAAAATATCTTCTTCAAACTGTAAATATTAACATGTATCGATTAATAAATAGTATTAGAAATGATTCATTAATTTAAGTCCTTGAGTTTCACTCATGTTACAATATTCCATTTGATTGTATTTTACTTCTCTATAGTAATCAGTAATGTAATATATAAGCTACATTGTTTTTCTTCTGTGCATCCTTACACAAAATTTGTAACTCCTAAAGTGACCCATTCTTTCTCAGCACCTCAGAATTATAAAACTGTTTGTTTCTCTTATTTCTTTCTCTTAAACTGCATTGATCAATTCATGTAATTGTTCCAATGTTGTAGATCAGGATTCTGTGCCCATACTTATAAAACTCAAGTGTCCACTAACTCCACATGCAGTGCCAACTTGCAGACTTACAGACTGATAAGGGAAAGTCAGATCTTCTACTACAGCACTTTATGTACAGCTTTATCTCAAAGCTCCACATGGCATGACAAAATGTACAATTTGATACCTGCCGTTTGCTAATCCCTTCTGAAACCATCAAAACAATAAAACATTGTGTGTCTTTGAGAATTTTGAAATTTTTTGTAAATTTTGCAAACACTCTGTAACGCTGAATCTGACCTAATATCAGTAAACATAATTTGAAACAGAATTCTTAACAATCTATGTAAGTAAACATCTAAAAGCTTAACTTTCGCAGATTAAGAGAAAAAACCAGAAAGCTCCCTCGTTTTCATTTACAGTACCTGTCCAAAGTTCCAGGGAACATCATGTATGTAATCACTGCTACCAACGTAAATAATTCCAGTTTCATTCATCACATATTCATCCCGCTGAAGATCACTGTTCAGAAAAACCTCGTCCTCTGAAAGTAGATGGGACATTAATTACATCGTTCAGGATGTATAAACACAAGAACAAATACAAACCTGGAGGCTTGGCCTAAGTAGCCAAGTGGTTATGGTACTGGGTTTGTAACCCCAAGATCAAGAGTTCAAATCTCACAATGTCAAACTATGTAAATTCATCCGAAACAGATGGAAACTGGTTTGTACTCGAAAGAGTTACAAACCTGGATCTTAGTTTAATTGTTTTAACTCGAAAAGAGTTACAAACATGGATCTGATAATTCACTGATTCCAGCACAACCTGTCAAAATCAGCTAAATGCAAACAAAATTGTGAGGCAAGCACTCCAGCACAATAAGGCTGTAAGTCTAGGTAACCTTCTTCAGCCAGTAGTACTGAAGGCATGATCCAGTCTCCTCCAGCGATCCAAGGAATCATAGATGCTACTCTTCAGTCAATTCAGTTCACTCCAGGTGATATCAAGAGATGATTGAATACACTGGATAGAGCAAAGACTATGAGCCCTGACAATATTCTGGTTTTAGTGCTGAAGACTTGTTCCCCAGAACAATCTGTGCCTCCAGCAAAACTGTTTCAGTACAGCTATATCACTGGCATCAACCCTGAAAAATGGAAAATTGCCCAGGTATCTTCTGTCCACAAAAAGCTGAACAAATCTAATCCATTATCACACCGTCAGTCAACTCTCAGTCATTAGCAAAGTGACAGAAAGTCTTAGCAACAGTACTATAAAGCAACACTTACTCATCAATAATCTGTTCACCAATGTTCAATTTGGGTTCCACCAGAATCTCACATCTCCAGACCTGATTATGGCCTAAGTGCAACCATGGACAAAGGAGGTGAGTTATCAGTGACTGCCCTTGACCTCAAAGTAGTATTTGACTGATTATAGCATCAAGGAGTTCCAGCAAAATTGAAATTAATGGCAATTAAGGCAGGAAAATCTTTACTGGCTGGAGTCATAGTGAACAGAAAGGAGGCTGGTGCTGGCAACTATCTCAGCCCAAAGACATCACTGTAGGAGTTCCTCAGGATAGTGTACTATGTTAATTGTATGTTAAATATATTGCTAAGATACACAGGTGAAGGACATTGTTTATTTAAGTGCTTATAAAGAGAGACTGCTGGGACATGGGTTGGGAGGTATACAGATATATGTAATATTGCATTCTGTGAATAAACCCATTATCAAGAAAAGTATTAGTGTCAACTGGGTTGGGATCAAAATAACATTTTAGGCCCAATCATCTTCAGCTGTCTCATCAAAACCTTCCCTCCATCATAAGATCAGAAGTGGAGATGTTCACTGATGATTGTAATGTTCAGTACCATTTGCAACTCTCAGATAATGAAACATTCCATATCTGCAAGCAGCAAGACCTGTACCACACAAATTCCAGGCAATGATTATCTCCAACAAGAGAAGGTCTATACCCTACCTTGACATTCAATGGCCTTACCATCATTGAATCCCCACCATCTATATCCTTGGGATTACCACTGACCAGAAACTTAATTGGACCAGTCACAAATACAGTGGCTAAAAGAGTAGGTCAGAGGTTGGGTGGTCTGGAGCGAGTGACTCACTTCCTGACTCCCAACTCTTGTCCACTATCTTAATTAGCACCACATCCATCACCTTAAATATTCACTCACTCTACTACCTGTGCACCATGCTGCACTGTATGCCATTTACAAGATGCACTGTATCAACTCAGCAAGGTTTCTTCGCCAAACTCATGATGCCTGCTACTGAGAAGGACAAGGGCAGCGGCATGTGGGAAAACCACCACCTGCAATCATACACCATCCGGACTTGGAAAATATGTTGCCGTTCCTTCACTGGGTTAAAATCCTGGGATTCTCTGACCGCACTGTGGGTGTACCTTCAATACAAGAACTTCAGTGATACAAGATGGCGACTCACCACCACCTTCTTAAGGACAATTAGGGGCATGCAATTACAGCCGACCTTTCCAGCAGTGCCCAAATCTTGCAAATGAACAAAACAAATGTGACAACTTGTTGATTGTAGAAATACTGTTACTTAAAAGAAGCTGTACCTGAACACCATGGATTGAAAAGCACAACGAAATTTCCAAGATGGTACTGCACATCCGACTTATAAGCATGCTCCAGAATTAATCTGTGGTAACCAATCTTGGCTCTTGGTGATGGCGATATGGCTATGCACAATTTATTGCTGGTGGAGGAGGTAATGATTCCACTCCATCGTTTTAGATTTATTGACTTTGTGAATGGAACCTCTACTTTAGTTCCATTTAATTTCTTAGGGTCTGGACCTAAAGCAAGAAACACACATTTAAATGAGTAACAACAGGGAAGGTCTTTAGCAAGCTTTCATATTTCATGATCATGTAACTATATTCTCATCGTTGTTTTTTAAATAGCTCGATGGCCTCACCTCCAGCCCCACAATCCTCCGTGATAGGCCCTTCATTCTGGAATTCCACCCCTAAACCCCTCTGCCTATCTGCGCTTCTCTCTTCCTTTTAAGATGCTCCTTAAAAGCTATCTAATTGACCAAGCTTTGATCATCTGCCCTAATATGTCTTTATATGACTCAGTGTCATATTTTTGTGAAGCACTTCAGAAATTTTTATGTTAAAGGTCCTGTATAAATAAAAATTTTCTTTTCGCTGTTATATATTTTGAGCTATGTTGTTTCAGAAGCCCAGGCACTGTGATTACTTATTCAAATTTGAGTGCAAGATAATAGCCCCTCATTAGTTCTAATTAAGTATGAACCCTAAAATACACCAAAATTCAACATTAGCATCAATGTAAAGAGGTTCCCAAATTGTATGAGCCCTTCAGTATAAACCTGGGGCAGAATTTTGCCCTGGTAGGGCAGGCTCAGCGGGGGTAGATGGGTGCAGTCGGGAAGCTGACCGCTGCCCACGATCGGGGCCGGACCACAATTTCATGCTGGTGAGGCCAATCAAGGCCCGCCCAGCGTGAAATGTGAACGGCAGCATTCAGCACTGCCTGTGCGGGGGGAGGAGGGTGAGAGGGGCAAGAGGGGAACTTCGTACATGTGCGCAAATGAGCACTTGAAAATCTCCCTGAGGCAGAGATGAATAGTTATAAAAATTAGAAATAAAGATTTAAAAAATGTTATAAAACATGTCCCCTCAAGTGATTCTGTCACATGAGGGGACATATTATAAATGAAATTTGAAAAATGTTATTTTATTTTCATTTGATGTTGGAAACCTCATCCCGCCCCTGGATGAGGTTTCCAAAAAAATGCAAAGGCCGCTTGGCCTTTTTGCCTGCCCGCCAACCGTAAGGTTGGACGGGCAGTGAAAAATTTAAGTTAATACATTAATGGCCTTAATAGGCCTTCTAATTGTTGCCAACCGAGTTATTGCGTGACTGCACGTTGACATCGGGACGCTTACCCGATGTCATCATGCATCATTTCAAGCTTGAGCAGGTCAGGCACGCGCCCGCACACTGAGGCAAAAATTCTGCCCCTGGAGTCAGGTCTCTGACCTTATTCCAAAGCAGTGTTGTCCAATATAAATTATTGACTAACTTCTGCACGGCTATGCTGGTTACTGACGTTTTAGTTGGAAGCACCTAAAATACATGCACAATACAAGTTAAATGTATTTCATGTTTTTGTATTTACTTAATAAATCATTTGGGGAATTAAAGAAGTGGAGCACTCACATACACTGCTTTTCGTCTTACCAAAAGAAGGTTAAAGTTCATAGGCATTCATCTTGTGAGTGAGGACTACAAACTCATGTCCAACACCAGTGCCTACTATTCAGTATTAATTTTCTAACCAGAAATGAACTTCAGCATATCTGGATTCCAAATTTGACTGGTGATTTTTTTTTGAAAAATATGCTTTATTCATAAAATATCTGGAAGAACATTCCAAAGCATTTCAAAATCACCATCACATAAGTACAATCAATTCAACTTTTACACATAGATCACAAGGTGCATCAATACAATCAATGAATATTACAATCATCTCAATATGGTCAATGCAGACAATCAGACAAAGGTATTGGAGTTATCAACATACATCATGTTGCACGCTGAGGTGCATCAATACAATTATAATACAATTAGCATTCAATGCAAACATTCATTGTGAGCTGTACAGTCCAAGGGGCTCTCAACAGTTCCCAGTCCCTCGGTGCACTGTGGCAGAAAGGTCTTAGACAGCAATCTTTCCCCATTGTGACTTTGCGGTGGCTGCCACAAGCTTTAGTGCGTCCCTCAGCACGTAGTCCTGGACTTTGGAATGTGCCAGTCTGCAACACTCGGTCAGGGACAACTCTTTGCGCTGGAAGACCAACAAGTTTCGGGCAGACCAAAAGAGCGTCTTTCACCGAGTTGATGATCCTCCAGCTGCAGTTGATGTTTGTCTCGGTGTGTGTCCCTGGGAACAGCCCATAGAGCAGAGTGTCCTGTGTTACAGAACTGCTCGGGATGAACCTCAGCAGAAACCACTGCATCTCTCTCCAGACTTTCTTTGCAAAGGCACAATCCACAAGGAGGTGAACAACGGTCTCGTCCCCACCACAGCCACCTTGAGGGCAATGTGCAGAGGGGGTGAGACTCCTGGAGTGTTGGAAGGATTGGACAGGAAGGGCCTTTCTCACCACCAGCCAAGCTATGTCTTGGTGCTTGTTGGAAAGTTCTGGCGATGAGGCATTCTGCCAAATGACTTTGACAGTCTGCCCGGGGAACCATCCCACAGGATCCACCCTCTCCTATTGCCACAGGGCCTCTAAGACGTCACGTGCCGACCACGGCCTGATGGACTTGTGGTCAAAGGTGTTTCTCTGCATAAATTTTTCCACAAGGGACAGGTGGTATGGCACGGTCCAACTACTTGGAGCGTTCCGCAGCAGCGTGGCCAGACCCATCCTTCGCAACACCGGGGACAGGTAGAACCTCAGCACGTAGTGACACTTGATGTTTGTGTACCGAGGGTCTGTACACAGCTTGATGCAGCCGCACACAAAGTTGGCCATCAATATAAGGGTGATGTTGGGCATGTTTTTTCTTCCCTTATCTAGAGGCTTGTACATTGCGTCGCTGCGGACATGATCCATTTTCGAACTCCAGATAAAGCGAAAGATGGCTCGGGTGATTGCCATCACACAGGAGTCTGGAATGGGCCAGACCTGCGCCACGTACAGCAACAGCGAGAGTGCCTCACACCTGATGACCAGGTTCTTACTCGCAATGGAGAGGGAGCGTCACCTCCACATGCCCAGTTTTCTTTGCACCATAGACACTCGCTCCTTCCAGTTTCTAACGCATGCCCCAGTCCCTCCGAACCATATCCCCAGCACCTTCAGACCGTCAGTTCTGACAGTGAAGGGGACAAAGGATCAGTCAGCCCAGTTCCCAAAGAATGTGGCCTCGCTCTTCCCACGATTTACCTTGGCTCCCGAGGCCAATTCAAACTGGTCGCAGATGTGGATCAGTCTGTGCACCGACAGCAGATCCGAGCAGAAGACAGCGACATCGTCCATGTACAGGGAGGCTTTGACCTGAGTGCCTCCACTGCCTGGGATCGTCACTCCTCTTATGCCCGGATCCTTCCTGATGGATTCAGCAAAGGGTTCTATGCAACACACAAACAGGACAGGGAAGAGAGGGCAGCCCTGCCTGACTCCAGATTTAATCAGAAAGCTATCTGATTCCGACCCATTGATTGAGACTGTTAGTGTAGAGCAGTTGGATCCAATTGTGAATTCCATCCCCAAACCCCATTTTAGAGAGCATATCCACCATGTAGGTGTGCGATATTCTGTCCATGACCTTCTCCTGATCCAGGCTGATGAGGCAGGTATCCACACCCCTGTCCTGCACATAGGCAAACGCATCCCTGAGCAGCGCTAGGCTGTCAGAGATCTTCCTGCCCGGCACAGTGCAGGTCTGGTCGGGGTGGATCACCAATTCCAGAGCGGACTTGACCTGATTGGCAATGACCTTGGACAGAATCTTATAGTCCACATTCAACAGTGGAATGGGTTGCCAATTTCTAATTTCCTCCCTTTCCCCCTTGTGCTTGTAGATGAGGGTGATGATGCCTTTCCTCATGGATTCTGCCATACTGTTGGCCAGGAGCATACTCTCGTACACTTCTAGCAGGTGTGAGCCGATCCAGTCCCACAGAGCCGAATACAACTCCGCCGGCAAGCCATCGCTCCCGGGAGTTTTACATTTGACTGGTGATGGATATATTGTACAACACTGCTCTAAAGCAATTTTGTTTGAACCTTGAGCATCCTTTGAGACGGTGGTCTCACCCCACATTTATTCAATGTTGTTTGATGTGTAAATCCAAAGCAATATAAAAACCGTGACCCTCCCAGGTGCTTCCTATACACATCATCAGCTAGCTTTAAATATTTAGACAATGCAGAAAAGACATGGACCCTCACATTGTGTAAGCATTTAAATTTTTAACTGCAGCAGTGATGCTCTGTACAAACGTGTAAGCACTTATAAGCAGAACTCTTAGCTAGACAAAAGAGCTCAAGTTTCAGCCAGGCAGGTTCTGTGTCTCTGAATCCCAGACTGCAGCTACCAGTCTCAAAATGTTAACTGTTTTGCAAATGCATCCTTAGTGAGGAAAATGAAAACACTTTACCTCTGAGCAGTTACACATTCCATCAGTAAAGCAAACAAATTCTAGCATGGACACAAGCTTGCTTGAAAGAGATTCATAAAAGAAGGGAACAAGGTGCATAGGGAGAGAAGTGAGGGGTCCAGGGAAGGAATTCCAGAGCATGAGGCCAAGGAAATGAAATAAAACCATCAAGTGTGGGGTAAAAAGAAGGGAAGATTCACAAGAGTCACTAGGGAAGGGGAATGTAAGACAGAGATAAGGGGAGTTTTGGTCATGGAGGGGATTAAACAGAGGGATGAGAATTTTAGTCAGCAAGGCCAATGATAAGAACATAAGAAATAGGAGCAGGATAGGCCATTCAGCCCCTCGAGCTTGTTCTGTCACTCAATAAGATCAAGGTTGATCTGATGTGGTCTTAACTCGACTTTCCCACCAGTCCCCTGTGACCCTCGACTTCCTGGTCAAACAAAAATCTGTCTAACCAAGCCTTGGATGTATTCAATGACCCAGTCTCTAGTGCTTTCTGGGTAACAGGATTCCAAAGATTAATGATGATGTGAGAGAAGAAGTTCCTCCTCATCTCTGTCTTAAATGGGAGACTCGTTATTTTGAACCCTTGTACTAGATTCCCCCAGGAGGGGAAACATCCTCTCAGCATCTACCCTGTCAAGCCTGTTCAGAATCCTATATGTTTCAATAAGATCACCTTTCATTCTTCTGAACTCCAATGAGTATAGGTCCAACCTGCTCAATCTTTCCTCATAAGACAAGTCCATCATCCCAGCAATCAGCCTAGTGAATCTTCTCTGAACTAGCTCCAATGTTAGTATGTCCCTCCTTAAGTAAGGTGACAAAAGCTGCACACACTACTCTAGACGTGGTCCCACCAATGCCCTGTACCATCGTGGCAAGACTTACCCATATTTATACTTCACCTTCCTTGCAATAAAAGGCCTGCATAATAACTTTCGTGATTCATATATAAGGACATCCAGATCCCTCTGCACTGCAGAATTCTGCAGGCTCTCTACATTTAAATAATATTCTGCTTTGTATCTTCCTGCCAAAGTGGACAACCACACATTTTCCCACATTATAATCCATCTGCCAAATTTTTGCCCACTCGCTTAACCTATCTATATCCCTTTTCAGACTCGTTGTATCCTCCACACAACTTGATTTCCTATCTATCTTTATAATGTCAGAAAATTTGGCTACAATACAATGGGTCCCTTCATCCAAGTGATTAATAAAGATCATAAATAGTTGAGGTAGCACTGATCCCTGCGGCACTTCATTAGTTACGGTTTGCCAACTAAAGATGAACCGTTTATCCCACTCTGTTTTCTGTAAATTAGCTAATCCTCCAACCATGCCAATGTATCACCCCAACACCATATGCTGTTACCTTGAGTAGCAACTTTTTATGTGGCGCATTTTGGATGAGCTTAAGTTTACAGAAGGTGGTGGTTGGGCATCAGCTACAAGAGCATTGGAATAATAGAAACTAATAAAATCATGAATATAGGTTTCACCAACAGCTCAACTGAGGTATGGGATGAGCTTGAAGTAGGCGGAGTTAGTGATAAAGAGCACATGGGGGGTCACAAACTCAGCCTAGGGTCAAACAGGATGGTAATGTTATGAACAGTCTGAATCAATCATTGACCAGGGAGAGAAATGGAGTCAGTGATCAAGACAGTTTGTTGTGGAGTGAGTGAAAACAGCAGTTTTGACAGGGCAAGAAGATGAAGTGCAAAAAAAAATTACTTTTGCATATATAACACTTTAGTTTTTACATTATGCTTAAAAATTCATTAAAAAGTGATTTTTACACTTCCTGTTCATTACCTGTCTCAAAGATCATTTTAAGCTTGTTGTCGTTTGGATTGAATCCATCCGTGAAGTTCACCTTAATGCTGAAGCTCTGGCCCCTCCTAACTATCAGCCGCTTGGTGCTGATCTTATCAGTCCTGTGTTCCTTGTTATTCTTTTCAAACTGAAAGTCAACTTGGCACTTTGCATTAGATGGAACAGGATCCACAGCTGAAAACAATAAGTGATATTTAAAAAGCTTAAATCTTTTACATCATTAATGCCAGCAGCAGTTGTTTCACTGATGTGCTGAGCTCCCCCTGATGGTGGCCTCAGTGCCTGCAGGTCAGCCAGCCACGAGCAACATGACTGATAAGGAAAAGGAACCAAATAAAAAACATTTTATAATCCTTAATTTCACATGAAGTTCAATTCTATGTCACTAAATTTCTCCTACAGAGTCAGCTACTGCCTTAAAGCAAAGATTTTCAAGCTGGGATCTGTCAAAAATAAGGAAGACCCCTGGGAAATTCCAAGTATCCCTCAATTTTCATCAGGTTTAATGAATTTTTCTATGTCAAGCTGACTTAGGAGCACAATAGCTTGAAAAACAATGCAACTTAAAATTAAACAAGTGCTTTTAAAAATCACACAATGGAGAATGTGCAGGCAGGTTCCAAATAAAGCATTGGATAAATTATTTCTTTCTCTCACATTTCAATTTCTCCTAAACATTGTCTTGCTCTCCTCGTACAATTTTATACTTAACATGCTATATTGTCAATTTCTAAATTTGCAAATTACACCAAGTTGTGGGGATTAGATAATATTAAAGAGCGATCAACAAATTACAGAAGGACATTAATAAACTTGCAGAATGGACAAATAATCAGTCAAGTAAAACCTGGTGCACAATAACAAGTTCAACACAGATAAATGTGAGGTAGTACATTTTTGCAGGAAGAATAGTGAGGTGCAAGTCTAGGTGGAGTAGAGGAACAAGGGGATCTCAGAGTACCAATTACTAAAAGGTGCACCACAGGTTCACAAGGACATAATAAGAACATTCATTTTTATTTTAGAAGACTAGAATTGAAAGGTAGGGAGGTTATACTAAACATGTTTAGAACCTAGGGTTAGACCAAACTTAGAGTACTGCATGCAGTTCTGGTTGCCATGTTATAGAAAGGATATAGAGGCACTGGTGAAGGTGCATAGACCATTTACAAGGATGATACCAGAAATGTGTGGGTATATATATCAAGAAAGGATTGACAGGTTGGGTTTCTCTCCTCTTGTGTGATGATCTAATAGAGGTCTTTAAATTTATGGCCTGAATTTTTCAGCCCCCAGGGGGGTGGGATGGCAGGCAGGATGGTGGTATAAAATTGGTACCTTGGGCAGTGGCACTGTACTTGTTGCCTGCCTGCCATAGATGCAATTTTGCCAGTGGTGGGGGTGGCGTCGGGCGGCCAGGTCACTCGTGGGCCAATTGAGGCCCTTAGGTGGTCAATTACTGGCCACTTAAGGACCTCCTCCTGCTGCCGCTAGGATTTTTTCTTCAGTGGGGGAAGTAATTGCCAAGTGTCCAACCCACCAGGTGAAACTTGACAGGCTGGTGGCTAGGCAAGGGAAGGGGTGCCTTCTTTTCGGGCTTCTTGTGCCCATCAGAGGCCCCCCTACTAAAATACTCTCCCGCCACTGTATTTCCCCCTTCATTCCCCTGTCCACACCCACACACACCAGGGCCAGCCAGACTGGCCCTAGCGAGACCCTGGGCTCACCTTGTTCTGGGCTCTAGAGCTCTCCTCCTTCAGAGGACTGCTTACGGTCCCAGCAGTGGCCACTGCTCCCAATAGCACTGCTGGGGCAAGAGAGCTGCTGGTCATTTGGTTGGCCACCGTTAGATGGCTGCAGAGTGCGTAGGCCAAACTAGGGTGGCCTTGACCCTAACTTTCACTCCAGGGGCAGGGACCCCACCCTAGCATAAAATTCAGCGCTATGAAAGGCTTTGAGAGACTGGATACAAAGAGAATGTTTTCTCTGGTAGTGAAGAACATAAAAGGTCATCAATATAAGGTAGTCACCAAGAAATCCAACAGGGAATTCAGGAGAAACTTCTTTATCCAAAAGAGTGGTGAGAGTATGGGGCATGCTACCACAGAGTGTGGTTGCTGCAAATAGCATAGATGCAGTTAAGGGGAAACTCGACAAGCATCTGGGGCAGAAAGGAATAGATGGTTACGACGGTAGATTTTAATGAGAAAAGATGGGACAAGGCTTGAGTGGAATCTAAACACCAGCAAGGATGGGCTGGCCTGTTCTTCTGCAATATATATTCTACGAAACACTATGTAATTCTCAAGTTTGTTAAAACCATCTGTTCAGATTAAATAGCTTTCTACAGTTTACTAAACATTCCAGTTATTCTAGTTTCTTAATCGCTTCTCGCCCATTTCTCAACCCACGCTTCCTGAAGATTCAAACCTAACCTGGAATGCAATTTGATCTGAGTGGGTGTCTATTTTTTTTTAAGTTCATCCATGAATCTTGTCTATAGGCTATTAACCCATGGGACGCATCACAGTTGAGAATTGCTCTGTTCCCCAACCCCCTACAGACCTTCCACACCAGAAAAAAGATTAGATATTCCAGTGGACATCCCTGAATGGCAATCAGCAGCAGGAACTGCCTGATTTCTTCCCTTTTCCCTTGCTCAACAACACTAAAGCCACCCATGATGCCCTCACCATTTCCTTGGCTGAAATCATCAAATTCAGTGTAAAATCGGTCCTTAGAGCTTCCTATTTTGTAATACCACAGTACAAAGCACTTTATGATGGACTCATGTAAATTGACTAATTCAGCATTATTAATTATAGTATTATTAGAGTAGAATACTTTGCTTGTCAGTATCGATTTTAGCCTAAACAATCTGAACATTACAACACTTTAAATACAATTCATTGGCTGCAAAGGGTTGGAATATCCTGAGGTTGTGAAAGACACAATATAAATGCAAGTCTTTCTTTTTTGCAGGAGTAATGACTTTGGGGCACTAGCCCTTATCGGAATGGGTTGTTACTGTAACCTTTTGCAAGAGTAATTAATTTATATCAAGGAGTATGGAAAATGTTTCTAAGCTTTGAATATTGCCCTTTACTGAATTTGTAAAAAAGCCTTTGGACTGTGGATATTAATGGCAGTCTGTGAAGTGGTTATAATAGCACAGGGCAAGACTGCAGAGGGGATCTCTCCAAGTTAATGAGCATTTTTAGAGTGTGAAATCAACAATGGAGCCAAAAGTGAAGTTGGGAGTTGAAAGAAGCATTAATATTTAAATATCGCAGAGCTGAAGTAGTTGCTGTTGGGTCCCACTCCTCCAGCACTGTGATGGTTAAATCTGCAGCTACACTGCCAATTCCATGTTGAAGTAAAGTGGATTTTTTTCCAAAGAAAAACATTATTCATAAAAGTTGTAAAAGCCATTATATAACAGTTCAATTTTATAATATGTAAGGTGCAAAACAGTTCAATTTCTTTCAGTACAGCATATGACACTCTGAGGTGCCTCACAACACCTACTATGACAAGTTATATTTACAATATACATCCTGTCAAACATTCTCTGGTGTATACAGCCCAAGGGGCTTTACATGGGTTCCAGCCCCTCCATATACTATGACGAAAGAGTTAGAATGTGTCCATTCACCATGGAGCCTTTGCAGCAGCTGCCCTCAGCTTTACTGTGTTCCTCTGAAGGTAATCCTGGACCTTGAAATGTGCCAGTTCTGGCGATGAGGCATTCTGCCAAATGATTTTGACAGTTTGCTCAGGGAACCATCCAACAGGATCCACCATCTCCTTTTCCCACAGGGTCTCAAAGACATTGAGAAAAATTTTCCCCCCGTTGGGCGGTCAGTCGCACCTCCAATCAGTGCCACCATTTTATGTGGGTGGGCCAATTGAGGCCCGCCCAGCATGCCGTCTGCTCGGAAGTGCTATGTGCTCCCTGTTCGGGCGGGGGTGGGGGGGAGGGCGGGAGGGGGGGGATTCCTTCAGCTGGGAATGCGCTCTTTCATACATGCTCGCAAAAGGGCACACAGATCTCCCTGAGGCTAAGTGCTGCCTCAGGGAGATCAGCTCAAAATTAAAATTTTTAATACAAATGATAAAAAAATTTCCCTGACATGTCCCCTCATGTGACAGTGGCACATGTTCAAAACTTTTATTGAAAGATTTGGTAAAAATTTAAATAACCTCATGAAACCTCATCCCGCCCGTGGATGAGGTTTCATGCTTTTTCCGAAGCCCGCCAGGGCTCCCAGCCTGCCCGTCAACATTAAGGTTGGACGGGCAGGTCCATTAATGACCTTAATTAGCTTTTCAATGGCCTCAATAAGCCGTTGACAGGTCGGCAGGGGCACAGCTGACTTGGCTGCGCCCCCGCCGACCTGTAAATGGAAATGACGTGGGGTGATGTCGGGAATTCCGCCCGACATCATCCCATGTCCTTTTACATGTCGGCGTGTGGGCCTCGCCCCCGCGCGCCAACCGGTAAGTCCTGCTCATTATGTGCAGACCTGAGGGACTTGTGATCAAAGGTGTTTTCCGGACAAACTTTTTCACAAGAGACAGATGGTGCAGCACCATCCGACTGATTGGAGCATCCTGTGGCAGCGTGGGGAGACTCATCTTTCGCAACACTGGGGGCAGGTAGAACACAGTGGGCTCAGACAGTTGGTGTTTGCATATCAACAGTCTATGCAGAACTGGATGCAAGCCACATGCAAATAGGTGACCATTAGGTTGAGGGCAATGTTGGAAACCTTTATCCGCAATCCTGCCACCCTCCTTTATGTAGAGATTTTTACAACAAATTTCATATGTAGAAATGCAGAAGTTTTAGCAGGACCCCAAAAATCTGGCTGTAGAAAACACTGAGAACAAACAATGCAAAAGACCCTCCCAGTCAAGCCGTCCCACTTGATCTACACGCCCCATGGAGTACAATTCTATTGTATGGAGAATCTAGGTTTAAAAAGTGCTTGAGCTGTCCATTACTGAGTTTGTTGAATACTATAAGGAAGTGATACTTTTAGCCACTTCTGCTAACATTACATAGACTCAAATTAGAACATTCTGTTATTTTTATCCATGAATCTCACATTTAAAAATGCATGTTAAATATCTCAGGAGAATATGATTATCTACTACAAAAACAGGCCATAAAACAGAGCTGTAAATATTCAATCTTTCAACTTCTGTCCATAATCTAAATGAAACCAAAGAGAGAGCGGGAATATGAGTCCTAGGGTTGAAAGCGAACATTACACAATCAGAAGCTAACAGTTGTAGACTCAACCCTTAATCACATCAAAGTACCATCCTTCAGCTATTCCATAAAACGCTCACGTCTAAGCACATATACGGGGAAAAAATAAAAGTCACTCCATTTGAAAAAATAAACAGAAGGACAGAAAGCGGAAATCAAAGAAAGTGAATCTTCGAGATTAGGACGTTGAACTTACACATTGACATGTTGCTCATGTTGTTTCAATGAGATGACTTATCTGTCTTTCTCAAAACCACTTCTCCAGTATCCCGTGAGAGCAGAAAGCAGCTCCTACTTACAGATCCAAAGCATTTGTTTACACCAACAGTCTGCGTCTATTTGTAGCTTCAGTAATTACAACTTACCACACCTCCATGATACTCGTCATCATTAAAGGGGCATGGCCTTGCTAAAAAATGCGAAGTCTTTATTTAATTGATTTGCCATGCAATGACATGAATTCTTCAAGGGAGACCCATTGCACAATATTTCTGTTAAAAGATTCACTGCTTTTCCACCTGTTGAATAAGGGATGTGCAGTACTTCTTCCTTCAGCCTAAAGCTGGGTGCAGTGCTTCGAGATATGTTTCAGTTCCATTTGAATTCCTTGCCAAACTAAACAATCAACCTCAACTACAACAGCATTACTCCAAGGGAAATGGGGTCCCTGCACTGCCTTTAAATGCAATTTGCCTGCAATCCTGCAGAGGCAGCAGCAACCAACAAGAACTAATAGTGAAGAGAAAAAGATAGATATGCTTTCACAACCTGAAGCTATCCTTAAAGCCATCAAAGTACATTTGAAGTGTAATCAGAGTTGTATTTGTGGAAACATAGCAGCTACTTTCCACACAGCAAGGTCCCTGTCACGAACGTGTAGTCATGACATGATAGATTTTGTTTAAAAGCTAATCTTTTGATTAAGTCGACAGTTGGAGTCATAATAACGACTGCCGAAAGTCACCTGACTTTTTACAGCTGCAATGGGCAGAATTTTCCATGCCCGCTGGCATCGGGCATCATGGTAGGCATGAGCAGGCAATATGGCGGGTAGGCCAAAAATTGGTTTCACACTGTCATGAAACCAGTTTGCAATTATCCGCTTTACCAGTCAATGGCAGGCCACATTTCCTGCTGCCGCATCGGGAAATTCATTGTAATGCATCTGCATAGCATTGTAAGTCCATCCAGCCGGAATCAGCCGCCAAGCTGGATCATCCAAGTACATCAGGGTGATTGCACACTGACGTGTTTCACAACAGCATGCACATGGCAAGCTGCACATCGGGGGGAACTCAGAGGTGAGTGCACGCTAACATTGTTCAGTGCTCGCAAGGGTTATCTGTTGAACCTCAGGGTTGAGGAGCCGTGCATTCAGGCAAAGGCACAGGCAAGTTGCATTTTCCCAGCTGGCTGACAGTGCGGTGTTGGGGCAAGGGCTGCACTGTGGCTGAGGTGAGTTGACGGGGGAAATGGCTGCACAGCGGTTGATGGCAATGCACTTGCACAATTGGGGAGCGCGAGATGGGAAGTGGATATGCATCAGGGAAACCTCATGTAAATTGACATTTCCTCTGCAGCTGCAACAGTTCAGGTGCAGCCACATTGACACTGGGCCTCTAGAGTTGGACCTCTAGCTTCTCTGCCCACTCAAGCAACACAGAGGCCTGAAATTGACAATAAATGCTCCAGAGTTTTTCACCCCTTGGGCACAGACTGCAAACTAATGAGCCTTTTAGTGGACCACAGAAAAATTGGATGATTGGACAAGTTGTACAACCTCCATGTGAAAGCTGACCATGGAGCAGAGACTGGTGGAAGCACTCACAGCCCCTTGCGATGTCATCATTCAGATTTGGACCAGTTTCCCCCATGGTTCAAGCTAACAGCGCAACCTCACAGTGCAGGTGAGGAGGATGCCAGTGCCTGAGCTGAGACCATAGCATGCAGTCTAGTGGGTGAAGCTGCCACCAATCGGTCAACTGGAGTGGGGTGGAGAAGGGTCAGGTTTTAGGCAGCCATACAGCACACTAAACTCTGGCCATCCAAGTGATGGACTAACACTCTAGGGGATGCATTAATGGGCCTTCAGACTTAACCAAGAGAGGTTCTTAGTACATCCAAGTTAACCCATGCATTTCTCCCTTTCATCCTTCAGGAGTATAATATCAGGACCATGGAGCATGGTGACCTAGCAGTATGCCTGCCATGAAATTATTATATTTTTCATAATATTATTGGGGGCTATTGCAAAGTAGGCTTATGTTTGTGTGTGTGGATGGTTCTGTCTGTGTGGCTAATTTAATTAAATTAGAGATGGTTAGAATGTAAGGTTGAAATTATCAAAAGAGTTAGGTGTAAAAAGAGCATTTAAAATGCTAATGAGTGAGCTAGGGTAAAGTCCGCGGATAGGGGGTGAATGAAATTTGCATTTTAAGATAAGTGGAGAGGTGCTTGGTTTTGAAAGAGTCATGGTAGGTAACCATGCAGTTGTATTCTTGTGAATGCGTTTTATTCTTTCCTTTTGTTAATAAATATTTTATTCTAATTTTTAAAATTTCTGAAGATGTTACTGGACTCATTACTTCTGAATTATTGTACAAATATTCTCCTAATAAATACAAATTGCAAAACCGTTGTAACAGTGTGGTAAAGTTTTTTTTGACATCCTTGCAATGGCCTCAGAGTGCAGCAGAGAGAAGGTACAATGAGGTTCATGCAGCAACTCACACCTTGGTGGAGCAAACTATCAGTGTTGAAAATGAGATTCCAGTGCCTGGACCAGTCTGGTAGAGACCTGCAATGCAGTCCACAAAGGGTGTCACACATTGTTGTTGCCTGCTGCGCCCTTTACAGCCTGGTGTTGCAAAGGGAGAGGAGCTGGCTGAGAAGGAGGTAGAGATCTCCTCTGATGAGGAGGATGTCGACAGGGGTGAGGGTGAGGTGGTCTTTGAAGATGAGGATGACGGCAATGAGGCCATCTCACTGGTGAGACGAGGCAGACACACTTGCACCCATTATCGCACTTAGTGCTAGTCTGAGATGATTCTGCCCCATGTTTTTCAGGCTTCTGATTGCAAGTAGACATATCCAGGCATGTGAAGACATTTGAAATTCATTACGCATTTCCACAAGGGTAAACAAAAACTAATTGACAATAGCTTTCCTGGTGGTGTATGTTGTAATATACACCATCAGGAATATACACCACCATCTTTAGATGTCTTAATGTTGAAATCTTGAGATTTGTATATTTAAACATGAACATTTTATTGTTAACCTTTAACTATTTACTGTTCCCAAGTTACTGTCATGTATAGTGCTGTTACATCCATATTGGCGGCTTCCAGACTGTTCGCTCTAGCCTGTTCTCTCTGATTCTATTACCATGACTTTATACATCATACCATGGGTGGTGCTATTCTCCAGTCCCACATTAATCTTTGCTCTGCTGAGCATCTTTACATTACAATGGGATGCAAGCGCATCATATAACAGTGTGAATAGCTCTTTCCTATCTCACCAAATCTGGAACAATGGGAGCCATTCAAATTATTGGCTGAGGTATTTAAAAAGTTAATTACCTCAGCTAAAAGACAATGGTTGGGATTATGTCCAGATCTGGGCCATCCCAAACCTAATATGGAATCATGATTCAACAGTTTGGGATGGCAACCATTTTTGTGTTTTTCAACTATATAAAGGAAGCTGTAAGAAGACATTTTGTGTGGCAGTGTGAGAAACAATGCCAATTCTTAGTTGTCAGCTAAACCAGCCATGAGCCACATGTGAGAGCTGGTGTTCCCTCCCATTGGGAGTTGCAGAGTAAAGTATTCAGAAAATCATCCCTGGCCTATTGAGAAGAAACCAGGCAATCTTCGAGTGTCAATACCTGCAGTTTCCAGTAAGGAAAGGAGCCTATACTCCCTCTGATCATCTGCTCCATCTATAAAGCCAACTAACAAAGTAAAACTCCAACTATTTGATTTCACAAGCCATTGCAGCTGCTAACCAAACCTTATGTTTCAACCCCTTCACTTTGGAAAGAAGGAATACAAGCAATGGGCCAGCAACAATATCTCTCAGAAACTGATTTGAAATTGCATCTTTAATGATCCTATTCCTTAATCTGCATTTTAACCTTTGTATCTGTATTTTACTTAATAACTTTATCACTTTTCCTTAAGTAGCTTTCATCAGTAGTTTTGTAATAAACTAAGCTTTATCTTCTTTAAGAATAAAGCTTGTCTGCTGAGTGTTACATACACAGATAGAAATTATTTTAGCTCATGAACCACTTTAAGGAAATGCCTTTACCGTGGTCATGAAAGTCCAATAAACAGCACTGAGACAATAACTAGTGTTACCATCTCCATAGAAACTGGTAACTTTTAAAAAGAAATTTAAACTTCCACTTAATAGGTGAAAGGATGATACAATAATATTTCACATTTTAAGACATTTACTGCAACAAAAGACTAAAAACACTATTGACTAAACACTATCTCTAAAGTCAACTAATACTTGAAATCATAGAATATTTCCCTTCTTATTTTTAGCATAACCAAAAAGCACACTTCACAGGTATATGTTATATTCTCCTTTAAGTAGACATTCAATTTTCCCAGAGTCAATCCAAAATGATTCTTAGCTCCTGAGAGTTTACTTCTGTTCTTTTCCTTTCTTAGCTTGGTAACTTCTAACCCTAGAACTGTCCTTCACATCACAGTATTACTGTAGATCCTCCATCTTGAGCAAGCTAGGTGAATCTCTCAGCTTCATTTCAACTGCTCCTAAATTTGGCCTTTTCAATTAAAGTGCAAACTTCCACCCACATTCTGACATGGTGAATTATAGAGACCTTTGGCTTCTAGCTGCTCTCTCTCTCTCTCTCCCAGGCTGTGGCAGACTAACCTGTCTGTGATATTTTAGGAAAACCTGTAAACTGATATCACAATGGCTTTCCCTCTATCCTTCACATCTCAAAGCCCATCACCAAGGCAATGTTATCACATGGGCCTTGTATCCAGGTACAATTGTTGATTAGCTATCCTTGAGACCCCAAATATATTTTTATCTTGGTAGTAAATAGATAGTTTAAAGCACAACTGTTTACAGTTTGACATTCTCAATACTTGCCTGAGGCTTTTGGAAACTTACAGTCTATCCACTGTTAGCACACAGACTGCTGCTTTTGTCTCCAAGCATAAGCACTTTGTGCCTTCTTCTCAGTAAAACAATCTGGGCTCTCTTTAATCTCTAACAATCAAACCATTCAGACTTGCTGTCAGGCAGACTTCAGAACAGGTCACATGGCTCCCTTCATTTCACTTTAAATTGAAGATGCAGTCCCAAATCATAACAGTCTTATAAATAACACCAGATAAACTGTTATAGTTATGTAAGGTGAAGGACAGGCGAGGAAAGTGGGGAGAACTCTCTGTTTTAAATAGGCAACCCTATATATTTAGACAATGACCCTTGGTTCTAAATTTTTCAATAAGAGGAAACATCCTCTTCACATCCACCCTGTCAAGAACCCTCAGGGTCTTATATGTTTCAATCAAGTCGCCTCTTACTCTTCTAAACTCCAGCAGATACAAGACTAGTCTGCCCAACCTTTCCTCTTAAGACAACCCACCCATTCCAGGTATTAGTCTGGTAAACCTTCTCTGAACTACTTCCAACACATTTACACCCTTCCTTAAATAAGGTGACCAAATACTGTACACAGTACTCTAAATGTGGCCTCACTAGTGCTCTGTATGACTGAAGCATAACCTCTCTACTTTTGTATTCAATTCCCCTCACAATAAATGATAACATTCTATTAGCTTTCCTAATTACTTGCTGTACTTGCATACTAACCTTTTGTGATTCATGCAGTAAGACACCCAGATCCCTCTGCGCCTCAGAACTCTGCAATCTCTCACTATTTAGATAATATGCTTCTCTTTTATTCTTACTGCCAAAATTGACAATTTCACATTTTCCCATATTATACTCCATTTGCCAGATCTTTGCCCATTCATTTAACCTATCTATATATTTTTGTAGCCTCCTTATATCCTTTTCACAACTTACTTTCCTAGCTATCTTTGTGTCATCAGCAAATTTGGCAACCATCCCTTCAATCCCTTCATCCAAGTCATTTATATAAATTGTAAACAGTTTCAATCCCAACTCTGTGGCACACCACTCATTACAAGGGCCAAGCAGAAAAAAAAAAACATTTTTATGCCTACTCTCTTCTTCCTGTTAGCCAGCCAATCTTCTATCCAGGCTATTATGTTACCCCCTATACCATGAGCTTTTATTTTCCGCAATAAACTTTGATGTGGCTCTTTATCAACTACCTCCTGGAAATCTAAATACAGTACATCCACCGGTTCCCCCTTATCTACAGCACATTACTTCCTCAGTAAAGATGCATTTTAGTCAGCCCTCTTTAGACATGGGTTGAGTCCTATCTTAGCTTGGACTTGCTATCTTTTTGAGACAGAGATACTTCAAAAACTGATGTAACTATATTGGAATTTGTGAGTATCAATTTTCTTTCATATATTTGTTTGAGTGTCTTTCAATAATCTTTGTTGATAAGGTGGAATCAAAATTGCATGCATCTTTACTACATTATTGATATATTCTGATTAGCTTTAGTTACTACCTATAACCTAATGTATAAGCTGTAATCAATAATTGGCTTCAATAAAAAACATGCATCTTCCAAGCATACAAAAGATGTAGTCTAAAGTATCTTATCTCGAGAATCCACACATAAACACGTTTCTCTAGAAGCCTTGGTTAGATTTCTAAGAGCTGGTACTGGTAAACTTTCAAAGAAGTTGGTCTACTAAGACATGCAACAATGTATGTCCCATCCTAAGATAACTTTGTTAGCTTTGCAACTCCTGGAAGACAGTACTCTTATTTGAAGACTCAGTCTAAGACTGTGGAGTGAATCATCCCATATTTGCACTAAGTGTGGTAACAGGCAGGAAAGAAAAATTTTACCCGTCGGCTGCAATGACAGCTTTTCACCCTGTATCGTCCCAATTCTGTCTCAATAACTATGCATTCCAGAGAAACACACCATTTCGCTGGCGGGTAGCCTCTGATTCATTCACCATGCCATCACCTCGCTGCTTCTTCACATTGGGTGCCATATTTAAAGCAGCACGTACACCACTCAATGCTTCCAGGCCAGGACTGCTGCACTAAAGAGATGGCCCTGAAAGACAAGAAGACTGCAGCCCCAAGATTCAGTGGTGCATCACTTGAACATCTTTTGGATGATGTGGATACCTGCCATGATGTCCTCTACCTCTGCTTTGGCTGCAGTGGGGGGGCAGCAACATCACCAATCTGGATTGGAAGGCGGTGGCAGTGATAGTCAAGAGGACAGCCACCCAGTGCCGAAAGAGGATGAATGATCTCTTCTGCTCTGCCAGGGTAACTCACTCTTCTCATCCTCTGTCAGCACAGAGGGAGCAGCTGACCTACAAGATGTCAGCCAAAGCAAGTCAGGGCCCTCAAAGCCTCAGCTCTTGAGAGGACACACGCCAAAGTCATCAGAGGCAACAGGGCCAACCATTGAACAGGCTGTCTCCACCTCTGCTGCAGATGTCAGGGCAGCACCTAAAAGTGGTAGACCTAGAAAAGTTAAGGAATTGTGATCACGGTTGGTTGCATAGGTGAACACATTTTGTCACTTTATAATCTGAAATATATTCACTTTCACTGAATAATGTTTAATGGTGAATGTCTTTCAGTTTCATTGACAGGTTTTGTGAGTCCTCTCAATACATCGTCTCACCAGCACCCCCCCCACCCCAATAGCATTTCAGGTGCTGTAGCTGGCCCATGAGTGATTCTGGATGGTGAAGTGTGTGTGTGACAGGGTCTTTCACAGCCTCATGCAAACACCCCCCCACACACACAAATCCTTCTTCCAGCACAATCATCTCACTGTCCTGAGCATTTTCAATGCTGTATGGGGTGTGTAGCCATGTGGGATTTAGGGGGTGTGTTAAGTGAGCATAGTCTTGTGAGGGAAGTGGTTTCCGACCACCCCAGAGAGATGTCTGGGGGTTCCCACTTCTAGGGGGAGGATGGAATCCAGGGGGAGGAAAGAATAAGGGGGTGGGGGATGTCCAGGTGAACATACAAAGGAGGGGTCTGTGGAGTCCATGATTGCCTCCTGGGGTGGCGGGGGAGGGGAATGAGGGTGGGTGTGGCAGGAGGGAATGGTGAGAGGGCAAAGTTTTGTTGCAAGCTTTGGATTTCCACTGTTGAGTGGAAGGGAAACCAAAGCTTGCGGGATGCCTTTCCTATGGCAATGGTGGGTGCCTTGTGGTGGTATTGCTGGATATTTTGTAGATTAAGAACTTATAGGGACAGTTGCCTGAAGTGAGAGTTTGTTTGAGAGTCTGGCTAGGTAGAGGTCTTTTGGAAAAGGTTGTAAGACTGGGTTTGACCATGTGGCTGTGATCTTGTGTGTTTGAGTTTTCTTTTCTTTTGTTGATAAATGTTTTCATTGAATACTTAAAATCTCCAAAAGTGGTAGTGGAATCTTTACTTCTGACTTCAGTACACATATCATCTTGTAATAAAAATAGAAAATGCAAATTGTTGTGACAGCTTGGCCAAGTTTCCCTTTGGAATTTGGACAGCCCGGCAATTACTACCTACCATATCATAGCAATGGCAATAAGGGGAACAAATAGGGTGGATGGAGAGAAACTATGGGCAGATTTTAATTGAGCCTGCTGGAGTGGACAAGACGGTGGGGGTGGGGGAGTGACGCAGGGATGGGGTGGGGGTTGCTGAGAGAATTGGATGTAAGTATCCTCATCAGATTCCCAGCATCAAGAACACTGACCCCAATTAAGTTGAGGGTGGGAAGAGCCTGATGTGGGAATCACACTTGCTAGCAATGGGGTCTCAATTCGGCTCATTAATGAATCAATCGGCACCAATCGTTTCTGAGCCCACTACAATTTAGTTGTGGCTCAGGAATTAAATGGAAGCTGCACTGCTCTCCCGTGCCTTCCAAAGGCTGCCCAGAAACCCGGTCTTTTGATTGGGGGACCTAGCATTGGGAAAGGAGGGGCACTGAAAGCCATCCGTCTGTCCTTGCCTCCGACTCTCCCACCCGTCCCACTCCTTTCCCACAACCCCACATCCTGCCCTTACTCACCTTTGGCCTAGGGTCCCTTGTTGATCCTGGGCCTCTGGAAGGTGCATTACCAGGAGCTTCCACCATTCTCAGTGGCATGGATAGCAATGAGGAGCTGCCTTTGATTGGCCAGCCAGTTCTCAGTTGGTGAGATTTCTGCGGCCTGGATCCTCAATCCTGAGCAAGGTCTGATGGTGGCCAGATAAGTACCTGATGGACATTTAATTCTGTCGGGCCTCCCCCACAGAACTGACAGGGACTCCCACTGATTCTCCAATCGATGGACAGGAACACTTTGGGGCCCATGAACCCTGAACTATTACTGCAGGTTGGCAAGTGGAGGATTAAGGGATATAATCTAACTGGAGCCAGACCTTTCAAAGATGAAATTAGGAAACCCTTCTACAAAGAAGTTTGAAACTCTCTTCCACAAATGGCAATTGATCAGTAGTTAATTTTAAAATTGATATTGATATCTTTTTGGTAAGCAAAGATTTAAAGGGATAGGGGAAAAGGTGGATTTATGGAGCTGGGTCTCAGATCATTGAATGGTGGAGGAGGCTTGAGGGGATAAATGGCCTACTCCTGTACCTTTGTTTCTTTAAAAAGAGGATGTTAATTCATCAAAATCATTTTTTAAAGCAAACATAATGGTGGTATAAGTTGTCCTGTAATCATCCATATCTCCATACACTCAATTCAGATTGGCACTTGCAACTAAAAGGGTATCTTAGAGTTTTCAATTGTTTACGTGGAAGCCATCATCTTTCACCACTATGAGCTTCACCTAAGAGTAGGTTTCACGTAATTCAAAGGGAACAAAGCAATCATGTAAAAATATGAAAAGCAAAGTGCTCAGAATCCCAAACCATAAAGAACCTATTCTAATCTTCATTGCATTAACAGAAATCCTCCACAATGTTCCCAATAAGTGATAGGGCACCCCTCCATTTATACCAGCAATTTTACGGTTTTATCTATTATTGTTAATTTTCCATTGTAGCAAACAATGCAACATGGTGTTGCAAAACTGAACAGGTCACAAAGCTGGTTCAAAGGAATGCATTTCGGCTGACCTATTACATAGCTGGTCCACGTTAAACTGCATTTTGTTTGAGAGAAGAAAGAACCAGATTAATAGTGCGTCTATTTTGTCTCAGAGACTTCATGCACAAGTAATGAAATGATACGCTATGGTGAATTTATAAACATGTGACACAATAGGAGCGAACTTCAGACCATTAGCGGCAAATAGTGGTGCAGGAAATTCAACTAGTCAGGGAAATTATGTAGAGCCACATCAGCCTGATTTTCACCAATAAAACATTCCCCCCCCCCTCCGCCATCCCCCAACCATACCAGTGTTCCCTCATACTTTTAGGCGCTCCTTGCGACTCACCCACCAAAGCCTGACTGATCTTATTTGCAGATATTATAATGAGGGCCAACGTTTCCTGCTTTTACACTGCTAGTGCAGTCCGGGTAACCTAAACTGGGATTGATGAGGCAGAGCAGCTGTCTCCATTAGATGGAAGTGAGGAAGGTGTCTTTGAGGCAGAAGACTCTGGAAACTTTGAACAGCAATTTGTGTAGTTGCAAAACAATTTTTTCGGTGATTTTGTTTGTACTATTCTATGTATACATACCTTGCTCCTCATTACATCTAAGGGGGTCCTAACACTGGCAGTGTCAGGCATTCTAGCCATCAACATTCCTTGTGGCCCTGGATCTGAGCCCCACTGATCAGTTGTATTGACGGTCTATTGGCAGCTTCAGATCCTGAATGTGCTGAGGAGCTTAAGAATGCAGAAGCTGCCATGCAATGTCCCCTCTATTACTGCCACTGATGCAGCAGTCTGTTGCTCCATGAAGATGGAGGCACTGACTAATCTCTGGTTACTTCTTAGTCAGGCATGATTCCTGCAGCAAAGGCAAAGAGATGAATTTTTCAGGCCCTTTGTGAATAGGCTGGGAGGTGGGAGGGTTGGCAAAATGGTGGAAGTGGAGCCTGATATCATCCCATGGCCATGCCATTGTCAACAGCAAGAAAGTTGGCCCTTGGTCGCTCGTTGGGAGGTCAACTGAATGGCAAATTCAGGGTCACCTCTCATCTCTTTCTACATTTTATCCACGTTTGGACTGGGCAGTGACATGTGGGGAGACTACTGGGTGAAACCTCGTGGCCTCCCAATGAGTTCCAGGAGGGCAGCCCATCTTTGCGCGCACATCATGGCCCATGGAGGGGGCTCCGGTGGCAACAGCTACCCTCACAGCAACAATGCAGCTGGTGCTTAGCAGCCACCTCAGCCCACTGGGGCCTGCCTGCCTGGCTCTGGCATCCCTAAACCCCACTTACCATTCTTCAATGTCCCCTGCTATGAGGTGCACTCTGCCTGGTGCTGCAACCTCAACAATAGCCAGCAATCCTTAACTGGATAGGCCTCCGGTAGCAGCTTAATTGCCCACCCCCAGCAAAATGCCACCCTGAGTCCTGCCAGCAGCCGAAATGGGATTGCTTCCCTGTTTTGGTACTGGGGATGGGATTTCTCTGTTAACAACAAAAATCAACCCAAAGCTTCTGAGGTGTTGGTGCAGTTATAGGCAGTGAACGACTGATGAGCTACAAGTGTAGATCTCACACATTGTCAGGTGGCATCACAGTCCGCATTTAGGTATGATGTTCCTTTAAATTCCTTCTATCCTACCAAAACATTTGCAGCAGATTTCTCCCTTAGGACAAACAATAGCCTCAGAGATGGCTGCTGTGGGGAGTCTAAATCAGCTCCTATATCATCTGACCTGCCATCGTCCCTGCTCCATTGGCTCGGTTGAGCAGAAGGTCCAATTATCAATTAAGGGCTTCCTCCTGTGAAAATCTGAACTTTAATCTGTTTCCCACTGGAAGTCGGTTTCTGATCTAAAAATAGACCTTCCTTCTGTTTTCCCAGCTCATTGGAAATACTTCAGCCTGTTCACTTGTTTCTCTTTCCACAGATGCTGCTTGACCATCTAAGTATTTTGAGAATTTTCCATTTTATTTCTGATTATACATCTGCAGTATTTTGCTTTCAAAACTATTTGTGAGAAAGCAGCAGACACGGAGACGAAAGGGTTAGAACAGAGGAATGAGAGTTGGGATCAAACTCCAGGGATTTCTGTGTAACCTGATCCTTATTATCTCCTGACATCTAATTTAGGTGTGTCAGAAAGGAGAAGAAAGATTGTCACTTCACACAATCTCCGTGCCTGAGGAATTTTGCAATTAGCTTTGATTCAGAAAATAGCAAAGAAAAGTGCACTCAGCAGAAAAGACAAGTATTCTAAAGTTAATGAGTCCACTACTGTTTAAAAAGAAAGTATGAATAAATTTAGTCAGCTTGTTATGATCCTTGGCCAGACTCCAGGACATGGGGTGGGGGTTTCCAGTTAAGGATCATTAACATTTTATTTAAAGTAGATAAAGGTTAAGATTCAAGGCACCTGCTTTTAGAATAAAGGCACAAGGTTCCACAGGTTTTAAACAAACAAAATCAAACTTTCTATGAGAGTTCAGAAAGATAAAACAATATGGATCTCATACTCTTAACATTCAGGGTAATTATGAGGTACATACGAATGAACAGATGAACCATAGTCAGACACATCACACTCCAAAGCAAATAACAGGTGCAACCACAATAGATTCCATGGATTTCTCAACAACCCACCCAGGCGTTAGTCCCACTCTGAGTAAACCAGTCCCACAGAAACTTCATCTTTCTCATGAGGGTTTTCAATCTCCACCTTTGAAGATCCTGCCTTGGAATTCTCTCCAAAACTCACTCCCACTCAGACAGCTTTAACAATGGCCCACCTCACAGGGTTTCAATCTCACCTTCTGAGATTCATTTTCCCTGGATTCTCAAGTAAACTCAACATTAGCTAACAGGGAAAATTTCAGATCTATGACCATGCCAAGCAGAACACCACCATTCCAAAAGGGTACCTTTGCCCAATGGCCCTCTTTACTTCAAGTATGCTCCCTGCAACCCTTTCTCTAACTTTTGAACTCAACTTAACTGGGGCTTCTGCCCATCCCTGTCTCTGTGGCACTTGTTTGCTGGAAGACTCCCCAAAACTGCCTGCCTCAACAAATTTGCCTTAGGGCGCATTGTCTCCCCTTTTCCATTTATCTTGGGGATGGATTTTTCCCAAACCTGCCCCATGTCCTCTGGGACACTACTGCCCTCAGATGGAGGTCCAGCTCCTGCTGCACTCTTCTGTGGCACATTGACTAGGTGAGGCATCCCCCTCACTTTTTATCTGCCAGTTTGGGAACTTACTTGGTCCCAATTTAAATCCAAACAGGTGGTTTCTGCAAACCACACCTTAGGCACATTTCCTTCAACCTTTGCTGCTTTGATCCCAGTACTTTTGTTCTCTTCTCACCCTATTTTGGCCCTTTTAAAATCTACAGGCCCTACTTTGGCCTCTGTAGTTTGGCCGTTTAAAATTCTAGGGATTTTAACCCAGCCCCTGTAAATTCTGCTGCCTTTTCTTTAGCCTCTTACTGGTTCTATCACCCCTACTGGATTTTAAGGGTTTCCTCAGCTCTTTGCAGCTAAGCAGTGATTTCCTTTTCCCATTCTTTTTCCCACCTCTCATGGACTGCTCTGGATCATCTGGACACAAGACTAAACTCCAGTTAAATCATTGGCCAGCAATAGATGAACCCCTGGCATTGGTAAACTCAGTATAATCCTGGTTGTCACTACCCTGATAACTCTGCAGGTAAACCTTCAAGGAAACTTTCAAGTACCTGTCAGTAAGCCCTTTTACCAACAATGTGGTATTTCTTCTGCTTTGAAGTGGCATTTCCGCAACCTTTGCTACAAATAGGGTTTGAAGACAGCCAGTGTCCCTGGGGATAGCCACCTCTTTTCACAAAATAAGTCATTTTCCCTTTGAACAGAAAATCCTTACTAATGTTGAATTGGTGGTCAATATTTGAACACAAAGTGACCACTTTTCAGGCTACAGCTACTGATTTAGCTACCAAGTTCCCTGTTGAATGAGCCTAGTAATGTCCACAATTTTCTTTTCGGTATCCAGGTTTCCCACACTGAAAACACACAGGCTACCACCCAGGTTCTTTCTTTTAAAAGTGGGACACTGAACTGCTTTTCCTCCCGACCCTCTTTTCCTCTGGAGCTTGCTTCTGTTTCATCTACCTCCACTCTACCTTGTAGAAGGTATTAAACTCAGATTTATTCTGTGTTAGAGATTTGTGGGTCAATTCATAGGGTGGAATCATCCTAGATTTGCACTAACTAAACACTAATAATGTTTTACCTGCTGGCTGCAATGGTGGACGCAATGGTGGCCACAAGGCCATAAAAGACACAGGAATCTTGGGAGTCCGTGAACTAACATAACCTATGAGTGTATGGAACTGCTACGTGCAACACTCTCAACCCCAGGTCCCCGATGGAAAATGGGAGGACACTCCCGTGGAGGGCCCCCCCACTGGGGACCTCCACCGCCAGATGGCAACAAGGCACAGCAGGGTGTGTCCGGGTGGCGGGAAAGGGCAAGGAAGTGAAGAGTGTACAGCAGCAGCCTGTGCAGGAAACCCCTCCATGCCATGCTAAAGGCCATGGAGGGTATTTCTGCGAGGCAACTTAAGGTTGCAGGGCACTGGCTTCTGAGGGAGGATTTGGGGCTTGGGGCCAATGTGGAATTCAATCCAAACAGAGGTACGCTCAGATGGAAGACCATGTGCACCTGTGCCACCTCGAGACCCTTATGACGTCAGGGCTGAGCACGGCCATCCTAAGGTCTTGAGCAATATTGGCCGTGAGCCAGATGTCCACCAACACACGATGTGCCAACTCCTGTGGAATCATCCAGCCCACTCCTCCACCACCCAGCACATCCCTGGTCACTCCACCAGCCATAACCCTCCTCTCCGCCAGCCACTGAAAAGGGCGGAGGGGCGGATTCCTGAGCAGTGGCTCTCTGACGATAAACGTGACTCCTGACAGCGGAGAGCTGCATCTCAAGGTGACCATGTTCCAGACTTTGATCAGGTCCTGGTAAAAGATGGGCAATGCCTGCAAGGAGCCACAAAGGCCCCTCAGGCCTACAAACAGGGGCTGCAGGTCATAATTCAGGCCGTGCAGCTGGCGGAAGAAATACGTCGCCAGGACACAGCATCTCGGAGGGGGCTCGAAGTAAAGGTATTGTTGCAGAGCTTAAAGGCAGAAAGTCACCACCTGGGTGCATAGGCACACCAGCGCCTGACCGCCCTCCCTAAGCGGGAGAAACTCAGCAGCGACCCAGTAGAGCCTTTTGTCCCAGAAGAAGTCAATGAGAATTCTCTCGATTTTTGTCACAAAATCCAGGGAAGGGGTCAAAATGACCAGCCGGCACCACAACATGGCGGCAATTAGCTGGTTTATGACCAGAACTCAACCTCGGTAAGACAGAACTCAGAGCAGTCCTGTCCAGCGCCGCAGGCAAGTGGTGACTTTGGCCTCCAGCTTCTGCCAGTTCGCCGGCCAGGATTCCTCAGCAGTGCAGAGGTGGAGTCTCAGGTAGACGAGGCTGGTCCTGCTCCAGGTGAAAGGCCTGAGTTCCTCAGGTAGGGAATCCATCTGCCACTGACCGACCAGGAGTCCAGAACGCTTGTCCCAGTTGATCTTGGCAGAGGACACAGCAGAGTAGACCTCCTGCACTTGCGCATCCTCCGCAGGTCAGCCAGGTCAGTGAACATGAGGGGCATGTCATCAGCATAAGCCCAGAGTACCACCCCGATGCCCAGCCCACGCAGAACCAATCCCGACAACTTCCTTCGCAAGAGGCACAGGAAAGGCTCCATGCAGATAGAATACAATTGGCCAGACAGGGGGCAGTCCTGACGCACTCCTCTTCCAAAGCAAAGGGGCGTTATCAGGGACCTTAACTAGACACTCTGCGGCAGCGTACAGAAGTCGGATCCGGGCGACGAAATGCATCCTGAACCCGGATTCTCGCAGAGTCCCGAATAAATATTCGTGATCCACCCTGTTGAACGCCTTCTCCTGGTCAAGAGACAGGAAGGCACTCAACAGACCAGCCCCCTGGGAATAATGGATAATGTCCTGGACCAGATGGATATTATCGAAGATGGTGCGGCCCGGGACTGTGTAGGACTGGTCAGGGTGGATCAAGTGGTCCAACACAGTGCCAAGGCGAGCAGACATTGTCCTGGCAAATATTTTGTAATCCGTGCTGAGGAGGAAGACTGGGTGCCAGTTTTTGAGGTGGCGGAGATCCCCCTTCTTAGATAGCAGGGCAATGACCGCCCTGCGCCACGAGAGGGGTATCTCCCCGGTTCAGACACTCTCCCCCAGAGGCCCTGTGTAATCGTTTCTCAGGACATCCCAGAACGCCCTGAAGAACTCCACGGTCAGCCATCCAGCCCCAGGGATTTGTCCTTGGAGAGACCATCAAGGGCACTAGTCAGCTCCCCCAGGCTCATAGGAGAGTCAAGCTTTCTGGCGCCCTCCAGGCCGACCTGCAGCAGGTCCTCCCACAAAACTCTGCGAGCTTCCTCGCTGGATGGATCCGGAGAGAACAGTGTAATAGTCTCGGGTAATGACCCTGATGCCCTCCGGCTCCGAGACAAGGAATCCATCGTCGGCCAGCAGTGTAAGGAGCTGCTGATGGACCCCATCCCTTTTTTCCAGCAAGTAAAAGGGGGAGCCACGGTCCAGGTCCTTGAGGAATGGTATCCGTGACCTCATGTACGCGCCACGGGACCTGATGAATTGCAGGTCCTGCAGCGTGCCCTTCTCTTTGTACACCAGCCATAGGGCCGGGTCTGCGTCGGGCTGATGGAGACGTGCCTCCAGGTCGAGCACCTCCTTCTCCAACTCCTTGACCCTGGAATTCTGCCTCTTTGTTGACCCCCTCGTGCACTCCTGACAGAAGACATGGAAGTGAGCCTTGCCCACATCCCACCATAGCCTCGGCCCAGAAATAACCTAATGCGTCCAGGAACCACTCGTCCTCCAGCAGCAGGTTGTTAAAGTGCCAGTACGTGGACCCCGTCCGAATGTAGAACAGAATGAGTTCCACCCATACCAGATGGCGTTCCATGTGCGGCACCTGCACAGAAGCCATCAGAACACGAGCGCCTTGGAAAAGTAAAGGCGGTCGAGTCTGGACGCTTCGATTCCAGATGAAGCAAAAGTGAAAACGCTGGAGTCAGGATGGAGATGTCGCCAGACATCCACCAAGTCGAAGGACCCAACCAGATCCCGCAACTTACTCACACCTCGCGTGCGGTGCTGGGCACCAAGACAGTCCCTGGCCTCGAGGGTACAGTTGAAATCCCCCACCTGAGGATGATGCACTCGCCAGCGTCGATGGAGTCGAGATGAGTGGACATTTCCTCAAAGAAGCTCGCTTGCTGCTGCACGCCCAGGGGAGCGTACACATTCACAAAGTGAAGTGCTGCGCCCCCTGGGCGCATAGCAAGGTACAACAACTGGCCTGGCACTGGCTCCTTGACCCCCAAGATCTCCGGCTGAAAACCTGGGACCAACAAGATAGCCACCCCAACAGAATTGGAGGCTAGGTGGCTATTGTAGGCCCTTCCTCGCCATTCCAGGAACCATGTAGCTTTGTCTCCCGGAATGGTATGGGTTTCCTGCAGGAAACACATCACATACTTCCTCTCCCTGAGGACAGAGAAGTTCTGGAACCTGCCATGTATGTCCCTGCTGCCGTGGATGTTGAGGCTGTCTATAGCAGTCTTCATTGTCAGAAATATGTGCTACCATCACCAAATGCAAAGTGTAAGGAGGAGAGGACTATTTTAATCCTTCCTCTCCTTCAGGAGCCCAGCGAGAAATGTGTGGACACTCCTCTTAGTGTTCTGGTCCAGCCCAGGGCCTTGCAGGTGGATCAGAGCACAAGAAGAAAAGAATGCTACCGGTCTAGGGTCGACTGGACCCTGACTCAGCGACAGCGATTACTCACTAAAAAATTCTGGAGTTCCCGTACAGGGGTGAGGGGAGAGTCGGTGGGGGCACCAGGGGATCCGCAACCTCACCCGATAATGACTCCAAGTCATCCCCGGTGCTCACCACCGAAACTCCGCCCTCCTCCAGGTTGACGCCTCCAACTTCCAACCTCTCCCCCGTATTGAGAGGCTGGTCAGAGCTGCCATTCGGCTCCACCTCCACCTCAATCCCACCCCCAGGGTCAAGGGCAGAGGGGTTCTCTCTCGTCTCCTCTTGGGGATATGGGCCAAAGGATGGCAGCGTCTCAGATCCCGGTCCCCCCCAGGAACTGGGTTGCCTGGTGCTGAAAGTTGGGAGAGAGGGGGGAGGCAATCCTCGCCACCGCCGTCCATTGACCCAGCAGTCGGGGCCGTGAAGGGACTGCTGCAGTTGCCTGGCGGGCCAGATAGCACTTTGGGTTGGGCACCACCAGAAGGACAATACCCTCATCAACCCCCCCAAGGGGCCCTGGTCAGGGGACTGCAACAGGGCGTCGGGGATATGGGCTCCCCCAGAGGGCACAGCAAAGACTTGCAGGGTGGAGATGCCACCATCATTTCATTGGGGGAGGGGACACATTAGACCTCACGAGTCATGAGGTCCTCCCCCTCAAAGGGGTGGCATCGCTTCTGGGACAGGCTGGAGGCTTGGGACAACTCCATCTGCGAGGCCCCCGCCGCCTCATCCAGGCCCTCAGGATGGTCCACCTTCTGGAGTTTGAGCAGGTCCACCTTCTTTAATAGGATCACTGGTTCGGGGACGCGCACCCCTCCACCGCCTGACCCGGGAACCCGTGCGGGGCGACACCGAGCCCAGCACATGGCGCTGAAGCGTACATGGGCCCGGAAGTGCGCGTGGACACATTGCCGGGGCCAGATAATGTTTTTACCCCGGAGCCGGTGTTTTCTGGGGTCTGAGGGTCAGGGCGGATTTGGCGGATCTGGGGGGCCGGGTCTTTCTCCACAGCTCCTAATGGCGTGGGGTTTCTCCCCCCACCTCACTGGCAGCCAACATGGCAGCGGCTGCCCGTGGCACCTCCCCTTGCAGGGAGGAAAATGGAGTGGTGGCAGGGGGAGGAGCAGCGGGGCCAGCCGTGTCTGCCTGAATGGTATTCGCAGCCTTGGAGGCGGGGCAGTTCCTACGGACATGCCTCACTACCTTGCAGGCATGGCATGGCATCCGCAGGCCAGAGGACTCTGTAGGTGGCCCCCTCATATTCCATTTTAAAGGCCCCCTCTATGCACTCCTCCCGGGCCAGGCGGACGAAAACCTGGCGCCGGAACGAGTACACGTGTTGGAGGGCTGCGTCCTTGAGGCCGAGCAGGATTGGTGCAATCCCTGACCTAACCTCCCCCAGTTGATGGAGGTGGGGAAGGAGGAGATCACTGGGAACAGAGGGTGGGACATTGAAAATGACGATCCTCTCTCTCTCTCTCACCTCCAGTCAAGGAGGTGCAGAGATGCTCAGCCTGGGCACGGGTGTTAATCACTTGTACATCATGTTCACTGTTGTCACTAAACTCCTAAGAATGTTAGAACCATATGCATGTCACAAACCAGTGCTCGCTATCAAGGCATCTGCCAGTGCAGCTCTATGTGAGGCAGGCTCCCAACTGACTGCCTCAGCATACTCCATCCAATTAAGCATGGAAAGGAGGTTTTCGAGGAGGGGGAGTCAATCAGAGGGACCAGCAGCACTGGACAACTGGCAGTTCCACTGGGAGAGGTGCGCATTGCTGAGGCAGAAAGGTGAGCACAAGGGCATCTCAACATGAAGGTGCTCTCAGAAGTCTGCTGAAAATTAAAAATTAAAGAAGTCTGATAGTTGTTAGGCTCAAAATTATAAAGGGAAAACTCCTCCAGCGGATTGATTTTGGCCATACTTGAGACTGATTCATTGGGCTAGTGAAAGGAGGAATTGATGCCCTCCAGGCTGCCATCTTCAGGCCATCTCCAAGTGGCTGCCAGCCTTCAGACTCAGGCGGCCAATCTGTCACTGGGAAAATGCCATTGATGCATGAAAATAGCCCTTACGTGCAGCCTTAATTGGTCTAATTGACTTCCCACCTATGTGGAGAGGGTTGTTGATTCCCTGGCAGCCCACCTCTGAGTACTCACCCAGAGCTGGAATAAGGTTGGGGAGATGACCCAATAGGGTTATCGGCTTATTTCTCGGCCTCCCCACAACTGCCTCCCAACCAGCCCCCATGGGGTCAGGAAAAATCCGACAAAAAAATTCCCGCCACAGAGATCACTAGACCTCTCAGCGAGGCTTTCTTGTGGTCAGCGAGAAGGGCACTTACTTCACCGCTGACTGCAAAATGTGGGCCATATAAATTCTGTGTATTTCCCAGACCCTTCCACAAATGTTCTATGTCAGCACTAATAATTTGACTAGTCAGTAAATATTCAGTTGTTCAACAATTACCTTATCCACAAAGGTGGAGAATATAACTCCCCTTCTCATAGGGAGGAGCAACGAATTTGGGGTGAATGCTGTAAACAGTGTCACGCCCACAGAGTTATACCTATGGCTTTCTGGAGGAAAAATAGACATTTTACTTTTAAAAACAGATTAGAAAATGGACAATTAACTTTGAAACAAGATGGAGTCGGGAAGTCCAAGGAGTTGACCTCTCCTCCCTTCATCTCTGCCAAATATCCATGAAACTTCTCCAGTCTGGTCAGGACATTAAAATGTAAATGACGTTTTGGAACAAACCATTGAGAAGACATTAAAAATACAACAGGTCTCTTCTGTAGATTTA
This sequence comes from Carcharodon carcharias, assembly GCF_017639515.1. Taxonomy (NCBI): domain Eukaryota; kingdom Metazoa; phylum Chordata; class Chondrichthyes; order Lamniformes; family Lamnidae; genus Carcharodon; species Carcharodon carcharias. The sequence continues at coordinate 60,460,811 of NC_054480.1, read as the reverse complement.
ACATCTGCTATTGTTCAAAAATCCACAGAAATGCACAATGACCCCATAGACTTAGTAGCTGCAGAACAAAATTCCATAGAATGGGTATGAGGTAAAACCATTCTATCATTAGGAGATGCAAATGGCCGAGATGTAAACACCTTTGCGTGTCAATGCTCTAGTTGCCAGGGACTATTTATATGGACAATGGGGACATCGATACTGTAGTCACCCAATAGAAATCAGCTTGTAATAAGAAACATTTATTAAGACATTTTTGAGAGCAGCCTCATGTAAGTCAGTCTGGGAGACAAGGAGACCACAGAGCAAAGGAAGAACCCTACCTAGATTCCACTAACAGGTAGAGACTGGGGCTAGCCACTTCCTTACTGATTTGAAGAACCAAGCCAGGTCTTTACCATATCTTCACCAGAAAACTGCCGTTTCAAGGAGTTCATCACCAGAAACTTCCAAGCTCTATTTCTTCAGTGAACCAAAAGAACATCATCAGGCCTGCAATGTTTCTAGCTTCCACCTTCGAGAGTAATGTTGATTTTTTAGGACTTCTCTAAAAACTTAAGTGCATGCTAGGTCTTGTGTAATCACGTTTTCTTCTGTGTGTGTGTGTGTGTGTGTGTGTGTGTGTGTGTGTGTGTGCATGTGTGCCTTGTGTGCATGTGTGAGTAGGTGCTGTTGCGATTACATTCAGTTATTGAAGCTAAACATTTATTTTTTTTCAAAAAATCTCACAAGAAAACATGCCTTGTGTATGTCTCTGAGATTCACAGCACTCAAGGGGTTAAAACATTTCCTTAAACTACACCATGCTGTGGTTAGTTGAGAGGTGTAAAGAAAGGAGAACCAGCCTAAAACCTCTTCCCTGTCCGTAACAACAGGTTTATACAAAGGTCACAGATCCTTTACGTTCTCCAGGGCCCACAGAAGCTGCAAGGATGGCTCCTCAGGGTCAAGGGCTACCCACAGAGTACGTGGCTGATGACACCTGTGTGACTGCCTCAGACTGCAGCTGGTCAAAGGTATAATGAGGCTCATGCTGCAAATTGCAATGTGGTGGAGCAACGTGGTGTACACACCTATGAAGGTATAGTTGTGGGTAAAGGAGTATTGTAATATAATTCATCTTTTCCTGTTTAATAAATGTTTTATTCTTTTGTTAAAAGTTCATCAGCTGACTCCTGTGACTCTGTTCAGTAGCCACCCTCCACATTTCTGAACAAAAAATAAAAGTTAGGATCTATCAAGCTGGGTTCCGCCCAAGGATTCAACTTGTCCATTAGTAACATCATTAGCAATAAATTTCAGAAAATTTGTGAAACCGTTAAGACTAATTGTGATTTCATGTTCTCCGCAATCAACTTAAACATCATGACCACTGTTTCTTTTTAAGCATTATTGTTTTGATATGCTACTACCCATTTGTCTTCTTCACAATGCTACCTTATCTCATATTACAAGATCTTCACTCAAAATGTCTTAATTACCATGTCATAAATCTTTCAAACTTCCCATTTTCCCTCTGAGCACAGTCTTCCTAGGTCTATAAAATGATCCAATAAGTGTTTAATCCCATGGAAAATATTGCATTGATCTGTCAAAAAATAAGCTAATAAGCAACTTGCTTTGTTAAAGATTCGACTATCTTTACCCCCTGGCAACTACTATCTTTACCCCCTGGCAACTAAAAGGGATTTCTAAGTATTAAAGGAACATAGACTTAGACTGGGTCTTCAAATAAAAGTCTTCTCTTCCATGAGTCTCAAAGCCAATGAAGTTATCTTAGGATGGGACATACATTGAGGCACGTCTTAGTAGACCAACTTCTTTGAAGTTTACCAATACCAGCTCTTAGAAATCTAACCAAGGCTTCTAGAATAACACGTTTATGTTTGGATTCTCGAAATAAGATACCTTAGATTACATCTCTTGTATGCTTCAAAGATGTGTGTCTTTTATTGAAGTCAATTATAGATTACAACTTATACATGAGGTTATAGGTAGTAACTAAAGCTAATCATAACATATCAGTAATGTAGTAAAGTGTTATGATCCCAGCTGATGTTACTACTGGACAAGTTGAATCCTTGGGTGGAGCCCAGCTTAATAGATCCTAACTTTTACTTTTGGTTTAGAAATGTGGAGGGTGGCTACTGAACAGAGTCACAGGAGTCAGTTGATGAACTTTTAACAAAAGAATAAAACATTTATTAAACAAGAAAAGATGAACTATATTACAATACTCCTTCACCCACAACTATACCTTCACATGTATGTACAGATTCACAAGGATAACACAAGTTGCAAAAGCTACCTTATACTCTAATGTTCACAGTATATACATGTTCCATGTAAACCAATAAGTGACCTGTGGTCAAGTGCAACACACTCAGAAACCAAGTGACAGATGCCATTCCAAACAGCTGCTATGGATCTCTCATCAACTCCCTCCGTGTGCTTGTCATATGGTGAGACAAGCAGTCTCACTGAACTCTGTCTTTCACATGAGAGTTTCCAATCTCCACTCTCGAAGAACTCTCTTTTGAATCTTCTCCCAAATGACACTTTCTCTTGGGTGCCTTCTACTAGGGTCCACCTCCAGGGTTTTGAACTCTCCTTCTGATGTTCCTCTCCCTTGGATTGCCACATACATTCAAGCTTCTTTCCATGTGCTTTCTCTCAGACTCAGTCATGCCAACAAAACACCACTGTTTCACATGCCCATATTAAAGAGTTACAGACCTTTGGCTGTCTTGTTGGATCTTCTAGCTTCTTGCAAGCCTATTTTGCTTTAAGGCTGCATCCTGCAGCTTTCTCCCTTTAAACTTGGAGCTTTCCTCTCTGCTACTTAGTTTCGCCTCCACTGAGCAGGATCTTTTTGCAGATTCCTCTCCTTGTCCTCTGACTGAACTTAAAGGTCTTCTTGGGGTCTTTCTCTTTTTCATTTCGGACCTGCTCCCTGCAGTTCCCTCTCCCAATAAGCTGATGAAAACTTGGTATCTCCCTTGAGATCACAACTCACTTGACATTCACTGTTACTTTAACCTAAGAGTAACTCCTCTAAGATTCTTAGACTTATTCTTCTCAGTAGTCTGCTAGTTTGTCAGCTGGAACTGCTCCCTTTATCTTAGAGCTGAATGACCAATTGAACTCAAACTGCTTTCAGTTTTGTTGTGTCTCCGTGGGGCCTCTCTCTCTGGACCTCTGTTGCTAAGTGACAGCACATTTTTTTCTATCTTGTTTATTTGTTTTAGATCTCCTTCAAGTGTTGTAAACCTCATTAAAATACAGGCATCTTTTAAAGTGAAACTAAAGCTCAAGTTCTCCCTTTCTTAACACATAAATACACATATAACTTACTTAAATTCTCTAGTTCCTAACAAACGATATATGCAATTTTGATTTCACCTTAACAGCAAAGCATATTGAAAGATACTGAAACAAATATTACAAGAAAGTTATACTCACAAATTCCAATATCATTATATTAATTTTTGAAGCATCCCTGTTTCTTAGCCCAGGGAGGGGGAAATTCAACAAAGGAACTCAACCTCTTGTGTCTGAAGATAGCTGACTAATATGTTCCCTCACTATGGGCAAAATTGTCCTAAATTTGCACAAAGTGAGGTACTGGATGGGAAAAAGGATGTTTTACCCTCTGGCTTCAATGCACGGTTTCTGTGCCATATCGTCCCATTCCCAGCCCGTTAATAATGCGTTCCTAAAAAAACACACTGGATTGCTGGAGGGGCAGTCTCTGAATAATCCGCCCCGCTTTCACCTCAGGCCTTCAGTAATCCGGGCACCATATTTAAAGGGCGCCCCTGCGCAGAGCTAGCACTCTCTCAGGGAATGGAAGCTGCTGCAATGTCATGGCTTCCAAAGGGAAGAAACATGCTGCCCCCAAATTTAGCGGCACCTACATCAGTCACCTACTGGATGCCGTGGAGGCCCGCCGAGAAGTCCTCTACCCCTGCTCTGCAAAGACCAGCAAGCAAGGTCACCAATCCAACATGGGAGGTGGCAACGGTGGTTTAAAAAAGTACAGCCACCCAGTGCCAAAAAAGGATGAATGATCTCTTCCAGTCAACCAGGGTAAGTTACTCTTCTCATCACTCTCAGCTCACACACTTACAAACCCATCACACATCCATAGGGCTCTCACTCACTACCAGTTCAAGGGACATCACCATTTACTCTCTCACACACACCTTCACCTGCCCTGCGGATCGTGTCCTCACCCCATCCATGGCATCATTCACCACCCAAACATGCCTGGCATCATTCTCATCTGGCCTGGCAGGCATCCTGCTTACACTCTTTCCATCCGTCTTCATGCAGGACAAGCTGGCACACAAGAAAAGGAGAGGTCACAGACTGCTAGAGGAATGTCTGCCATCAAGGTCCTCACAGACTTTGAAAATAGAGTCATCCAGCTGGCTGGTGATGATCTAGACCATTCCTGTGCTGACGGTGAGGCCAGCTGTGCTCAACCAAATAAGGATCCAGCAGTGGAACATCCATCAGACAACCATGTGGTGAGTCAGTACCCCTGTTCCGCACTATCCTGCCATACATTAATTATCCCTCCTTGCTTTCACAGGCACATCTGGAGAGCAGCCGAGGGGGTCCACAACCCAAGCCTTCAACTCAATCCCCAAGACACCTCGGAAGGAGAATCTGATGACACCCTAATTGAAGACCCGTCACAGCGCTCACCCACAACCTCCACCAGAACAGACACACAGCCTGGTGGGACCTTGTTGTAAAGTAACCTAGCGGTCACAAAAATCAGGGCTAATTAAAGTTTCTCGGCTGCGTCTCCATGATATGACTCTGATCACAGAGCGCATCAAGCTTCCCTCAGCCAGACAGAAGTCAGACATTCATAGAGGTAATGTGAAGATCTATGGAGTGTCCTCACTGCATGTTGATTCCTCTTGGAATCCCGTGATTATTAGGGCCTCCGCTGCGTCTCCATGACAGGAGCCTGAGCACTGAGGGTATGTGCACTGCCATCAGCCACACAGGAGTCAAACGTTCATAGATTCAAGCTGAGGATATCAGGACTATCCTCATTGCATCTCATCATTATTCTTCATGAATCTTGTGGCTATGAAGGACACCTGAGCGCACCTGCCTCATCTGGCCAGTGCAATGGACTCATCGCTAACATTCTTGCCTTCGAGGACCTCGTTATTGTCATCTTCTTTGATGAACACCTCACATACGTGCAGAATACGTGCAGCTCCTCCATCTCGGCCTCAGCCAGGTCCTCCCCACTTTGCAGTGCTAGGTTGTGTAGTGTGCAGCAAGCTACGATGATGCGCAACACCCTCTGGGGACTGTCTTGCAGTGCTCCATTGGAACTGTTGAGGCACTGGAACCTCATTTTCAAAATGCCTGTTGTTTGCTCTGCCAAAGTCCGGTTCATGGCATGAGCTTCGTCGTACCGTCGCTGTGCTGCAGTCTGAGGCCGCCACATGGACGTCATCAGCCACGTCCTCTGTGAGTAGGCCTTGTTCTCGAGGAGCCAACATTGCAGCCGTTCTGGACCCTGAAAGATGTCAGGAATCTGAGACCTGCTAAGGATGTCAGAGTCGTGGACACTTGCTGGGAATCATGCGTGGACTTAGGATATGTTTGTGGTGGTTGCACGCCAGCTGAACATTCAGCGAATGGAATACCTTGCAGTTGACTAATTGTTTCCATGGAGCTCTAAGTGCCACGTGAGTGCAGTTGATGGCACCCTGCACCTGCGGAAAACCAGAGATCTGCGCAAATCCCAGTGCTTTTGCTTCCAGGCTTTCCTGATGCCAGCCTAAATGCATAAAGTTCTGTGCATTTGCAAAGATGGCGTCCATGACCTCCCGGGTACACTTGTGCTTGGAGTCTTTTGATATCCTGCATAGATCACCTGTGGAGCACTGGAACGAGCCACTGGTGTAAAAATTGAGTGCCGCAGTCACTTTCACAGCCACAGGAACTGGATGCCCTCCATGTCTCTGTTATGCCAAATCCTGCAGTAGCTGGCAGTTGTGCCGATCAACTCCCTAGACGTGTGTAGTACACAGGTTCTTGGTCATCTGCAGGAATGAAAGGCACCGTCTATGAACCCTGCATCTAGCGAAGCACTGACAAGCGATGGCTCACTGTGGATCTCCCGCTGCGTGTGCAGCAGGTTCTGTTGCCCCTTCACCTTGAGGAAGGTGCTCCTTCCTTTGCTGAGCCAGGCACTTCCACTGCTCTCTTCTTCTTCTTCTCTGCTCTCTATAAGCCATGAGGCATATTGCTATGCATGAGTTAGCATATGTGTCCTAAGAGTCTCTTTTGGTTAAGTCTGAAGGCCCCTTCAGACTAGCAGGAGAATGCAGGCCACCACTTGGATGGCCAACGTGTGGTGCATTCATTGGCTGTCCAAAACCCCACCCACCTCTGGCCCACTCCACTTGACCGATTGGCAGCAGCTTTGGCCACTGGACTCCATGCTGTGCTCTCAGCTCAGGTGCAGGCATTCTCCTAACCCGCACTGCAAGGCTGCACTGTTAGCTTGAAACATGAAGGATACTGGTCCAAACCTTAATAAAGAAATTGCAAGGGACTCTGAATGCCTCCACCAGTGACTGTGCAATGGCCACATTTCACAAAGGGATTATACAACTTGCCCAGTCAGCCAATTGCTTTGCTGCCCCCTAAATAGCACATTAATTTGCAGTCTGTGCTGGTGGGATGAAAATTTCTGGAGCATTTGGTGGCACTTTCATGCTTTTTGCATTGCTTGAGTGAGCAGAAAAGCTTCAGAGGCCCAAGCATGTCAATGAAGCTGTTGCTGAATGGTCTCAACTGCATAAGAGTGCGCACTTTTGACAAGCTTTTCCAAGGGCGTGGACACTTCCCTCAAAGGCTGCTTTGCCCCCCAACCACCGGCCCCAGTCTGACCTGCACAGGAGCCCTTGGTCCGGCATCACACTGAAAGCCAGCAGGGAAATAGCTACTTGTCTGTGTCCCCCGCGAATGTGTGGCGCCTCTTCCTTAATGTCCTACGGGCGATGCTTGTGAGCACTGCGCAAGGTTGCATGCACTCACCTCTGAGTTCCCCAAGAAATTCAGCTCATCAGGTGCACACCTTTTAAAGGGGGTCATGAAGAACATTGTTCTGAAGTCATGCCAACGCGGGTGGTAAATTTGACGTGGGACCAATGATTCTGGCCAGCAGGGCTTATAATTAGGTGCAAATGTATTAAAATGATGTTCCCAACTTAGGGCGGTGGGAAACGTGGCCCGCCATTGACAGTGAGACGGACATTCACAAACTGGTTTTGCAATGGCATGAGCCCATTTTTGGCCTTCTGCCATATTGTGTGACACCCCCCCCCCACCCCCGCCATGACACCTGACGCCAATAGGGCCAGAAATTCTGGCCTTTCTGTCTGTTTTAAAGCTAAACTAGCTGAACTCAGAAAAGGCTTCTATTGTTCTTTGTTCTCGTATTGGTGAAAACATTGGGCCTTAACTTTCAACTAGCGTCCAGAAAGTGCTGACCCGCAGGAATTAGAAGAAATAAATACATGCTTACCTGCCCTTGAAAACTGCACTGACCCTTCTGTTCACCGGAGCTGCTTGGGCCTGTATCTAAAAACTCCTTGCAGGACCCAGCGGAGCACATGATTCAAGAAGGACACCCCACCCCCACTACCCCCCTCCTTTTTTACGGCACATGCTACAGTAAAGCAGGGAAGTTTAAAGGGCCAGTAAAATTGACAGGCCAGGGAGAAGTTACATGTTTAAGGTAGGTGGATAGGATTTGGGGGAGTTGGGAGCCCAGGGCGGTGGGGATGGGGTGGGCGCTGTCGGTCAGAGCCCTGGGAGTTGGTGGGGGGGGGGCGTCAGATGTCCATGGGGAGGGGGTGGGGTCCAGGATCCGGGGAGGGTGTGTTGCAGGTATGCTGGGGGTGGCGGGGCTCAGGGGTCCGGAGAGATTGTGGAGGAGTACAATGACAGGGTTGAGGTCCTTTGGAGGTCTGGTGGGGTGTGGGGGCTGGGGGACATCGGGAGTCTATGGGGAGTGGGGAGGGTCAGAGGTCTGTGGGTAGGGGAGGGGTGTGTTTGCTGGTCCAGTGGGCTGGGGGCCTAGTTGATGGTCCGGGGTAGGTGGGGGGAGGGTTCCAAGGCCCGGGGAGGTGGTGGGGGTTGAAAGTCCATGGGGAGTGGACAGGGGTGTCCGGGGCCGTTGGTGGGGAATCGGAGGTCCGAGGTGGGTGGGCGTTCGAGGTTAGGGGAGGGGTGCATGGGGGGTCCAATGTCGGGATGGGAGGTCGGTCGGATGCCCAGGGTGTGGAGCTGGGGTGTTCGGAAGTCCATGGGGAATGGGGGTGTTCGAGGTCTGAGGGGGGGTGGGGTGTCCAAGGTTGGGGGCTGGGGCTTGAGGGCATCAGCTGTGGGGGATCGCAGGTTGGTGGAGTGCGGCTGTCAGAGGTCAGGGGTGGGGAATTGGAGATCATGGGGTGGGGTTGTCGGAAATCGGGGGTGTGGAGTGGCTGGGGGGTGTTCAGAGGTCGGGGCGTGAGCTGGTCAGGGGTAAGGGTAACAGAGGTAGGGTGGTTGGCGGGCATTGGGTGATCGGATGTTGGGGCGGTGGGCGTTGAGGGTTGGGTGGGTCGGGGAGGGTATGGAGAGTCCTGTGGGGCGGGTCGGGGGTGTGGGGGAATCCCATGGGGATCGGTCTGGGTCTTTACAATAGTCACCCAGAAAAGGTTTTAATTCCTCTAACTTTTCCTGAGTAACTATTGGTGTAACCCTGGCGTTACCATCCGAAGTTTTCGATTTAAACTGCATTTTTGAATGGGTCCCAGTGCAGGGCAATTGTCCAGAGGAAGTTAGCACTTCAGGAGAGTCTGAACAACCTTACTTACATTATAAATAGTGGCAATAATTCAAGTTAGCACCCATTTTCATGTCAGGGTAGCTTTTATGTCAGTTCTGCCATTTTATAGTGCTAACTTGGGATTATTACCTTAAAATTTTAACTTCGTCATCAGGTATGTGAGGTTCTTAACAGCTTCAGGCCTGAAATTATTTAATTAACCATACATTTGACTGATAGTTTTACTAATATCTATTAATTTCTAACTCAGCTATTAAATTTGAAGTGTTTTGTAAATGTGTCTTTATCTTCTTTACAAGGCACATCAAAGAAATACCTGCTGCAAATTTTTTCTCCAAAGCACCCATACTTCAGGCATGACAGATGCCACTGAGGAGGCTGTGGCTGCTGCCAGAAGGCCAGGCACTGGAGTCCCAGGATCATGGAGCGACCCAGACCACAGGAAACTAATGTGGGTGTGTGTGGTCGGTGGGTGTTCGTGGGTGGGAGTCACAGGTTGAGGGGTGCAGGGAGAGGTGTTTGATTATCATTAACCTCTTATTTTTCCTGTACCGTTGCATGGTTAGATTACAGTTCTTGGGTTTCTGAAAGAAGAAAGGCTCAAGGGTAGGATGAAGGTGAAGGGAAGGTGGGAACGGAGGAGCAACATTAGCACATCCTCCCCGCACCCCCCCCCCAACCTTCCTGATGTTGTGTCCCTCCGTCAGGCGCTGTGCCTTTGATCAAGGGAACCATCCCCACGCTGGAGGTGACCGGCAGCCTGCAGAGTTGTAGCTGTTGTGAACACCGCGTGGCAAAAGGCCGGCCTGCAGCTCGATTAATCCCAACAGTGGCAGGATGCGGCTCTTAATTGGTCATTAATTGGCCACTTAGGGGCCTCAATTGGCAGTGGGACAAGTAGGTTGACCAAGGGCTTTCCCACCCTGAACTTAATTTGGGAGGAGGTGGGAAGGCAGCAGGGTTCCGGTCTGCCACTATCCTGCCTAATTCCATGCCCTTCCTGTCTCCAAATTCACCACCAGCGAGAGCACAAGATTCCACCCTAAATGTCCAATAGTGTCCTGAGGTATGTGCGTATTTGCATGCACTTTCACCAGCCTCACAGCACAATGGTTGCCTTATTGGGTATTGATAGACTAAAAGTACCTTAACCTTGAAGTTGTCTTTATGCAGTGCTTTGAGTTGTTACTGCATTGTTAAACTTAATCTGTTCATCTCTTCACAGTGAAAAGAGTTGATAAATTGTTATGAAACCTAATCTGTCAGTAGTTTTGTATTTGCATTACACCAATTTAAATTAAGAAATTCTGTTGCCTTTGCGCTCAAGCCACCATTTAGGTGTATAACAAAAGATCAAAATCACTCCAATCTTTAGCATGCCTTTTTTGACTCAAGTGGCATTTGCATGGAACCTGCTGGACAGCACAATCAGAAACTCCTTGAAACAAAACATATGAGTACGAATAGTCTGTCTCACTGCACTGCCTTTCATGCTGGAGGTTGAGTACATCAATGGCAACAGCAATGTAAATATCAACCACAGACTGCTAATAATATGGATAGATGTAATGACTTGACGTACTGGACAGGTTTCAACAAGAAACAGATAACTTTATTACAGAGATATTTTCAGATGTTACATGCTTGAACCAGGTCCTTGACAAGAAGCCCTTTACCCCCCAACCCCCGGATTACCCGTGCTTAGAGCTCATTGGTTGGATCCTCTAAGAACAATCATGTGACCCCTGATAGGCAGTAGAAATGGCTATACCTTCAGTTACTAAATTTCCTCCCCCTTTAGTTTTCTTTACAGTTTTTATTTACAGAGAACACTTAAGTATCCTCCAACATATACATATATACAACTCAGGTGATTAAAGATTAAGTTTCTGAAGTGGTTTCCTTATTCGGTTAGAGTGGCGTAGCTCTACCACTTGAGGTTCTTCCACTGGATCAACATGATCAGGAGCTGTAGCACCAGAAACATCATTAGAAAGTGACAGCTCAGGGTTTGGCATCTCTGCAGAAATATCCGGTGTGCATATTCTAGGTTGATCTGTTACACCAGGGATTGATGGTTTGACAGTAATCACAGGCGGAATAGCTGATGGTTGGAATATCTCTTTATTCCTAAGATGGTCCACATGTTTGCGAACAATTTGGTCTTCCACCTGGAAGGACAAAGAGTCGGTTTCTGTGACAATTGTTGCAAGAACTCAATAAGGTCCACTTCCAAAATTCCGCAGGAAAGCTGTATCTCCTACATTGAATCTTCGAGCTTTGCTATGAATATCTTGATTCAATTTTTGAGTGGTCTGATTCTTCTCTACCTTCCCCTCAGAGTTTTTTTTATTCATTCATGGGATGTGGGCATCATTGGCTAGGCCAGCATTTAATGTCCACCCCTAGTTGCCCTTGAGAAGGTGGTAGTGAGCTGCCTTCTTGAACTGCTACAATCCATGTGGTATAAGTACACCCACAGTGCTGTTAGGAAGGGAGGTCCAGGATTTTGACCCAGCAACAGTGGAGGTATGGCAATATATTTCCAAGTCAGGATGATGAGTGACTTGGAGGAGAATTTCCAGGTGGTGGTGTTCCCATCTATCTGCTGCCCTTGTCCTTCTAGGTGGTAGTTGTTGTGGGTTTGGAAGGTACTGTCGAAGGAGCCTTGGTGAATTCCTGCAGCGCATCTTGTAGATGGCACACACTGCTGCTATTGTGTATTGGTGGTGGAGGGAGTGAATGTTTGTGGATGTGGTGGCAATCAAGTGGGCTGCTTTATCCTGGTTGATGTTAAGATTCCTGAGTGTTGTGTGATCTGCACTCATCCAGGCAAATGGGGAGTAGTCCATTGCACTCCTGACTTGTGCCTTTTAGATGGTGGACAGCCTTTGGGGAGTCAGGAGGTGAGTTACTCATCGCACAATTCCTAGCCTCTGACCTGCTCTTGTAGCCACACTATTTATATGACTAGTCCAGTTCAGCTTCTGGTCAATGGTAATCCCAGGATGTTAATAGTGAGGGATTCAGTGATGGTAATGCCATTGAATGTCAAAGGATGATGGTTGGATTCTCTGTTGTTGGAGATGGTCATTAACTGGCACTTGTGTGCCATGAATGTTACTTGCCATTTGTCAGCCCAAGCCTCGATATTGTCCAGATCTTTCTGCATTTGGTTGTGGACTGCTTCAGTATCTGAGGAGTTGCAAATGGTGCCGAACATTGTGCAATCATCAGCGAACATCCCAATTTCTTATGATGGAAGGAAGGTCATTGATGAAGCAGCTGAAGATGGTTGAGCTAAGGACATTACCCTGAGGAATTGCTGCAGTGATGTCCTGGAGCTGAGATGACTGACTTCCAACAACCACAACCATCTTCATTTATTCTAGGTATGACTCCAACCAGTGGAGAGTTTACCCCCTGATTCCCATTGAGTCCAGTTTTGCTAGGGCTCCTTGATGCCACACTTGGTCAAATATGGTATTGATTCCAAGGGTTTGGAAACACCAGACTTAACCTTGTACATGGGCAGCATTTCATCAATAATTCAGATGACATTGAACTCATAGTTAGGTGAGGCATCGTACGATAACTGTGAAGAAAGTGGGAAAGTCGAGCTTCTAGATTACCTGCTGATAACATCTTCATTCCAGATTTGAAAATTTGCACAGCTCTTTCAGCTAAACTAGTTGATGAGAGATGTCATGGTGCTGTTTTAATATGTTTGATTCCATTTAAACTCATGAATTTCTGAAACTCTGTACTGGTAAAGACTGCATCATTATCAGAAACAATGGCTTCCGGTAGGCCATGTATACTAAAACTATGCCGCATCTTTTGGATATTTGCACTCGATGTCATTGATCTGACTTCATATACATCCATCCATTTAGAATGCACATCTGTGAACAATAAAAACGTGGTACCTAAGAATGGCCCTACATAATCAGTATGTAGTCTAACCCAGGGTCAATCAGGCTGCTCCCACGGATGCAGTGGATCTGAAACAGGCAGCGTCTGTTGTTGCTGACAATGGAGACAGTGCTCGACCCTACTTTCAATGCCACTGTTAGTGCCTGACCACCACTGGCACAATGCATCTTCAATATGCTTGCATGCGCACTGTGAAGCTCTGTCAAGAGTGGTTCTCTTCCTTGTGAAGGGACAACAACTCTTGATCCCCACAACAAGATTCCAACTTGACAATTGAACTCTTTTTTTGGCATGGAATGTTCTCAGCTGTTCAGACATTGGTGAATTGGTGATACAAGGCCTCTGACTTTCGATGATATTGGATCTCTGTTCGTCCAATTTATAGTTTGCTTCCACAGACAGGTGAAGAATCTAAGAAATTCAGTACAAGCACAACTTCTTGTAGTACTGGAGCATGTACAATGCTATCTGATAATGGGAGATGACTGAGTGCGTCCATATTTGCAATATGCAAGCCAGGACGGTATACTCATAGGGAGATAATATCAAAGCTCAATGTTGAATTCTTGCTGATTCTATTGGTGGAATGGTTTTATCCTCATTGATTAAAACCATTAATGGTTTTTGATCTGACACAATGATGAAACGTCGTTCATGCTGGTACTGGTGGAATTTCTTCACTCCGAGTATCACCGATAAAACTTCCTTTTCTAGCTTTTCTCATCTGTGGAGAGGGTTCTCAAGACATAGCCAATGGGCCTTTCTGATCCATCTTCCATTCTATGTGATAACACAGCTCCCACACCATAAGGAGATGCATCACATATTAATACCAAACTGTCAATAGGTCGTAGTGTATCAATAAACATAATGAATGTAATAGGTTCTTAACTTTCGCAAAGGCTTCTTCGTGTTGTGAATTCCATGACCAATGATGATTCTTTTTTAGTTTAGTGGTGCTAACGACATTGACAAGTTTGGCAATAAATGGCTATGATAGTTGATCAAGCCCAGAAAAGACTTGAGTTCAGTTACGCTGGGTGGAGAGGGCACATATTTGATTGCCATAACTTTCTCTTCTACCGGCTGCAAACCAATGGCATCTATCCCATGGCCCAGTAACTTCTGGCACTTGGAATGTACACTTCTCTTTCTTTAATCTTACACCAGCTTCCAAGTATCTTCTTAGCACCCCTTCCATGTTGACCAAGCAATTGCTTTCAGTTGACCCTGTGATCAGAACATTATCTAGGCATACTACCACTTGGAGAAGTCCTTGCAAAAGACTCTCCATTGTCCTTTGAAAGATTGCACATGCAGACGATACTCCAAAGTGCAGGCAAATATATTGATACAGATCCTTATGCGTGTTGATGGTTACATAACTTATAGACATGCTATCCAGTTCTAACTGTTGGTAAAATGGCTCATATCCAGTTTTCTATAGGATTTTCCTTCTGCTAGCTTTGCATATAAGTCATTTATCCTTGGGATAGGATACTTATCTAGTTTGGCTGCCTTGTTCAAGGTCAATTTATAGTCCCCGTAGTTTATAGTTTGGTCAGACTTCACCCCTGGCACTATGGGCACTGCCCATTCCAAAAATTCGACTGGCTAGATGATGCCCAGCTTTTCTAACAGGCACAATTCTGCATCCACCTTCTCCTTTAAGGCATAAAGCACAGGTCTGGCCTTAAAGGAATGGTATGTTGCCTGAGAATCCACATATATTTTGCAAGCCTTTTAACTTCCCTAATTCACTGTATTGCCTTAACAGTTCAGGAACTCCTGCTGTTCTCAAGCGAAATATTTCAAACCAATTAAGCTTGATTTTTTGTAACTAGCCTTGGCCCAGGAAACTAGGCCCTTCATCTGTCACTATGATCACTGGAAGTCTGTTGCCTATAGGACCCAGGAACTGTGGCAATGCCCTTTACCTGTATGGATTCTCCAGTGTATGTCTTCAATTGAGCTCCAGATTCAGTGGCTGGGCACCTTCATTTAGGTATTTAAATGAATACTTTCCCACCACTGTGATTGAGGCTCCCATATCTACCTTCATTATTAGTGGCTTCCCATTAACTTGGATTGTGACAGTGATAGGTTCAGTTTTTACCACTGTGACATTGTATAGGGAATAGATGTCAGTATCAGCAGCTTCAGGTTCTGTCGTATTATTCAATTCAATCATATTGGCTTGCTGCTTTATGGGCTGTTTCAATTTCGCCCTGCATTGCTTTATTACATGACCTTTCTTATGGCAATAATGGCACTCTTGAATCTGCAGGTGTCCAGTATGTGGTCATCCCCACATCTCTAACAGATTAACCTTAGAGTTGCTGCTGAAATTCTTCTACTAGGCCTTTTCATTTTCCTAACAGTAGACATTGACTCTCGCTTCGCTGCTATGTCTCCAGTTTGCGCGTCACGCCCAGCTGTAGGTTCCCACCCCACATGAAGAAAAGCACCATGTTGTACGTTTTGTAAAGCCTGCGAGTCTCTCGCAGGACTTTCCATGGCGAGTGCTATTTCCAGGCCGCATTTCAAATCGATGTTGATTTCTGCAAGTAAACAGCGTGAATGGTGTCGTCTTGAACTCCACAAGCTAATCAGTCCCACAGCATATCATTGAGAGTGCCCCTGATGTCACAGTGTTCAGTCAACTGCTTCAACTTTGCTATATAGGACCCTAGGGCCCGTAACTCTCCTGGGACCCTGACTCTGGAATTAAACTTAAACCTCTGCATTATTATGGATGGCTTCACCTGGAAATGTGTTTTCACTAATTCATTAAAGGACTTAGAATTGGGCACATTCGGGACCATCAGGCTGCAGATGACATTGTCTTTCTTGCTACCACATACACTCAAAAGGATTGCTTTCTGCTTCTGCTCTGCAGTAATTTCATTTGTTACAAAATAAAAACTAAGGCATCCTACAAACTGCTCCAGTCTTCCATAGTTATTTCATTAGGATCGATTCTGCCATGACTAGTGAGTAGTCTTTTTTTTTAAGATTTGATGTACTCATGTTAACAAGGTGAGGTGCAGAGTCAGAGTTATTTTACCCTCATTACCAAACATAATGACTTGACACACCAGACATATTTCAAGCAGAAACAGTTAACTTTATGACAGAGAGCTTTTCAGATGTTATATGCTTAACAGGAAGCACCCCCCCCCTCTCCAAGAACACTCATGTGACCCCTGAAAGGCAGTAGGAAAGACCATGCCTTCAATTCCTACAATAGGTTTCTGGATTTTACAGGTACCAAGGGTTGGGGAATAGTGCTGGAAAATGGTGTCAAAGTAGAAGATCAGCCATGATCTAATTGAATGGAGGAGCAGGCTCAAGGGACTGAATGGCCTACCCCTGTTCCTACGTTTTATGTTCCTTTGTTCCTCATAACAAATTTCCTCCTTAAGCATCTTTCTCCCATCTGTTTCACCCTTACACCTAAGTGTGACAAGCTTCTAGGTTTTCCATCTCCTAACTGAGACCATCCATGCAGCTGCAACATTCTCCTACCTTGTCTCTTGTCCTCAAACAGTGTCACTCTTTAGTTTCCATGGTATCCCTTCATTGGCTTTTTCAAGCTCACCTTTTCCATGAAGCTCCCATTACTGCTCCCTTAATGCCCTCCCCACTCAACCTCTGACCTCTCAACTATGTTTGCTTTGCCAACATCATAAAATGTTTCATTTGCATTGATGTTTCCCCATCAATACCTCTAACGATCTATTGTTCTTTTGCCAATTGTTCCCTTCATTTAGTCTTTATAATTTAGTCTTAATCTTTTTACCATTATTGTCCAGTTGCTAATTTTCCCTCCAATTCTGAGGAGCCAGTTGCAATAGCCACAACTGTATTCAGTACCTTGCCACAGTTTGCAAACAAAAGTAACATCCTGTTTCCCATCCAAACCGAGGTGATAAACTCCTCTGCCTTATGGAGGAAGAAAAGCAGTAAATCCACATCCTTTGTTTCTGGAAGGGAAATCTTAAACAAGCACTCCAACCGGTTGTGTCTGATTCAAATGGCTATTAGCTTAAAAACAAAATTGATGTAATCAGCTATTAAAAGGGGAGTTTAAACCTCACATCTAGTAACAGAATCATTATGACAAACATTGTATGCCATCAAACTCAAACAATGAAGGCCATGATTACATATTATGAAAATCATCAACATTAATAAAAGCAAAGCATTATTAAACCTAACAAAATAAAAGCCACTAAAAAGACCTGTCTAAACACAAGACTTAATGCATTTATGGGGATTTACTTTACTCAAGATATTTTCCTTGGGTCCAGCATCTCAGAAAATTTCTGTAGATGGGTCCTCTTATTTGATTTGTTTGCGGAATCTAAGCATCGCTGGCATGTACTGCCCATCCCTAGTTGCGCTTGAAAAGGTGGTGGTGAGCTGCCTTCTTGAACCATTGCAATCTGTGTGGTGTCGGCACACCCATAGTGTTGTTAGGGAGGGAGTTCCAGGATTTTGACACAGCGACAGTGACAGAACGACGATGTAGTTCCAAGTCAGGATGGTGTGTGGCTTGGAACGGAATCTGTAGGTCACAGTGTTCTCATTCTCATGCTGCCCTTGTTCTCCTGGGCGGTAGATGGATTTGAAAGGTGCTGTCATTCTGTTATTCTCTATGAACTATAGTGTGTACAGTATCTACGAAAGTTGTAGCAAGCCCAGGAACAATATACACAAAATACTCTCATTTTAATTGACTGGCTCTCCCACCCCGGAATATCTGCTGCAGACAGAATACATGTTGTGTCAACATAACCCAATGATAGTATCTTTATTGGGCTATTGCACATCAAGGCAGAAACCAATGCGATGTTTCATTTTTTGTCAGACTCCTCCTTTAAATCAACCCAGTGAAACAATTTTTTTTATAAACACAGGTTATTTGCACAGGTGTAGCTGTTCCTTTAATGAAAAATCTATACTGCAAGGCCGAGAGTTCAATCTAATGAAGAGGAAACAGATAGAAAATAGTCAGTACATTGACATTAGATAATTAGGCAGGGCTTGATTTCTTTGATGAAATGGTAACCAAAGGCAGCTGTGCAATCTGTACAATATTGTGTCCCTGGACTTCCAAAGATTCTACCATTGGTAGAACACCATGGGCAGAATTTTATGGCTGACGTGCGGGTGGTGGAGCCTGCAGGTCAGCGCTTAAAATATCACGTGCTGACGTCGGGCGAGCGTCCCGACATTAGCGCTCGGCATCACGATATTTAGGTGGGCGGGCACTATGAAGCGCGACACGCGCCCGCCATTAATTAAAAGTCTTGTTAAGGCCCTTAACTTGGCAACTGACACCGATTTTGAGGAACCTGTGCGATCTTCGCCTCAGCGCATGGGCTCAGCGGGCAGGTGGGTAACTAATTTTTTAACAAATCTCATCCACGGGCGGGATATGTGGGTTCAGAGGGGTTGTTCATGTTTTTTCTGAAGTATTTAATGCACAAGGTTTTTTAAACTTGCCTGTGTGATTGTTAGCAGTTCAGGTCGATTTCCAATAGCTTTCTCTGTACTTTGAAGCTTCAGCTCAGCAGTCTGCAGACAGTAATCTTTATCGGGCCTGCAGCTTTCTGGAGGCCTCCATTTAGCCTGGGTATGGGTTCTGACATCTCCACTGGAGGCAGCTCTGCTGAGGAGGAAGAGAAGGGTAGAATAAGGAGGAGGCCAGGAGTGGACAATCAGCCTCCAGGGGAGTCACCTTTGGGAGGCCAGGCACAGGCACAAGGGGTGCAGGGCCAAGAGGTCGTCCAAGGTGGAAGGGGCCGCAGAAGACGCCACTATCCTGCTGCCAGGGTATACAGGTGGCGAAGCAGCTACCTCAATATGACTGAAGTGCAGTGCTGAAGGAGGCTCCGACTCTCAAAGGAGACAGTCAACTATATCTGTCAGATGATTGGCCCTGAGATCTCCCCTAACTGTGAGGAC
Source organism: Carcharodon carcharias (assembly GCF_017639515.1). Taxonomy (NCBI): domain Eukaryota; kingdom Metazoa; phylum Chordata; class Chondrichthyes; order Lamniformes; family Lamnidae; genus Carcharodon; species Carcharodon carcharias. Next base: position 60,442,024 of record NC_054480.1, on the reverse strand, counting down.
ATCCCATGCCAGCGGCTCTGAAGGGCACAGTTGCCCTCCACTTTTATGCCTCTGGCTCCTTCTGGGGCTCGGTGGGTGATCTTTGCGGTGTCTCCCAATCAGCTGTCTACACTTGTGTCAAGCAGGTTACAGGAGACTGGCATTGACCTTCATCCACTTCCGCTGTGACCAGGCAAGTCAGACACAGCGAGCCAGAGGCTTTGCAGCCATTGCTGGCTTCCCCCATGTCCAGGGTGCAATAGGCTGTACACATGTGGCCATCAAGGCACCAGCAGGTGAGACGGGTGCCTTCGTCAACAGGAAGGGCTTCCACTCCATGAACGTGCAGATAGTGTGTGATCACACGAGGCTGATTCTGCAAGTGTGTGCAATATACCCAGGCAGCTCCTATGACGCCGACATCCCCAGACACTCCCAGGTGCCGGGGCTCTTCAGTGCTCTGGATCAGCTGGATGGTTGGCTGCTGGGTGACAAGGGCTATCCCCTTAGAAGGTGGCTCATGACACTACTACACCATCCAAGAACAGAAGCTGAGCAGCGGTACAATAGGAGCCAAGGCTCTTCAAGGGCTGTGGTGGAGAGATCCATCGGTCTTCTCAAGATGCGCTTCCATTGCCAGGACTGCTCAGGGGGTGCACTCCAATACCCCCCAGATTGCGTCTCTGTGATAGTGGTAGCATGCTGCATTCTGCACAATCTTGCACTGGAAAGGGGGGATGCAGTTGACGATGAAGACCTTGACGCAGTGGATGAGGCTGCACATGATGAATCCAGCAGTGGCTCAGAGGATGAGGAAGCACATGGCAATGATGAGGGGCTGCACGCCGACCCACTGCTACACCAAGGAGGCAGGGACACCTGGGACACTTTAATCCAATGAACTTTCAGCTAGATCCACACACATGAATCAACAGGACCAGCATTGCCTGGTGCTTCCATACGTGGCACTTAGGTGCTATATCTTCTACCTCATCAGCTGCAACTAAGGGCTTAGTACAGAAACATCAATGTCCACTCATGAGATGTCTGTGAAAAATACAAATGCAGCAAAAAGGAAACACCCTCAGCCATGGTCAGAAAAGTAGACTTTATCCCCACCAAAATAAACCACAAACGTCACTGAGACGTATGTAATTATATTTTCCATAATCTAAGGCCAACTCAAAATCACCAGTGACAAACCCCTGGAGTGCCTAACATGCCTTATGCTTACATTTGCGGATGCTACATCTAGGTACCACCCCATCACTCGGAGTGGCTTGTGAGACAGCCTGCTAACTCTACTGTCCTGTTGGCTTCGATGACCGTGGCAGGCGTCCTCTGGCCCATGGAGCCTGTGCTGGCCTCGCCTGGGAGGGAGTGGCCAGTTCCAGAACTGGCACCTCCCCAGTTGTCACAGCCTCAACGGATGCACCGGCCACTGGCAGAGGGGCAGAGGAGCTGCTGCTCTCATCCGGACCGCCCTGAGAGGAGCACACAGTGACGACAGGCAGTTGCTGCACCGACGTGAGGTCACATTGGACCTCCCTGCTCACCGCAGCTGGATGGACCGAGCTGAGACACTTGGTGCCCAGAACATCTCCCACATTGCGAATGACCACTTGTGGCCATTAGCGCTGTGAGGGCTTGCAGGTCAGAGCGCATCCCAATCAGATGCTGATCAATCTGTTGGAAGCCCTTCTCCACAAGAGTTGCCTATCTCTCAATGGAGGAAGCCTGACGCTCTGTCCTGAGGTTCATGCCTTCACTGACACTCTGCCTGGATTCCTCCACCACAGAGACCAAGTGAAGCACACCCTCATGCAATCCTGCCAGATGCTCCCATGCACCCTGCCGCTTGTCCTGCAGCTGATGCATGATGGACATTTCTAGAGGCACAACATCACTGCCAGACTCAGCATGTGCCTGGTTCCCTGCAGTCATCCGGCTGCTGGTGCCATCTGCACTCTCGGTCCTTGCCATCTCCTCCAGTGATTGTGAAGTGCCTTCTCCATTGTGTCCCGGGACACTAGACGACGTCATAATCCACACCGAAGTGCTTGTCGCTGCGCTGGTGCCTGGCTGACTGAAAGGATGTGACGCAAGTTGTAAGTCTTGGCCCTCAGGTGTGGAGTGGGGGTGGGGGGGGGGTGCTCTGGAAGTGTTGGTGGCAGCCAAGCGGTGGTGATGCTGAAATTAACAACAAGAACACTGCATCAGTTAGTGTTCAGTCAGTAACACCTTTCATCCCTTTCTCCCCCAAACCTCATAAGTCATTCACCCTTCAAGAACCTAAGGAGATGAACATTGGTGGGGTGGTAAATAGTCAAGAGGAGGCCCAAACATTATACACACATACAGACAGGCTGGTCAGATGGCCTAAGGAATGCCACATGGAATGTTATGTGGATAAGTGTACGGTTAAGCACTTGGACAAGACAAGCAAGGTACGGGAATACATGATTAATGGTAGGACCGTGGGAAGTCATGACGATTACAGGGACCTTGCTGGGCAGAGCCGTTAAGGTCGCAGAACATGAACATAAGGCGTTTAACAAGGTTGAAGCCAGACTTGCCTTTATTAGCTGAGGAATAGAATGTAGGAAAAGGGAGATCATGTTGCAAGTGCAGAAAACACTGTCGAAGCCACAACAACACTTCTGGGTTCAGTTGTAACCTGCGCTTCATGGGAGAGATGGCATTGGAGTGGGGAGAGTGCAGAGGTTCCTGACCTGGATGCATGCTGGCCTGGAGAGTTGGAGTGATGAGGAAACATTGCATACACTTGTGACATTTGCCATGGAGCACAGGAGATTGACTGGTCACATTATTGACTTTCATACTGTTATGAGGGGAATAGAACGGGTGGACAGAAGGCAACATTTCCCCTTGGCACAGGAATGACTAACGTGGTGGCATTTATTTAAGTTGAGTGCCATGAGGTTGACAGGTGAGGTGCTGGGGACCTTTTGGACAGAGTAATGTGGGACACACTGGCTGAAAGGGTGGTGGAGGTACAAACCCTCCTAAGATACAATAAGGATTTGGATGTGCAGCAGTGATGCCATGGCATATTAGGCCATGGGGATAGTGGTCACAAATGGGATAAGGTGACTGTGGAAGGTGCTGGAGACACGCATCCTCAAGGGGCCGAGGGACCTTTGTGTATGACCCACATGTCTGACTGTATCAGTCTGTGAATGAGCAGTGTTGCTGCATTAACGATTGCAGCAACCATCAGTGCTTTGGATGGTGGGGAGACAGAGTGGATGGGACTGTGGCCCTCAAATACCTGGCCACTGCACCCCAACCCCACCAACACCTGCCGACCTGGCCGCCTGCCTCCTCCCCAGCTCCATGGTCTGCTCCTCATAAGTGGTGAGGCACTGCAGCACGGCGTGCCCATCACCAGTCCGCTGACGCTCCCGGATATTGCTCTCAGTTTTTGTCTGCAGACGTAGAAGAGCATTTATTGAGGCTGATCGCTCAGGTACTCTGCATATGCACGCTGCACCCCAACCACAGTGGCCCATCTGAGGCCTCCAGAAGCTCCTGTCCACACTACTGGTAATCAGTCACCAGAAGATAGTACGGCTGCTCCCAACCCCCTCCCTCAACGGCCACCTTGGATACATTTGGCGTCCATCACTTTGAATAGCACATGGGTCTTAGCGCCCATGGCAAGGAGGCACAACTAGGTGCGGCGCCGAAGCCAGCAGATGGCTCTTGGCCACGACACCTTGAGGATCCCCTTCCACCATCTCATCACCATCAATAAGACATGTGTTGGAGTTCTGAGTATGTGTCTAGCAGCCTCCCCTGCAGGTTGTCCCCAGACCACTCAAGTGCAACAAACACCAACATATGCTGCAGGGAGAAGCCATCTTCTCCTCAACCACTAAGGCTGATATAAGTATGGTCACTATCCATTTGCCCACCCAGCGTGTGTCAAATGCCCAATTCAGTAACGACAGCAAGACGTGGCAGCGGGGGGTGGGGGGGGCCTCAAAGGCTAAGGCTACCTGCTGGGTTAAATGGCCAAGGCCAACATGGTACTCACCCTTCCAGAGTGCAGAAAATCATTGAAGCGCTTGCAGCACTGTGTTCTGGTGCGCCGCACAGCATCATGAAAGCTAACAGCCTCCGCCACCTCCTGCCATGCCTGCCTGGTGACGTGGGGGGCCCTCCTCCTCCCATCCTCCAGAAACAAGACATCCCGATGGTTGGACACCTCTGCGAGGAGGGCAGCAAGGCAGGCATAGGAGAACCGAGGGGCACAGTGGCCTACCCTGCAACTTGCCCCCCTCCTCCTCCTCTACCCTAACCTCTTGTGCTGCCTGGTGACTGGCCATGGTGAACAGCCTAAAGGAGGCTGCCTGGCCACTCTTTATACAGACTGCCAGTTCCCCATTGGAACCAGCGGTCTGAACGCGCCCACCGCCGATTTAATTTTCCCCGATGAACACGGGAGTCGGAAACCCGCTGGGTGGACCTTAATTGGCCCACCTGTGCAAAATGGTGGTGTGGCCCATTTTGGCGGCGGAGATCAGCTGCCCGCCTGCCCGTCAAATGCAAAATTCTGCCCCACAAGTTAGAAATGAGTCTTAGCTGGCTTTCGAGCCTTCCGCAATAGCCTAACTTCTTTAAGATCACCTCCCGCCACCCCTTCCCTTCTTATTACCCATCAAGGATCTACCAGAGTGCCACAGACCGAATCACAGCAGCCCAACATTGACATTTGCTTCACTAGTGTGCTGCTTGTGGGATGCATAGCAGAAGTCCATGGTTTGCCATTCGGGTTTTGATCAGGCCATGGGCCTTCCAGGGCAAAGTTCATTGTCTGTATCCAGTTCACACCATCAAGTTGGCATTTCCAACACATGTGCTCAATCCAGTAATCAATAAAACCAATATAATGTTCAATTATATAGCCAAAGTAATAAGACTATGTCAAAGAAAATTGTTACGAAATGGTAGTTTTGTGATTCAAACATATCATGAGCTATACACACAGTTCAGGTTACTAAAAAACAGGGAAGACTTTTGAATGCTGGAGAGTACAGAGGCTGACCCCATCAGGATTCTGAGTTATGAGAAACAGCTGGAGACAGCTGGAATTTTCACCCTGTAAAACAGATTTTGGAGATGGTCTTATAAATGTGTACAACCATAATAAATGTAATAGAAAAGATTAATGCAGAATATTACTTTGATTTAAATAGACATAAGGCACATGTTTGACATGAATGACAGCAGAAATTCTCCTTCATGCAGAGAATGGTCAGCACAGGCATGGGATTTCCAAGCAGCGTGGGGGTGGCGGAAATCACTTATATAATAGTTAGATGTTTCAATGAAGAAAGGATAGATTTATTTGAGGTTGAAGAATAAATTAGGTCAAAAGACTTTCATGAACTGTAGGTGTCTTCTACTTAAGGTCAATCAACTAAAGATCAATCATCCCAGATAAGCACAAATTCTGCCTCATTAATTATGCATTCCCAGAAAACATGCTGTTTCAATGATGGGCAGGCTTTTATTCACCCTCCACGCCACCACCTCGCCACTTCATTACGCCGGGCGCCGTATTTAAAGTGCAGCCACGCGCACACCTCTCAGCGCTTCCAGCCCATGGCCGTTGCAAAGAAGACATGGCTCCCAAAGGCAAGAAGACTGCAGTCCCCAGATTCAATGACACGTCCCTTGAGTGACTTTTCGACACAGTGGAGGCCCACCTCTACCCCCGCTGTGGTCGAAGACCAGCAAGCAAGATCCTGCATGGGAGGCAGTGGCAGCAGTGGTCAGCACTAATGCCCTACAAAAGAGGACAGCCACCCAGTGCCACGATAGGATGAATGGCCTCAACCATTCCACCAGGGTAAGTCACTCTTCTCATCACTCTGAATTCACACATTCACAAACCCATCACATATCCACAGGGATCTCACACCTGAAGGGACAACACCACTAACTCTCACACACACCCTCATATCTTCCTCAGGATCATACCCACTGGAACTTGCATCTTTATCACATCCATGGCTCCACTCACAACACAAACATTCCAGACAGTGCCATGTGCCCTGCTCACACTCGCTCCATCTGTTTTCATTCAGGAGAAGTCTTCTCACATCAGCCGAGAGAGGTCCCAGACAGGGGGGTGGGGGGCGGTGGGTGGTATGTGGAGTGGCCCACATTAGGCCCCTCATTCACTTTGGGCTGTCTTGGGAGGATGTTGACCATTCCTGCAGTGACAATGATGTTGGCAGCGAACACCCTTATGAGGATCATTCACCACATCACCCTTCCCTCAACGCAACTGTGAGTGCTGTCTCTCCTTCTTTTGACTCTGCAGCCATGAACTAATTATGTTTATTTTGGTTCACAGGGAGCTCTGCAAGTGACCAACACCCTCAGCCGGTCAGTCCCTCAGCCCCATCCAGGTCCTGACCTCCAGCCAAGAGGACACCTCCTCCATTGAAGAGCTGGAAATAAGCAGCCTGGAAGACCCATCACAGCGCTTACCCACACCCTCCACCAGTGTAGAGACACACACCTAGTGGGACCTAGATCTAGAGCAGGCTCGGGTTCACAATCTGATGGTTACTGCATGGATACGTGTCCACAGCAGGAGGAAGCAGGTTCAGCCAAGCTCCCTGGCACTCGGAGGGTGGCTGGGGAAGAGGCACCTATGAGGCCCGAGTCAGATGACGAGCCTCTATGTTTGGCCTTCCAACTCATCCTGGAGAGTCAGTAGAAGGCAGGGGAACATCACACAGAGCTGTTGGGAGCCTTTAACAGAGTGGTACACAAGTCAGAGGAGTGCATCTGCCTACTCTCTGATGAAGTGGTGCCCATATGTGAATGCATCAATGTCTCTATGGAGAAGATGGCAGATAACATGGAGACCCTGGTCCAGCAGGACGCTGAGGTGCAAGTAGACCGGCACTCCATCACGGTAACAATGGGCAAGTTCCTGCAGTGGCAACGTGAGAGGGAATCAGTCCAACTTGACGCCTTCCCAGATGCTTCTTCCCCTCAAAGAGTTAGGCCGGGGCCCTTGGGCACCTGAAGAGAGGAGGAGGGGCAGCTGGACACTCCTGGATCATCCACTCAGGAATCTCAGAGGCTGCCTCTCTCTCCGAGTTCCCTTTGCCTTTGACCCTCTCAACCTCATCCTCTATCACCGCAGAGGGAGCAGCTGGCCCACAGGAGAACAGCCAAAGAAAGCCAGAGCCACTAAGACCTTGTCTCTCCAGAGGACCCACAAAGTCATCAGAGGCAACAGGGCCAACCATTGCACAGGCTCTCTCCACCCCTAATGTGACTGCCAAGGCAGCACCTTGAAGCCTAAGGTGTTCAGAAGTTAAATTCTGATCACAGTTTGTTGCATAGGTGAACACACCCTTGTCACTTTACATTCTGAAATTTATTCATTTTCACTGAATAATGTGTAATGGTGTCCTTCAGCTTCATTGGCAGGCTTCATGAGTCCTCTCACTGCATCCGCCCCAACCCCATCCACTAGCAGTTTAGCTGCATGCAGCCAGCCCACGAGTAATTCTAGAGGGCTAAGTGCTTGTGTGTAGTAGGGCCTTTCGGAGCCTCGTGCAAGCATTCTCCCACACAGGCAAATCCTTCCCATTCACAATCACCTAAATATCCCATGGGACTCCATCCCATTCTCTCAGTTCCCTTGCCTCCATTGCATCTGTTCCGATGATGCCGCTTTCCAAAACGGCGCTTCTGACATGTCTTCCTTCTTTCCCACCCACTGTGGTTGGAACTGGGCCCTCAAATGTGTCCGACCCATCTCCCACACATCTGCCCTCACGCCTTCCTCTCCCTCCCAGAACCATGATAAGGTCCCCCTTGTCCTCACTTTTCACCCCACCAGCCTCCGTATTCAAAGGATCATCCTCCGCCATTTCCGTCAATTCCAGCATGATGCCACCACCAAGCACATGCTCCCTTCAGCCCCCACTGTCGGCATTCTGTAGGGACCGTTCCCTCTGGAACACCCTGGTCTACTCCTCCATCACCCCCAACATCTCATTCCCCTTCCCACAGCACCTTTCCATACAATCACAGAAAGTACAACACCTGTCCTTTAGCTCCTCCCTCCTCACCGTCCAAAGGCCTAAACACACCTTTCAAGTGAAGCAGCATTTCACTTGCACTTCCCTCAATTTAGCCTACTGCATTCATTGCTCCCAAAGTGGCTTCCTCTACATTAGAGAGACCAAATGCAGACTGAGTGACTGCTTTGCAGAACACCTTCGGTCTGTCTGCAAGCATGACCCAGACCTTCCTGTTGCTTGCCATTTCAACACGCCACCCTGCTCTCATGCCCACATGTCCATTCTTGGCCTGCTGCATTGTTCCAGTGAAGCTCAATGCAAACTGGAGGAACAGCACCTCATCTTCCGATTAGGCACTTTACAGCCTTCTGGATTGAATATTGAGTTCAACAACTTCCGACCATGAACTCTCTCTTCCATCCTCACCCTTTTTTTATCCCATTTTTTCAATATGCATTTTCATTTTTTATTTTTTATTTTTTATCCACTTATTTTTATTTTTATTTACTTTCATTTTTATTCATTGGTTTATCCCCACCTTTTTTCCTATTATCAATCTTTTTTCCTCCCACCATCCCCTCCCCCCACCCCATCCCCACAAGGGCCATCTGTCACTTGTTCATGTTGTTCTTTTCAGAGTGCTTCCCCTTGTCCTACTATTATCACATTCTGTTTTCTTACCTTAATGCCACTGTCAGCACCTCCTTTAGCCAGTACCACTATCATTAACATCCCCTTTGTCCTTTTGTTCATGACATCTTTGGCAATTTCTAATTTGCCCCCACCTATCACTGGCCTTTTATCCGGCTTCAACCCCCTTAAACAGTCTAAATTTCATTACATTTTTACTTTTCTTTAGCTCTGAAGAAGAGTCATATGGACTTGAAATGTCAACTCTATTTTTCTCTCCACAGATGCTGTTAGGCCTGCTGAGTTTTTCCAGCATTTTCTGTTTTTGCCTCAATATCCTGAGCATTCTCAATGCTGCCTGTTGGGGTTCACTTTCATTTGTCCATCTGAGCTGACCTACATCTCCGCTCACCCAATGATCACGCTCTCATGCAGCACTGCTCTCGCCGACCACGAATCTTGTTTCACTGTAGTCCTACAGTTTTTCTTGTGGCTCCCCCATCCTTCCCCCCCCTCAAGTCACCCATTTCCTTTCCCCCATCACTGTCAACCCCCCAGCATCACCTTCCACCTCCCAGCATGACATACCAGCAACAACCCTTTTCCTTCAGGGATGTCCAGGTGAAAGTACACGTTCCCTTTCTTCCTGAAAGATCACCCCTATCCACATTAACCTCCCCAAATTCTTCCTTCCTACCCCCAGGATCTGTGTCCACCTCCAACTCCCCACTAACCACCCTCGCTGACCCTTCTACTGATACCATCACAACCTACTGCCTCACTCTGCCCTCTGTCATTCTCACCTTTCCCTCTACACAACCCCCACCCTCAGTTTGCTCCCCAGGAGGCAGTTCATGGACTCATAAGAGCCCTTCCTTGTAGGTTCACCTGGACATGCTCCCCTCCGGACTCCTTTCCCTCTTCAAACTCCTTCCCTTCTTGAAAATCCTCCCCAGACTCAAACCCACCCCTGGATTCAACCCCACCATTTAGTCCTTCCCCCTTACTGACTCCTTCCTCCACCATTACTTTTTCTGCCAACCTTACTCCTTCCTGTCTGTGGACTTCTTCCTCTACCCTTACTTCTTTCTCCAGCCTTACTCCTTCCCACTTCCCGACTCCTCCCTCCACCCTTACTCCTTCCCTTTCTCTGGACTCCTTCCCCCCTCTGAACTTCTTCTTCCCCCCAGACTCCTACTTCCCCCTGGATGCAAAATTTCAAGTTCCTGGCAGTGGGTTAAGATGAAGAGGTAATGACAGTGGCATGTTTACAACGTGTCGAACATTACGTCAGCCTGTGGTGGCTTCATAATTGTATTATATTTGCATACCATGAATATTCAATAGTGTGAAACAGTGTGAAAAGTCTTACCCTCAGATAAAGCCATGGCGCATGAGAATCTCATGGCATCCGTTTCATGATCACTTAAAGTTGGCGTGCACCAGTTGAATTTGTGCAGTTGTGCCTGAGGTCAGCAGTTTTCCTTGTTGTATTCTACGGCACAAAGGAGGGGAGCAGGAGAAGGGCAGCTTGCATGGAATCATGGGACCAGCAAGGGTGAGTCAGTGGTGAGAGGGGTTGTGGAATGGGGTTGGAGGCATGGGGAAGTGGAAGAGGGATCCAGGGGACGATTGAGGGTGGAGTTGGAAACATGGAGGAGTGAAGTGGGAAGGGCCTGGCATCTTGTATGTATTAGGGGAGCTGGCAATAGGGAATGGTGGGGACAGCCTGTCAAGGTAAGAAAATGAGGGGCCCAGAGGCAGGTGTCAGTACTGTCCATATGTGGGTCCATCTCAGGCTGTTGCCTGGCAGAGTCCTTACAAGGCTTTGAGATTACCTACAACATTTCAACTATCTCCACTGTGACTGATCTTGGACAATGTCCTTTACAGCACATAGAAGGGAGAGCCAGCTGAACCTGCAAGTTCAGCCATGTCTCACGGAGTGGCGAGTACAACACTGGACATTAACATGAACATTCAATAAAGAGTGAACACAAAAACACAACGTTGTTTCTTCCACAATAAAGAAGCTGCCCCCAACTCCACTGTCACCATCAATGTGTGCTAACGATGCAGCGTGCCAGTACATTTAGCTCTCTGACTAAGCTAGTCTTCAACAAGTAATGATGACACACACATGAGTAAGGTGAAACCAATGAAATATTTACATGTGAAATTTAATACTGAAAAACACCCATGCCATCTTAGTGTTTTCAAGCCTTATATTAATGGCCATGTAGTTAGGCAAGAAAGTTTTGGCAGTGATGCGGAGCCTCCCTGTTTGACCAGGAGACTCTTTTATAGCTCACCCATATCTGTTGCATCATCAGCTGACGGTGGGCTTCACCAATGAAAAGTTCCTCGCCACTGAATTACGCATGTTTTCCGTGCAGGCTGCCAGCACTTAGAATGTTACTGGCAATTACGTGGGAAAGGTGATATAGAGAAAGGGCATACCTGTTGCACAGTTGGGAAATGACATGCTGTTGACAAAATCTCAGCCATATCTGTTCCACATCCTGATGCCTTAATTTCTCACTGTCAGCCCCAGTTCCAGCTCCTCCTTAATTCAGTTTCTTTGCTTCAGCTGGCAAAGTGGCTGTGCCCCATGCTGAAGGTAGGAATTCTACATCACGTAATCAGAATTTGCTGGACCAGGAATTCTTGTCCACAGTGCAGGGAGCGGAGGTCATTCCTGGAGCGCACAACAACTTAGGCAAAAGCTGGAACCAGGATAAGCAGTGAACAGGCTATCAGCAAAGGAAAGTCTACATGTATTTAAAAAGAAAAAAAGTAAGTAATGTGAATGTTGGTCCTCCAGAGAGTGACAGTGGGGAGTTGATAGCAGATAATAAGGAAACGATGGATGAAATTAACAAATATTTTGCTCTTTCTTTAGTAAAGGAGACACAAAAACATTCCAGTAATAGCTGTAAATCAGGAAGTGGAAGGGAAAGGCGGGGGGCTTGGTGAAATTACAAACACAAGGGAAGCAGTACTGAGCAAACTGATGGAGCAGTGGGCTGACAAGTCACCAGGACCTGATGCAATTCATACTAGGGTCTTAAATGAGGTGACTGGTGAGTTAGTAGATGCTTTGGTGTCAATTTTCCAAAATTCCCTAGCTTCTGGAAAGGTTCCATCAGACTGGAAATTAGTAAATATAACCCCTCTACTCAAGAATGGAGGGAGGCAGAAAACAAGAAACTATAGGCCAGTTAGCTTGACCAATGTTGTGGGGAAGTTGTTAAGATCGATCATTAAGGAGGTTATAGCTGGGCCTTGAAGAAACTTAAGGTAATCTGGAAGAGTCAGCATAGTTTTGTGAAAGGGAAATCATATCTAACCAATTTATTGTAGTTCTTTGAAGGAATAATGTGTGCTGTGGATAAAGGGAAGCCTGTAGATGTACTGTACTTGAATTTCCAGAAGGCATTTGATAAGGTGCCACATCAAAGGTTATTGAAGAAAATAAAAGCTCATGGTGTAGAGGGTAACATATTAGTCTGGATAGAGAATTGGCTGGCTGGTAGAGAACAAAGAGTATGCATAAATGGGTCTTTTTCTGGTTGGCAGAATGTGGTAAGTGGCGTCCCGCAGGCCTCAACTTTTTACAATTTATATCAATGATTTAGATAAAGGGAGTGAAGGCATGGTAGCTAAATTTGCAGATGACACACAGATAGGTAGGAAATTATGTTGTGAAGAGGACATAAAGAGGTTGCAGACAGATGAAGGTAGGTTGAGTGAATGGACAAAAATCTGCTAGATGGAATATAAAGTAGGAAAATGTGAAGTTGTTCACTTTGACGAGAATAAAAAAGCAGAGTATTACTTAAACAGAGAACGGCTGCAGAATTCTGAGCTGCAGAGTGACTTAGGTGTTCTAGTGCATAAGTCACAAAAAGTTAGTATGCAGGTACAGGAAGAAGACTAACGGAATGCTATTATTTATTATGAGAGGAATTGAACATAAAAGTAAGGAAGTTATACTTCAGTTATACAGGGCATTGCTGGAACCACATCTCAAATACTGCGTGCAGTTTTGGCCTTCTTATTTAAGGAAGGATGTAAATGCATTGGATGTGATTTAGAGGAGGCTTACTACATTGACACCTGAGAAGAGTGGGTTGTCTTAAGAGGCTGCCTTTGGCAGACTGGGTTTGTTTCCACTGGAGTTTAGAAGAGTGAGGGGTGACTTGATTCAAATATATAAGTTCCTGAACAGTATTGACAAGGTGGATGTGGAAAGAATGTTTCCTCTCCTGGGTGAGCCCATACTAAGGGCACTGATTTAGAATTAGGAGTTGCCATTTTAGGACAGAGATGAGGAGAATTTTTTTCTCTCAGAGGGTTGTGCGGCTCAGAAACTCTGCCTCCAAAGGCAGTGGAGGCAGTACCATTGAATATTTTTAAGGCAGATGTAGATAGATTTTTGTTAGGTGAGAGAATCAAAGATTATCAGAGGTAGATGGGAATGTGGAATTAAAACACAAACAGATCAGTCATGATCTTGTTGAATGGCAGAGCAGGCTTGAGGAGCTGGGTGGTTTAATTCAGCTCCTATTTTGTATGTTCATATGTATTTTTTTGTGGGTTATTGAAGGAAGGGGAATTATGGAAGATAATATTTGTGAATTTAGATGTTTAATGGCCAGAGCAGTCAAATTTAAGGTAATTCCAAAAGTGCCAAAGGGGGTCAGGGATGAGGTGAATTTTTTTTACACAGTGGTGGAAGCAGATTCAACACTAGCTCCCTAAAGGAAATTGGATATATACCTGAAAAGGAAAAATACAATGCAGGGCCCTTGGGAAAGAGCAAGGGATTGGGACTAAATGGATAGCTCAGAGCTGGCACAGACATGATGGGCTGAATAGCCTCATTCTATGCTGCATGATTCTATGATCCTTGAAGAGAAAAAACCTGGTGAGGGATTAAACATACATGCCAATCATAAATAAATTACAGGGGAAGTCAGAATTTGGATAGTGTCTAGTTTGCTATACAGAGTTAGCACAAAGCCATTACTACACTTCTTCAATGAGGTGGCCATCTGCAACCACTGCCCATGTTTGCACACTGCCACGTTCCCATAAATAGCTCAGTAAGGCATTTGATGTTACTGTGACATTAGTTTAATTATGCTCACGACAAAAAAAAAATTCATTTTTTTACAAATTTTATCTAAAATTAGAGCTGGAACCACACCACCAAATCTACCTTCTGCAATATGCAACCGATCTCAGAAGTTTTGTTTGTCCGTTCTGAAGGGGAGCTTTCAACACTAACTAACCAAGTCGATCTTCAAGCCTTCTCCTGGGTGTTTACCTTCTATTTTGGTATCAGGTGTTGCAGAAGAGAAACCAAATATGTCACTGCACAATGGTTGTTGCAACCTGTAAAACCAGACCTGCAACATCCTTATTGGGAGCAACACCAGAAAAATATTGGTGACATCAGTGTCTCACAGGGAGAGGTGTTGACAGAAAAATGTGCAGGGTTTGCAAAATAAAATCATATTAGGCAATATGGCAGATGTTTTCTTTCTCCTCATCTTTTCTTTGTTTGGGTAGGAAGGTGAGCTGTGAGGAAGATGCAGAGATGCTTCAGGGTGATTTGGATAAGCTGAATGAGTGGGCAAATGCATGGCAGACCCAATATAATGTGGATAAATGTGAGGCTATCCATTTTAGTAGTAAAAACAGAAAGGCAGAAGGGAGTGCAGTGAAGGTTTACCCGACTGATTCCTGGGATGGCGGGACTGACATATGAGGAGAGATTGAGTCGGTTAGGATTATATTCGCTGGAGTTAAGAAGAATGAGGGGGGATCTCATAGAAACCTATAAAATTCTAACAGGACTAGACAGGGTAGATGCATGAAGGATGTTCCTGATGGTGGGGGAGTCCAGAACCAGGATCACAGACTGAGGATATGGGGTAGACCATTTAGGACTGAGATGAGGAGAAATTTCTTCACCCAGAGAGTGATGAGCCTGTGAAATTTGCTACCACAGAAAGTAGTTGAGGCCAAAACATTGTATATTTTTAAGAAGGAGTTAGATTTAGCTCTTGGGGTGAAAGGGATCAAAGGATATGGGGAGAAAGTGGGAGCAGGCCAATGAGTTGGATGATCAACCAAGATCATAATGAATGGCGGAACAGGCTTGAAGGGCCAAATGGCCTACTCCTGCTCCTATTTTTTCTATGTTGAAATGTAACACTGCTTCTGCAAAATCCCAAAGCTCAACTCAGTTCAGCACACAACATGTTCAGAATCGTCAAAAAAATACCGCCAGCAGGAAAAAAACAGTTTGGACCAGTTTTTAGTAGTAAAAACAGAAAGGCAGATTATTATCTGAATGGCTATAAATTGAGAGAGGGGAATGTGCGATGAGACCTGGGTGCCCTCATACAGCAGTTGTTGAAGGTAAACATGCAGGTGCAGCAGGCGGTAAAGAAGGCAAATGGTATGTTGGCCTTCAAAGCCAGAGGATTATTTCCCAGTTTTTACTGGTGTTCATTTTAGGGGATACAAGACCAGTTTGGACAAATATTTTTATTTCCAAATTAACTGTGTTTTTTTGCTCTGGGCGTTACTCTTTTTCTTATAAACTTTCAAGTGGGTCAGGTTGGTTTACTTTTCTGGGAAATGTAGACCTCTACATGTATAGACCCACAAAAAAAATTAAAGATTGTCCTAATTCATATGTGAATTGTGCTTATGTGAACTTGAGTCTTTAATGTCTTGGATATCTGGAGAATACAACAGCCTTTGAAACATCTCATTGAGAGTTAGAGTTTCTGCCTACGCTAACCATCTTCTAAGGCGAGGTCTGTCACCTCCATACAGGATTTATACAGCACGTAGGTATCAAAGGGTGGAAATGGAGCACCTCTCAGTGCAGCCTGGCTACCTTGGGTAATCCTTCAGTGGTCCCTCCCTTCTTCCCAGCTATTGGAATAATGGGATTTTGATTGGGAACACATATGGCAGTATAATAGGCCTTTAGAAAAAAAAAACAAGACAACTGGGACAAAGTATTTGCCACAGGGTGACTAATCCTTATGGAATAAAATAAGGGACACTTTGACTGTGGGCCCGGGGAGGATGCTGGGGTGCGGGGTGACCAAAAGAGCGGGCGGGGTAGCCAGCAGACACAGTGCACATGCTCAATTAAACAAAGAAGGCAGAGGCAAGAGGCAGCTCCGAGGCTGTCTCCCATAGGCTGTCCTGGAAATAAGGGACAAAAGGTGTCCCTTAAGGAACACGGAACAGTCAAAATAAGGGATGACCACTTAAAACATGGGACAGTTAGTCACCCTGGTCTCTGCAGCAACTAAGCACTGAGAGAAAGAAAATGGCCACAACAAGCCTCAAAATGGCAGAAACAATTATTGGGCTGAATTTTAATTTTCACCCTTTTTCGTGATGGGGGAGGACAGCTGTGTATCAGGACCTCAGAAGGTTCACCAGCACGTTTGTCAGGGGCTTTTCTATTAAGAGCAAGTGAACATGATAATGACCCACATGCGTCTATTTCAGCTTCAATATTCAAATTGACCCTATGAGGCTCAGAATTGAAGCATTGTGGAAATGTTATGACAGGGCCAGGAACTTCACGGATGGAGTCTCAACGTGAAAACACGCTTCTCTGATGAGTTTGCACACTCCATACTGCGGGCTGTAAGGGCTGGCAGTTAGGGTGACCCTGTTCCCAGAATGTGGTACAAATGAAGCAATCTCAGAGAACAAGCAGACTTGTCTGGATGTGGCCAAGGAGGTCTGCAGGATTGTGAAGCCTCACTCCTGAATACAGTGGCATATGAGCTTTAATGATCTGATCAGGACAGCAAAGATGAATAGCAAATCACATTCAAGTAAAAAACACCTCAATATGCTATTCTTCCACATCATTCATCAGACCAACACGCCTTACAGAAACACCCATCCATCTCTGTCGAGATACTACCCTCACATTCGTACTGACCACTCAGCAGTGACACACAGCCTTAAGTTCATAGCAATATCACACATACCCTTCACAGCGATCTTCCAAAGATGTTGTGCTTCCATCCTCTTAAAATAATCCACAACTCACATTCCTAGGTCTCTTCTTTCTCTCCTTACAGGAGGATAAGGCACAGAACACTAAGAAGAGGCAGGGAACCAGCAGTGGCCCTCCAGATATTGTCACCTTGACCAAGGCAGAGGAAGAGGCAAGGGACATAAGCTGAGTATTGGCATGCATGGCCATTGGAGATGGAAATGGAGAGATAGGGCCTTGCCAGTTACCTGATAACAAAATAAATACCACAGGGCACACAACACTCACTCATGTTGAGTTGATGTCAGCAGCCTGTGAAATATGATGATGTCAGCAATGTTGACTTGACCTATATTTTACTCTTTAACGGGGACTGGACATTGCTGGCTGGGCCAGCATTTTTATTGCCCAACCCAAAATGCCCTTGAGAAGGTGGTGGTGAGCTGTCTCTCAAACCGCTGCAGTCCATGTGATGTAGGTACACCCACAGTGCTGTAAGGGAGGGAGTCCCAGGATTTTGACCCAGTGGCAAGATGGTGTGCATCTTGGGGGGGATCTTGCAGATGGTGGTGTCCCCATGCATCTGCTCCCCTTGTCCTTTGTGATGGTACAGGTCATGGGTTTGGAAGGTGCTGTTGAAGGAGCCTTCATGAGTTGCTGAAATGCATCTTGTGGATGGTACACGCCGGTGCCATTGTGTGTTGCTGGCGGAGGAGATGGATGTTGGAGGTGGCAGTGGGGGTGCCAATCAAGTGGGCTGCTTTGTCCTGGATGATGTCAATCTTCTTGAGTGCTGATGGAGCTGCATTCATCTAGGCATGTTCCAGGCACACCTTCAGTGTACGAATCATGCCTTTCATCTCCCACTGGCCCAATATGTCCTGCAAGACTGGTGGTAAAAGAGAACCAAGACTCCTCATTATACAGTTGTGCATAGTCTCACCCACCTGCCTAACATGCACATTGACTATGTGATGGTTGATAATACTGACATATTGTCTTCACTCCTCAGATGAGCCATCCTCCAGAGGCTACTGGGAACCTGAGGACCCTCCCTTGACACATAAGGAGGAACCGCAGACTGATCCACCAGCGTCACACCCTCTCTTGCTTCCAGGCACCAGTGCAGATACAAGCACATTGTGGGCATTGGTTTGTCAGCTCAGATGGGAGTTCACTGCGGGGAGGACATGACATACTCGCATGAAGAGCTGGCCGAGGCAGAGAGTGCCCAGGGCACCAGCTGTCGGAGGACTGCTAGAGACCAGGACAATGCTGAGATGATGAGACTCTGGAGTCATCCATCAGGCAGCAGATGTAGATTATCCAGCGGGATGCGTAGGAAGATCTGGCAGAGATACCCGAGGGTCTGCAGGTCATGGTCTCTGTCATGGAGGAACCATGAGAAGCTTGAGCACTGGATTAACGCTGATCACTGAGCACACAGCCTCCTCCACTGAGAGAGTGGTGACTCTCATGGAGAGGCAGCTCCAGGAACAGAATCAGGGGTTCCTGGGGTCAAGCTCGGACCTGCAAGCTCACACGCTGGCAGTGTCCTCAGGAGATCACTGCCAGTATGAGAGATGGATGAGGCACTTAGTCTCTCTGCTAGGTGCCCATCCATCAATGGTGAGTAGGGAGGTCCAGACATGCCTCACACTGGCAGACGAGTTGCCTGGCATCTCTGTGGGCTCCTCTCATGGTGCCTTGGACAAGGGTGTACAGTTCCTCTGCTCTTTGGCCAGTGACTGTGGCATCTGGTGAGGCTGCTACAACTGAGGAGTGCCCAACCATGCCACTGGTTGCATCCCCCCAGGCGCAGCCTGCTCAGGTCCCACCGACCAGAGGACGACCTCCAAGGTCATCAGGGCTGAAATGACAGCAGAGTCAGCAATCTGTCTCCAGTGCTGCTGCCAGCAAGGTGGGGGGCACCAAGACGTAGCACTCGCTAGAGTAAGCTTAAGGCACCGTGAGCACAGGATGGGGTTTTCATGGGTGACATTCTTTCATCAGTGTTATGTGTTGTTTTTGTGTGACAGTAGCAACAAAATTATGTTATGTTCTTTTTTGCAACTCTGCAAAAGATATAAACCCAGATTTTGTTTCAATGCCCTGAGTGTTCTTCAGGTTTTCCATAGATGCGGGACTCATCAGTGTCTTATGATAGAGGGCAGGGGCAACAAACTTTATTCTAGAGGTTGTGAGATGACATTGGGGTCATGCGATTGCCTCCTGAGAAATGTGTGGTAAGGAGGCGGAGCCCTTGCCATGAGAGTGAAGTCATGCCTTGGTAGCCTAGCTGAAGGTGGGTTGAATCAAAGCTGCCTGGTGTCCCTGCCACCCTGAATGTTCCTCAAGTCTGCCTCCACATCCTCACCCTGTGCCTCCCGCGGTTCTCATCAGATCCATCAGTGGAGCCTTCCTCCGGGGCCTGTGGAGCTGCCTCACTATCCTTGACCTCCAAAGGGCCCCCCTTGCCAGTGCTAGATTGTGCAGAATGGAGCATACAATGATTAAAAATGACATACACTCTGGAGGATATTGCAGTGCACCCTCTGATCGATCCTCATCTTCAGCAGCCCAAATGCCCTCTCAGCCACCATCCTTGTGAAGACATGACTCATATTGTACTTCTCTTCCACTTCTGACCTTGGTGCCAGAGTGGTATCATAAGCCACTTTTTCAAAGGATACCCTTTGTCGCCCAGCAGCCAACCATCCGGCCATGAGAGTGAAGCCAGCTTGACGCAGCTGTGGACAGCTGATTCGGACACTCCACACAGATCCCCACTGACTCCTGGAAAAGTCAGGTTGTGAAAAAATTGGGGGCTACTGTGGCCTTTAGAGCCACTGACATTGGGTGTCCACCCACACAGTTGGAGGTGATCGCCGGATCAAACATCTTCCTGCAGCACTGGACCTCAGGCTCGTTGAGGTAGCTAGATCGCTGCCTGTACACTCCGGCAGCAAGATAGTGGTGTCTTCTGTCTGCAGAAATCCTCCAAAAGAGTTGACAAAAAAGTCCTCAAAACAAAGCTAACAAAGCAAAAGGAAGGGAAAGAGGTGTTTGGTTGCTTTTGCCTAAACATTTTCAGCCTCCAGGAATTGATTCTTGCTCTGCTACAGGATTGGTGAATATCTGGTAAGTGATTAAGGTTTATTCTATTCCTAAGGCTCATAGGATAAAAGGATTGGATCAAGAGGCCTACCTGTAGTGAGACCAGCAGCGGAATGACATCGCGAATCATAATGTGACGGGAGTGCAGGGAAAACAGCTGATTGGTGAATAGGGTTAGTGAGTATTTCTAGTCTTTAAAGTAAAAGTAACGTCCTTAGCCTGTGTTTAGGTCTCCAGCCTTTTTCCTCTCTTTTTCATAATATACCTTGTTAAGTATAAGATCAATACTAGTGTAAAAACAATTAATTACAATAATGTGTAAAGAACGGGGGATTCTTCAAGTGTAAAAAGAAAGGATATTAGAGTAGTTAATTAAAACTTTAAATAAAATACGATAGTGATGACTGGACATGTGATATGTTGCTGCTGCAGCATGTGGGATCCGCTGGACACCAAGGTGATCCAGAGCGAACACACCTGTAGTAAATGTTTGCAGCTCGAAGAACTTCGGATCCGAGTTGAGGAGCTGGAGTCCAATTTGCAGACATTGCGCTACAACAGGGAGGGGGAAAGTTACCTTGACATTTTGCTCCAGGAGATGGTCACATCCCTCAGGTTAGGTAATTCAAATTTGGTCTGTGATCAGGGACAGGAGGGTATGACTGCAGGTGAAGCAGTTAAGGGGACCCAGGGGGTAGTGTTCGAGGAGCTTCGGCCCCTGCAACTGTTCAACAGTTGCGAGGTTCTTGCAATTTGTGTGGATGAGAGCAGGGACTGCAGGGAGGATGAGAAAACTGACCATGGCACCGTGGTATAGGGAGCCATTCAAGTGGGGGGAGGAAACAGGAATATAGCAGTGGTAGGGTACAGTATAATTAAGGGGATAGATACTGTTCTCTGCAGCCATAAGCGTGAGTCCCGAAGGCTGTGTTGCCTGCCCGGTGCTGGGGTTAAGGACATCTCCTCAGGGCTGGAGAGGAACTTGGAGTGGGAGGGGAGGGACCCAATGTCATCGTTCACATTGGTACCAATGACATTGATAGGGCTAGAAAGGAGGTTCTGCTGAAAGAAGCAGCTAAATTAAAAAGCAGAACCTCCAAGGTAAGAATCTCGGGATTACTACCTGAGAAATGGGCAAACTGGCATAGGGTAAATAAAGTCAAGGAGTTAGATGCGTGGCTCAAAGGTTGGTGTGGGAGAGATGGGTTTCAGTTCATGGGGCATTGGCACCAGTACTGGGGTAGAAGGGAGATGTTCTGGTGGTACAGGCTTCACTTGAGCCGTGCTGGGACCAGTGTCCTGGCGAAATGAATAACTAGGCTGTAGAGAGGGCTTTAAACTAAATAGAGTGGGGGAGGGTTCTAGAAAGGGGATACATAGGCTTACAAAGCAAAAGGATATGGCAGCATTACAGGGCAGCCATTTAATTAATGATACCCAGAGTGTGACAGGAAGGGACAGAGTGTACAGACATAAAAAAACTGCAGCAAATAGGTCAAAGGGAGAAAAATGGTAAAAAAGACAAAATCAATGGCTCTTTACGTAAATGCATGTAGTATTCAGAACAAAATAATTGAATTAATGGTTAATGGGCATGATTTTATAGCCATTATGGAGACATGGTTACAAGGAGACAAAGCTGGGAATTAAATATTCAGGGGTATGCGACCTTTTGAAAGGACAGGCAGGAAGGAAAAGGTGTTGGGGTAGATTTGTTTGTACAAGATGGAATAAGTACTATAGCAAGAAATGATCTTGGATCAGAAGATGTAGAATCAATGTGGATGGAGATAGGGGTAACAAGGGGAAGAAGACACTGATGGAAGTAATTGGAAGGTCCCCGAACAGTAGCTATACTGTAGTACAGTGAATAAATCAGGAGATGATGAGGGCATGTAAAAAAGGCAGTACATTAATCATGGTGAATTTAATCTTCATGTAGGTTGGGAAAATCAAACTGGTAGAGGTAGCCACGAGTAAGAATTTGTGGAGTGTATTCGAGATAGTTTCCTGGAAAAATATTTTGTAGATTCAACCAGGGAGCAGGCTATTTTGGACCTGGTAATGTGTAATGAGGCAGGTTTAATAAATGATCGCAGAGTGAAAGATTCCCTAGGAAATAGTGACCATAACATGATTGAATTTGGCATTCAGTTTGAGAGTGAGAAACTTGGGTCATAAACAACGGTGCTAAACTTAGATAAGAATAATTACAAAGGAATGAGGGCAGCGTTGGATGGAGTGGATTGGGAAAGAAGTTTAGCAGAAAAGACAGCTGATGAGCAATGGCAGATGTTTAAGAAAATAATTCATGACTCAACAAATATATATCCCAGCGAGGAAGAATGTTTCTAGGAAGGGGATAAACCAACCATGGTTAACCAAGGAAGTTAAGGATAGTATCAAATTGAAAGAAAAAATATAAAATGTGACAAAGATTAGTGGTAAGCCAGAGGATTGGGTAATTAAAAACCAACGAAAGATGACCAAAAAATAATAAAGGGGTAGAAAATAAACTTTGAGCGTAAACTAGCAAGTAATATAGCAATGGACAATAAGAGCTTCTTTAAATATATAAAGAGAAAGAGAGAGGCCAAAGTGAATATAGAGAATGAGGCTGGAGAGATAATAATGGGAAACCAGGAAATGGCAGAGGAGGTAAATAAATACGTTGCACCAATCTTCACAGTAGAAGACACTAATAACATTTCAAAAATACTAAATAATCAAGGGGCAAAAGGGGAGGAGGAAATAAATACAATAACTATCACTAGGGAAAAAGTACTAAGGAAACTAATGGGGTTAAAGGACAATAAGACCCCTGGATCTGATGGGTTGCATCCTAGGATATTAAAGGAAGTAGCTACAGAGATAGTGGATGCACTGGTGGCAATCTTCCAAGAATCCTTAGATTCTGGAAAAGTCCCAGAGGATTGGAAAACTGCTAATGTAACACCCTTATTCAAAAAACGAGGGAGATAAAAAACAGGTAACAATAGGCCAGTTAGCTCAACATCTGTCATTGGGATAATGTTAGAGTCTATTGTAAAGGATATAATAGCAGAGTATTTAGAAATATATAATATAATATAATCAAGCAGAGTCAGCACAACTTCATGCCTGACAAATTTATTAGAATTCTTTGAGGAAATAACAAGCAGGATAGAAAAAGGAGAACCAATAGATGTAATATATTTGGATTTCCAAAAGGCATTCGATAAGGTACCGCACATGAGGCTACTTAATAAGATAAGAGCCTATGGTGTTGGGAGTAGTATATTAGCATGGATAGAGGATTGGAAACTAATGGAAGACAGCAAGTTGGGAAGAGGGGGGCATTTTCAGATGGCAACCTGTAACTAGTGCAGTGCCACAGGGATCAGCGCTGAGGCCACAATTATTTACAATATATATTAATGACTTGGATGAGGGAAGTGAATGTACTATCGCCAAGTTTGCGATGACACAAAAATAGGTGAGAAGGCATGTGGTGAGGATGACACAAGGAGTCTAGAGGGATATAGACAGGTTAAGTGAGTGGGCAAAAACTTGGCAAGTGGAATCTAATGTGGGAAAATGTGAAGTTATGCACTTTGGCAGGAAGAATAGAGGAGTGACTATTATTTAAATGGAGAAAGATGCAGAAAGCTGCAGCACAGAGGGATTTGGGGGTCCTCCTGCATGAATCAGAAAAAGCTAGCATATAAGTTCAGCAGGTAATAGGCAAGGCAAATGGAATGTTGGCCTTTATTTCAAAGGGAATGGGGAATAAAAATAGGGAACTCTTGCTAAGACTATACAAGGCACTAGTTAGACCACACCTAGGATACTGTGAACAGTTTTGGTCCCCTTATCTAAGGAAAGATATATTGGCATTGGAAACAGTCCATAGAAGGTTCACTAGGTTGATCCCGGGTATGGAGGGATTTTCTTATGAGGAGAGGTTAAGTAGGTTGGGCCTGTGTTCATTAGATTTTAGAAGAATGACAGTTGACCTGATTGAAACATATAAGGTTCTTAGGGGGTTTGACAGGGTAGATGCTGTGAGGTTGTTTCCCCTTGTGGGAGAGTCCAGGACCAGAGGGCATAATCTCAGTGTAAGGGGTCACCCATTTAAGACAGAGATGAGGAGGAATTTCTTCTCTCATCGGGTAGTGGATCTGTGGGATTATTTACCACAGGGGGCTGTAGAGGGTGGTTTATTAATTATATTCAAGGCTGAGATAGACAGATCTTTAATCAGTAAGGGAATCAAGGGTTATGGGCAAAAGGCAGGAAAGTGGAGTTGAGAATTATCAGACCAGCCATGATCTCGTTGAGTGGTGGAGCAGAATTGATGGGCTGAACGGCCTACTTCTGCTCCTACATCTTATGGAATAGGTCTGAAACCTCAGCATTAAGCAGCAGCAAACTCTAACCTGACCTCCTAACTACTCACACAGCCAATGTTCCAGTTCCTTTTTATCCTGCCTTTGGATGAGAAATGAGAAAAAAAGCAGAGTGGCCGCTTGTCAGTGTTGCCCGTGTGACAAGGGCTAAATCATGTGAGCAACATAAGATTCATATCAATTAGGTTGTTAATGGGCTTAATTTCCCATTTAATTGTTGGCGGGTGGGCTTCCAGCTCCCGCACGCGCCTGCCGACTATAATGTTGCACACAAGCATGAAGATGTTGGAACGCACGCCTGATTTCTTCTCGCATTATTTCACGGAATTTCGGGTTGGGAGCGCACCTGCTCATTCATCATAAAATTCTGGTCCACAAGTGAACAGAAATATATGGTGGAGACAAGAACAGCAGTGCAGAGTCCCCATCAGAGGGTATAGGATTCTCCTAGCCCTGCTCAGTTGGACACAGATGCTATGGAGAGGACTACTCAGGGGCCACATTAGAAAATGTGTGAGTTCTGTCAGCATTTCCAAAGGCATGGTGAGTGATTGGGGAGATTGTATGGAGTCTGTTTCTAACATGAGTGCCATGATCTCCCAGGCCTTTGCACTGATATCTGCATCCATGGAAAGGGTGGCCCGCCTGTATTGAGCTTCAGATGGGGCAGACAACAAGTGCATTCTGAGCTTCACCAATAGCCAGCACACTCTGACTGTCACCTTAAATGGGATTGAGGAAAGCCTTGCCTTGGCCAGCATCTAACTGAGGGGAAGCAAAGTACCTGCCAGCTCTTGGCTAGAATTGGTGTGCCTGCTGTTTGCACTAATTCAGTTTGGTGGAGGGGGTGAATGATTTAGGTGGTAGTTGGGTGTCAATTAAGTGGGTTGCTTTGTGCTAGATGGCATTGAGTTTCTTGAGTGTTGTTGGAGTGGCACTCGTCCAGACAAGCGAGGAAAATCCCATCACGCTCATGGCTTGTGCCTTGTAGATGGTGGACAAGAGGTAAATTACTTATCACAGAATCCCAACCTCTGACTTGTTCTGTAGCCACAGTATTTATATGGCTGGCCCAGTCAAGGTTCTGGTCAATGCTTTCCCCGACAAGTTTGATAGTGGGGGATTCGGCGATGATAATGCTATTGATTGTCCAGGGCAATGATTGGATTCTCTCTTGTTTAAGGCCAATCCTAATCCCAGCTCACCCTGGGAAATTTCCCCAGAGACAGAAATTCATTGGGAGTAATCCCAATAGACTACCCCCCTGAACTCAGTTCTCCTCAGCAGAATTATATACAACCACAATCTGTAACTTCATGGCCCAGCATATCCCCACCAAGCCAGGAGGTCAATCCTGGTTCGATGAAGAGTGCAGGAAGACATGCCAAGAGCTACACCAGACAAATGTAAAGCTGAGATATCAAGCTGGTGAAGCTACGACACAGGACTATTTGTGTGCCAAGCAGTGGAAGCAGCAAGCGATAGGCAGAGCTAAGCAATCCCACAACCGATGGATCAGATCTAAGCTCTGCAGTCCTGTCACATCCAGTTGTGAATGGTGATGGACAATTAAACAACTCACTGGAGGAGGAAGAGGCTCCACAAATATTCTCAATGATGGAGGGGCCCAGCACATCAGTGCAAGGGATAAGAATGAAGCATTTGCAACAATCTTCAGCCAGAAATGCTGAATGGATGATCCATCTCAGCCTCCTCCTCCAGCTGGTCTTCAGCCAATTCATTTCACACCTTGCGATATCAAGAAAGGGCAAAGTCTATGGGCCCTGACAATATTCCGGCAATATAGTAATGAAGGTTTGTACTTCAGAACTAAGGGCACCCCTATCCAAGCTGTTCCAGTACAGCTACAACACTGGCATTTACCCAGCAATGTGAAAAATTGCCCAGGGGTATGTCCAATCCAGCAGGACAAATCCAACCTGGCCAGTTACCACCATATCAATTTACTCTTGATCATAAGCAAAGTGATAAAGGTGTAATTGACAGTAAGAGGCATTTACTCAACAGTAACCTGCTCATCAAGCATGGTGGTAGTGCCACACAACACAATGGAGGATATCCTCAATGAGAGGATGGGACTTCATCTCCAAAAGGACTGTGTGGTCATCATTCCTATCAATACTGTCATGGACAGATGCATCTGTGGCAGGTAGGTTGGTGAGAATGAGATAAAGTAGGTTTTTCCCCTCACCACATGCCACAGACCCAGTCAAAAGCTATGTCCTTTAGGACTTAGCCAGCTCAGTCAGTAGTTTGTGCTACCGAGCCACTCATGGTATTGGGCATTGAAGTCCCCCACCCATAATACAGTCTGTGCCATTGCTACCCTCAGTGCTTCTTCCAAGTGGTGTTCAACATGGAAGAGCACTGATTCATCAGCTGAGGTGGGGCAGTTGGTGGTTATCAACAGGAGGTTTCCTTGCCTATGTTTGACCTGATACCATGAGACTTCATGGAGTCCAGAGTCAATGTTGAGAATTCCCATGGCAACTCCCTCCCAACTGTATACTGCTGTGCCACCACCTCTGCTGAGTCTGTCCTATCGATGTGATAGCAATGATTGGGACATTGTCTACAAGGTATGATTCTGTGAGGATAACTATGTCAGGCTGCTGCTTGGCTATTCTGTGGGACAGCTCTCCCAATTTTGGCACAAGCCCCCACATGTTAATGAGGAAGACTTTGCAGGGCTGCATGTGCATTTGTCATCTCAAATACCTGGGTTGATGCTGGGTGATCTATCTGGTTTTATTCTTTTTAGGCCTAATGGCTATTTGATATTCCTGAATAGCATCCAAGCCATTTCAGAGTCAACAACATTGCTGTTGATGGAGTCACATGTAAGTCAGGCCAGATAAGAACAGCAGATTTCCTTCCCTAATTGGCATTAGCAAACCAATCAACAATAGTTGCATGGTCATCATTAGACTAGCTTTTAATTTCAGATTTATCAATATAATTCAAATTCCACCAGCTATCATGGTCAGATTTGAACCCATGCCCTCAGGGCATTAGCCTGAGGCTCTGGATTGCTAGTCCATTAACATTACTTCTACACCACCACCACCACCCCTACAGATGCTACCAGACCTGCTGAGTTTTTTAACAGCACTTTCTGTTTTAATTCCCTCCCTATTTTCCTGGCCTGAGCTTCTGTATCTCCGTGGGACTGGGAAAACCCAGTTTGAATAGTCTACAACTTTATTATCAACCTATGACAATTTGTCCGCTGAAACAAAATTAACTCAGGGATTACCACTACCTTTATATAATCATATTCTTTGGAGCCATTTTGTCTCATGATTTTATGTTCTCATCCTCCCCTCTCCTAAGATGGGTCAACTGCTGTTGCCAAATAATAAGTATTTGTATTAAATAGATAATGCAGGCTACCTTATCCTGGTTGAACAAATATTTATGGGTATACGATGAGTCAATGCTACTACTAAGCTTTTTTAGCTGATGATTTGCACGTGCATAGCAACACCCAAAATAGATTCATTGGCCAGGATGTTCTTTAGAACTGTTCTTGCTCCGTCAACACATTTTTACAGGATATAACAAGTAAACTGTTCAGACTAAGGAAAGAAAATCACCTTAAGCTCAATTCGCATAACATCCAACCCTGAATTCTGACAAAGGGGTTCCACCCAGTGCATTATTTATGCCTTCTCTTTCAAAGATTGATCCACCTGCTGCATTTTCTGTTTTCCCAGCTCATAATTAGAGGAACAGTCATCCACTTCAGTGATAAGGATCGTTGCTTGTTTTCAATTATGTTAAACACAGCTGAAACTTTAAATTTGCCATAAATTCTCATCATCCTCATGAGTTCTGTAATCTGAAGTCACGTCCATGGTGATTATTCTCCCAATTAAGGTTTTATATATATGCCATAGTTTTTGCTATGGGTCAGGGGAGGAGGCAGACTTGACTCTACCTCGGCTGGAATGGACATGGAACCCTGTGTTGTTGGCAGTAACCTGCCCCCCTCCAAAAATTCTCATAATCATACCCCAATTGAGCACTCCCCCGTCACCTGTCAGCTTCCTCCCCCATAGCCAAAAGATTCTCTGAAAACACAAACTAATTCCCCATACCACACCCCCTGTAGAAAGATTTTTATTCATTTTTCTGCTCTGAAAATACTTCATTTCAAGGTCACCAACCTTTTTCGTAAAGCATGAGCTCAGTATCATGTCAACCTCGACATGGAATATGTAAAATATATCTTGTGTGGGCTTTTGTCAATGTTCAGAAAGCTGCCATTTTCAGGGTGAACTGGCCCTCTACTGTACAATTTTCTTGTTTTCATTGCATTCTCAGTAAAATTCATCCAACTGACAAAACATTTCACTATAAAAGATGTCCTAGTGCACATTATAAGCAAAGCCTGAACATTTTGATATGAGGACAGAATTGGCAAGTATGTTCATATGAAATTACTCTTCCTGTTATCATCTATTGTTTTTAAGTAAATTAAAGTTTCTGTTACAATGCCGGTTGAAGTCGGTTGATGTGAATGTGACAATCACCTGTGTAGTAATTTTGCACGGAGTAACACTTAGGTTATTATCTCTACATTTCAGTTAGACAATGTTTAACTTTAATCATGGAACCTTTGTATTGAGACTCTAGAAGATGTTGTATAAATGTTGTAAACTATCCACAATAAATTATCAACATTGATTACATGTTGAGCACATATTCACTGCACTGTAAGCATTTTGTTGCATCTACACGGAGTAAAAATTCAAAACTTTAAAAAACATTTGTACTGAGAACAGGACAAATGTGCATTAGCTTCCCAAAAGTTGGAAAAAGTCAGCTTGCAACATATCAAGGTCATTTTATCCACTTCTACATTAGTCAAATTAAAACCTGTTCAGCAAGTCTAATGGAATTTAAAACTTTTAGACTAAAAATAGAAAGCATTTGACTTTTATTCACTCAGATTCTCATAGATGTTGAATGTGTAGAATTACAGAAGTATGGAATTCTTTGTATCTATCATTGTATCTATCCCAGATCTCTAGTAGAGCTATCCCCACACCCCTATTCTTTCCCCCACAGGCACATAGATTTTCATTTCAAGTATACATTCAGTTCCCCTTTCAAAGTTACCATTGAATCTCTTTCCACTGCCCTTTCAAGAAGTGCATTCCAGGCCCTAAAGCCTTGCTTAAAAAAATCTCATCTCCCAGCTTTGGACAATTATCGTAAATCTGCATTTTCAGATTATCGACATTCCTACCAGTAGAAGCAACGTTTTTCTACCTACTCTATTGCTGAGTTATAGAACAATACAATGCAGGAGGCCATTTGTCCCATCAAGCAGAGCTACCAATTTGTTCCACTGTCTTTTTTTTCCTCAAAACCCTGTAAATGTTTATCCATTCAACTAATTATCCAATTCGCTTTTGAATATTACTATTAAAAATGCTTCTACCACCCTTTCAGGCAATATATTAAATATCAAAACAACTCGCTTTGTTAAAAAAGCTTCCTCATGTTTCCTTTGATTTGTTTTGCCAGTCACCTAAAACTTGTATCTGGTTACCAATCATTCTGCTGCTGGAAACTGTTTCTCCTTATTAACTCTTGTCAAAACCATTCATGATTTTGAACACCTTGGGCGGAATTTTCCGAGCCCGCTGGCGACAAGTGTGATAGGGAGCCTGCACGGAAAATATGGCAGGACCCACTTCACGACAGTGTGAAGGCAGGTCGCGATCTTCCGCTCAGCCCGCCTTCAGTCAGCAGGCAGCTAATTGTAATACATTAGCATACAATTGAAAGACCATCCCGCCAGGCTCTTGGAACTGCATCATATCGTCTGTCCATGTTGGCGGGAAAGCACGCTGACGTGTTTCACAACAGCACGCAGGCGACACGCGCTTGGCAGCCTTCACTTTGGGGGAACAGAGGTGAGCAAGCAGCAGCACTCACCACAGCTCACCCATTGTTTACAGACCTCAGGGGGCAGGGGAAACTGATGCCTAGCCCCGCAGGTGCTGGCCAGCCTCAGAGGCGACTGCTAAGGGTGGGGAGGGGTGTCAAGTGCTGCCCTGGTGCTGCATCCCACGCACAGGCCGTTGAGGTGGGAGGCAGGCTAAGCGAGGAGAATGGCCAATTAGGGACACCTGTATAAACTGACAAAGCCTCTGCAACTAAGACAGATCAGGCGCAGCCACAGTGATATGACTGGGGTCATGTTCCTAGCCTGCCCACCCATGCAGGCATCGCGGTGGCACCAAAGGGCCACCAAGCGCTCCATACCTTACCCCCAGCCCCCCACTCCCGGCACAGGCTTCAAGTCCACCACCACTTTATTGGAGCCAGTTGGGCTGCACACTTTGTACAATCTCCTCGCCGACACTGGCCATGGAGCAGTCGCTGCTGGAGGCTCACAGCCCCTTGCAATCTCAGCATCCTGGTTTGGACCAGTGTCCCCCCTGTCACAAGTTGACAGGACAGCCATGCAACGCACTCATCTCTGGCCACCCGAGGGGTGACCAGCACTCTCCAGGAAGCATTGAGGGGTGCTCACAAAGGGCCAGGAAAGGTGCTAAGTCCAACTGTGATAACCACGTCTCTCTTTCCTGCTGCAGGAGGACCACGTCAGGATCATGAAAGATCCAGCGGGTGCTGGAAATCTGAAACAAATCTGATACTGTCACATGAGCTGGGACATGTTCATAACTTTTATTTGAAGAGTATGTTAAAATTTTAAAACCCTCATGAAACCTACCCATGGATGAGGTTTCAAGTTTTTTCTGAAGGCTGCCTGGGCTCTTCGCCTGCCTGCCGACCTTAAGGTTGGACGGGCAGGTCCAGTAAGTGTTCTAAGTACCTCACTAATGGCCTTAAGTGGCCATTGACAGGTTGGGGGGTACGCAGCCAACTTGGCTGCATGCCCACCGAACTGAAAATCTAAATGATGTGTGGTGACATCGGGACGCATGCCCGACGTCACCACGCGTCATTTTATGTGTCAGGAAGCAGGCCCCGCCCCTGCTCGCCAAAAGGAGAATCCTGACCTTTGTCTCTTTCTTTCAGCTGCCAAGGAATGCAAGCTCCAACAACTCATTGATACCAACACCCATCCAAGAACCTACACCCCTCCCCATCACTCTGACCCCATCCCATCTTCTAATCCCAGCCCCTGCTGTGTATTCACTATGCCCCCAACCTTCCCCTCTCTGATGCTGAGCAATCAGTGCTCAGCAAAGGATTCAGTTTCATGCCCTTATGCCCTCACCTCAATGAATTCCAGGCTTCGCACGATGTTGAACTTTTCTTCCGCCATCTTCGTCTCTGTGCTCACTTCTCTGGGCAGAAGTCCTCCCCCCTTTCAACAGATCCTTTCACCCACTCCAGTATTCTCCCTCCACCTAGACCCCTCCCTCTGGCTTCTTACCTGCCCTTGATCTTTTTATTGCAAACTGTCGGCGTGAAAAAAGAGTTCTGAAGAAGAGTCATATGGACTCAAAATGTTAACTCTGTCTTTCTCTCCACAGATGCTGTCAGACCTCTTGAGTTTTTCCAGAATTTTTTGTTTTTGTTTCAGGATTATGGATCCTGGTGACCTAGCTGTCTGCCTAGTGGCCAACAAGAGACTGTAGAAGGCAGAGGAGGGAGCGACTGAGGCTCCTGGCCATGCAAAAGCAGGAGCAGAACCTCATGAAGAAGGGGTAGCAGGTGCTCCCGCACATGCTGCCCAGGAGCGACAGCAAGCCATGGCTGGTCAGCGCCTAGCAACTCCCAGGGTCTATAGACGCTGCCTCCCATTCATGCAGATGACTGAGCACCAGTGTCGCTGACGACTGCACATTGCTAGGAATCTGGGGGCTCACATCTGCCACTTACTGCAGGACTTGGTGCCAAGGGGACATGGAGGGCATCCGTTGTCATTCGCTGTGCAAGTGACCACGGCACTCAATTTCTATGCCAGTGGCTCTTTTCAGGGCTCCACAGGTGATCTCTGTGGATATCACAATCTGCCACCCACAAATGCAACCATGAGGTCACGGGTGCCACCTTCTCCATGAAACATAACTTTGTGCATTTTGCCTGGGACTGAGACAGCCAGGATGCAAGGGTCATTGGATTCGCCCTGATCTCGGGATTCCCACAGGTGCAGGGTGTGATTGACTGTGCTCATGTAGCACTCAGGTCGCCATCGCTACACTCAGTGGACTTCATCAACCACAAGGTCTTCCACTCACTGAACGTGCAGCTGGTATGCGACCACCAGAAACACATCTTGCAGATGTGCACACGGTTTCCAGTGAGTGTGCACAACGCCTACATCCTGAGTCGCTTTCAGATCCCTGCAGTCTTCCAGGGTCCACAGAAGCTGCAGGGTTGGCTCCTTGGGGGACAAGGGCTATCCGCAGAGGCCGTAGCTGATGACACCCGTGCAGCAGCCTCAGACTGCAGCAGAGCGACAGTATAATGAGGCTCATGCTGCAGCTCACAACTTGGTGGAGCAGACCATTGGGATGCTGAAGATGCAGTTCCGGTGCCTGCACTGGTCTAGTGGAGCCCTGCAATACAGTCCGCAGAGGTGACACACATCGTCGTCATCTGTTGCGCCCTTTACAACCTGGCGCTGCAACAGGGTGAGGATCTGGCTGAGGAGGAGATGGAGGAGCTGCATGTCTCCTCCGATGATGAGGACACTGATGGGTATGAGGATGAGGGGGTCCTCGGTGGTGACTATGATGTGGGTGAGGCTCTCACACTGGCTAGACGAGGCAGGTGCACTCGGGAGGCCCTCATAGCTGCCAGATTTGTGGAGGATGATGACGAAATGCAGTGAGGTGTCCCCATAGATCCTCACATCACAGTTGTGAACGTTTGACTCCAATCTGACTTATCATAGCGCCATTACCCTCAGTGAGAATGCTCCTGTCATGGTGATGCAATGAAGGCCCTAATAGTCGCTCAATCACAGGAGAATGATGACAGTATGCAGTGAGGACACTCCATAGATCTTCACATGGCCTCTGATAATGTCTGACTCCTGTCTGGCTGAGGGCAGCTCGCTTGCGCACCATGATCAGGGCCATCTCAGAAACGCAGCACTGAAACTTTAGATGCATCTGATGCTGTGCCTACCTTCAGCACCTCAGCCCTTCAGGAGCTGGTGCACAGCATCACTGGTTGTAGATGCTGGTGTGATGAGGGCCAACCCCACCTTAAAGGTGCCGAGAGCACAGAGAGAGTATGAAAGAACTTTGTGGTGCCTGCCACTACATTCTGGTAGCAATGACCAGTACTGTTAAGGTGCAGGTATCAGTAATGTTTACAGGGATTGTGAGGCCGGACCATCACTTTGGTCTGAAGGCTGCACAGAGCACAGGGAAGAGGCCCTGCCTTTTATCTTGTGCAGCAAGGTTTTGCATCTGATTAACAAGAACACTGCTCATCAGAACAAGGAGCCACTGGCAGGGTGACATTCTTCGGAGTTTATTGACAATAATGAACAGTATGTGCAAATGATCAACACCTGTGGCCAGTCTGTGCAACTACTTTTGCCTAACTTTCCTAACCCTGCTGCTTTTTGGTGTTCCCCGGACATCCACAGCGGAGGTGGAGGTAGCCTGCTGACTGTGATGCTCTGCTTGTGATGACTTTGGCGGGCGTCCTCTGGAGAGCCGAGACTTGGAGGGCCCCGGCCTGCTTTCGGGGTCCTGCTGTGTGGCAGTGGCACCCTCCTCGGCCTGTGAAGCTGGATTTGCGGAGGTCACAGGAAGAGGGGAGTCAGATTGGCCGGTCACTCCCAGAGTCACCTGGGTGCATGGCCCTGGAGTGTGTATCTGCTGATCCTCCTCCCTATGGGTGCCCAAGGGCCTCTGGCTGACTCCGTGAGTGAAAGGTGTAGTGGAGTGAGATCGAGCTGCCCAGCACCCTCTTGCGTATACACTGCTGGAGGCCAACAATGGCATCAGCAATGGAGTTAAGCCCACACAGCAGTGCAGGGATGATTATCTGGATCAAGGTCTCCATGGCGGCCGCCATCCTGTTAGTGTTGACCTTGGTGCATTGCAATGCCGGCGCTATTACCTCAGTCTGAAGACGGACGGACTCCTCCATCATGCCTTGCAATCTGAGGAGTACAACAAACAATCCTTCCTGATGTTCCCAAGCTTGCCTTTGCAGCTCCAGCAACTGTGACATGACTGAGTCCAGACGCTTGTCATCTGACTCAGACTCAGCAACGTTCTGGCCTCCAGTAATCCTCTGAGTGCTGGGGACCTGGGAAGTTCCTGCTTCTGCCTGTTGTGGATCAGAAATTGCGATGTGCTCCCCACATTGTGATCCTGAGGCTACTCTAAAGCTAGGGCCCACTTAGGTGTGTGTCTCTGTGCTGGTGAAGGGTGTGGGTGAGCGCTGTGATGGGACTTCAGGGAGGGTGCCTTCAGATTCCTCTTCAGAGGTTTCTTTGGAGCTTGATTGGAGGCCCTGGGTCATGGACTCTGTTGGTTGTTTCCCAGATGTGTCTGCGAAAGCAAGGAGAGATAATTAGTGCATGGCAGTGGCCTGTGGAAGAGTACGCAGCACTCACAGCATGGTTGTCTGATAGATGTTGCATTGCTGGATCCTTACTTGGTAGAGCAGCGCCAACCTCACCGTCAGCACAGGACTGATCCCAGTCATCGCCAGCCAGCTGGATGGCTCTGTTTTCGAACTCTGTCAGAACTTTGATCTCCAGCATCCCTCCACTTGTCTGCAACCTTTCCCTCCTGTTGTGAGCCAGTTTGTCCTGTATGGATAGAGAAGGGGAGAGTGTATCAGGACACCTGCTGGGCCAAATGATGAGTATGCCTGGCCTGTGTGTGTGGTGAGTAGTCTCATGGATGGGATGAGGACAATGACAGTGTGTGTGAAAGAGTGAATGGTGATGTCCCTTGCTCTGGCAGTGAGTGAGGGCCCTGTGGATGTGTGATGGGTTTATGAGTGTGTGAATCGGGAGTGATGAAAAGAGTGACTTACCCTGGCGGAACGGAGGAGATCATTCATCCTTTTGCGGCATTGGGTGGCTGTCATCCTCTGCAGGATGTTTGCGCTGACCACTGCTCCCATCGCCTCCCAAGGCGGGTTGGTGACATTGCTGCCCATCCTGTGGCCAGAGTGGAGGTACAGCACATCCCGATGGGCCTCCATGGCAACCAGCAGTCACTCGATGGACCCGTCATTGAAGCGGCGGGGTTGCGGCCTTTTTGCCTTTGCTGGCCATGTCTCCCAGGCAGCAGTGGTGAGCTGGTGGCGATGAGCACTTTGCTGGCACCTGCCTTTTAAAGGTGGTGGCCGGCATGATGACGAGCAGGCGAATGTGAGCCCGTCAGCCATGGAAACGGCGTGTTTCCTGGGAATGCATAAATAATAAGGCAGGCTCGGGAAGATAAGGCGTGAAAACCCGCCATTTTCATCAGCGGGTAGGACTCCATTTTACCCGCCCGCTACCGCACTTAGTGCAATTCTGGGAAACTTCCACCCCTTGATTTTTCTTATTAGTTCATATAATATAGGCATTGCTGGCAAGGCCAGCATTTATTGCCCCATCCTTAATTACCCTTGAAAAGGTTCTGTGAGTCACTTTCTTAAACAACTGCAGATTGTGTAGTGAGGGTAATCGCACAGTGCTGTTAGGTATGGATTTTCAGGATTTTGATCCAGCAATGATAAAGAAAAAATATATTTCTAAGAGATGATGGTGTGTGACTTGGAGGGGAACTGGAAGACAATGGCGGCCACTCTCGTTGTCCACCTAGGTGATGGAGGCCTCAGATTTGAAGGGTACTGCAGAAAAAACATCGACAAGTTGGTGCAGTACATCTTGTAAATGGAACACCCAAAGCCACAGTGCTTTCCTGGTGGAGGGAGTGAATGCTTAAGGTGGTGGGTTGGGTACAAATAAAGTGGGTTGCTTTGTCCTCAGCGTTTTTGAACTTCTTGTGTGTTGTTGGAGCTGCACTCATCTGCGCAAATGTATAGTATTCCATAACACTCCTGACTTGTGCCATGTAGATGTTGGAAATGCTTTGGGAGTCAGGAGGTGAGCCATTTGCTATAGAATACCCAGCCTCTGACCTATTCTTGTAGCTACGTTATTTCTGTCGCTGGTTCAGCTAGGTTTCTGGCCAGTGGTAACCACCCCAACATGTTGGGGAATTCAGTGAAGATAATGCTGTTGAACCTCAAGAGGAGGTGCTGATACCCTTTCTTGTGAAGCTGATCATTGATTGCATGGCACTTTCACATTAACTTTACATTCCACTAATCAGCCAAAACCTGAATGTTGTCTCACTGCATGCAGGCTTGAAATACTTTTATCTGAGGAGATGTTAATGAAACTGAATAACATAATCATCAGTAAACATCCCCACTTTTGACATTATGATGGTGGGAAGGTCATTGATGACGGAACTGAAGATGCTTGGGCCTTGAACACTACCTTGAGGAACTCCTGTAGTGCCAGCACAGATGATTGGCCAACAACTAAACCATCTCCTTTTGTGCTGGGAATGATTCCAGCCAGTGGAGTTTACCCCCGATTCCCATTGATTTCAGTTTTACTAGGTTTCCATGATACCACACTTAGTCAAATGTTGCCTTGATGCTGAGCGTAGTTACCTTCAATTCAGCCCTTTTGCCCATGTTTAGAACAAACCAAAGCTGTTATGAAGTCTGGAGACGAGTGGTCTTGGCCAGGGTTCAAAATAAATCAGAGTGGTGGGCAAATATGTCCTGAAATGTCACCAGTAGCCGGCGAGAATGTAAAGATGGAGGTGATAAACTCAAGAGAAGTCATTCCTAGATATGATGAATTGTAGCACTGGCACAGGGAGCGGAAAAATAATGTACAGTTTAATTGGAGGAGCAGCAAGCAAGCATGGGAGACTGAGCTGCTCTTCCAGTTACAAATTCTGTCTCTCCCATGCCTGCTGCTCCAGCTCCTCCTTTATCAGGTTCCCTCCCCCCCTCAGCTCTTGCTGCACCTCCAGAGACAGAAAGGCTATGATTGGAGGAGCTGCAAGGGCAGGAGGTACGGAGCCTATTATTGGAGGAACTGGAGCAATTATCTTAGATGTTGACCCATTCAACTTGAACATGCCACATACTCCAGAACTGTGTCCATCAGCTTGAATTGAATTTTCGATACCCTCCGGGATCGGGCCTTGGAAAAAATGCAGAAAAGAAAAAGGTGGAGGCGACCAGAAACACGGAAAGGAGGCCGGAGCTGGCACAGAAGACCCACCTGTACTGAGAACAGAGGCAGAAGCCAGTAGAGAGAAAGCTAGTCACATTTAAATTTCATGTGGTGGTGAGTGGGGCTGGGGAATGGGGAGACAATGAGAAATGAGAAATGAGGCAGATTTATTTGTTTTGTTTTACCAACTTACCTAAACTGCTTATGCCTGTCTGATTTGTGTTTAATAGTTGGAATTTTAGATGAATCTGATCTTAATTTATTATTGCAAATTGGGGAATTGTATTTAAGCAATGAACAAAAACCTTTATGATGACAGGACAGGCAACTTTCACTCATGCCTGCTTTTACTAAAGTATGCTGTACATTACCCAGCAAGATCACGTTCCATTGTTAATCCTGTATGGCTTTCATCCAGTATTACATGTACTAACCGCATGAAAAGCTGAAATGCTGAGGTCACTTTGGTGATTTTACCCACATGCTTTGGTCCACAGTCATGGTAACAGAAGGTAAAGAAGGGGAAAACTAGTGCTAGCTTTAAATATTTGCCTGAAACTTCAATTTCGATCAAAACTGCTGTTACTCACTTTGCCAATGTTTCCTGTTCTGGTTCTGTTTGAATCACTATTGCAAAAGTCATGTGCTGCCAAATAAAGGAATTATCTTCAAAACATTATCTTAAAAATTTTTATTCTGGCATTGACACATATGGTTACCATATTATTTGGTCTGAGTAAACCTCTTCTTGCGATGCCATATATTATAGAGTCTTTCCATTTGGTATTTGTGCTATCTCGCCTTTCTAGAAACAGGAAACATAGGACTTAGGAGGAAAAGTTGGCCATTTTGTTCTTGGAGCCTGCTCTGCCATTCAGTTCATATTACCTCTCCCCATTCTTTGTTCCAAATGCATCACTTCACATTCCTCTGCATTAAATTTAATCCAACAGTGGCTGAATTTTTAGATCGGCAGGCAGGCGCAATCGGCGGATCGGGGATCGGCCAGGAAACGGACCACGGACTGCAATCGGCCCCCAACTGCGATTTCACCCTGGCTGGCCAGCGTGAAGCATGCACTGAAAAGCTCCGTGCTGCCAGGGTAGGGACAGGAGGAGGGCGGGCCATGACATCAACATGGGTGCGGGCGAGCACTGCAAGAAAGTTTCATGAAGGCAGCTCTCTGCCTCGGAGCTACAGACCCAAGAACTGCTGGAAAAAAATGTCGAAGCATCACAATCAGGCACTTGAAAATATTGCTGATAAAAACATTATCCAGAGATTTTTACTTTTATTTTATTTAATAACGGAAACCTCATACTGTCCTTGGATGATGTTTGATGCAAAATGTAAAGGCCGCCTGGCCGATTCACCCGTCCACCAACCGTAACGTTGGACAAGCTACAAAAAATAGCAGACAATTGCGCCTTTGGGCTTAGTTGTCCTTTTAATTGTTGGCGGGTGCGCTTCCGGCTTTTGTGCGAGCCCGCCGAGCGAAATATTGCATGAGTGCGCGATGACATCGGGACACTCATCGGACGCCATCTCTAAAATTCCAACTATTTGATTTCATGCCAATCAGGTTGGGCACGCACCCACCTGATCAACATAAAATTCAGGATGTCCCTGCCATTTCACAAGTCTGTCAATGGAATCCTGAAAGCTGTTACCTTATCATTGTTTACTACAGTCCTAAGGTTTGTGTCATCTTTAACCTTTGAAGTTTTGCCAGTATACACAAATTAAGATCACTAATATGGATCAAAAAGAGGACTGGTCCTCTATCCTACTCCGGCATCAGGGTAAGTCTACCTGGCCAGTTTTCACGCACAATCTGAACTGTCACTTTCACACTTTCTTCCTACCATGGCTGGCAGTGCCTCTCCTCTCAACACCACCATCATTTTCTTCCACTTGATGTCTGCTGAATTCACATCTTTACCCGGAAATGTAGAACTGCTCCCCCAACCCCTTACTGCAAACCCATAAAATGCTGTAGAGACTAGGCCAATGAAAATGTCAAAACTCAAATTGACATGTTGTTGCAAAGTAAGTGTATTAAGGAATATGAAATTAAGGTGGGAAAATGGAATTGAGATAGAGAACTGTCATGATTTAATTGAATGGTGGATCATGCTCGAGGGGTAGAATGCTGACCCTTGCTCTTATGTTGGAGCTCTGGCTTTGGGGGATTGTGAATGGATGCAGGTCTGTCTCCAGTGTGATGGACAGGCCTGTGAACCCAGTTACCAGTCTATCCTCCCACAGATTTGCTGCTTATCCATGTTCTTGCAATTTCACTCCTACACCTAAAGAGAACATGTTGTGTTTCCCTCCTGAATGTCTTCAGTCTGCATTTTGACTTGCCTCCAGAAGCTTCAATGTACCTTATTGCCATGCTGGTATGCACACAGCATTGGTGAGGTCCCTCACCCTCCACACAGCTAACTGAGCACCAGCTCAACTCACTAGCCTCTACCCTTTATCCAAAGAGACCCATCTAATGTGATACACCACACAAAATGTAGTCTTACTGCATTCTGGGCACTGTCTGGTATGGATGGAGCCATGACTACACATTGACCCATGTTCTTTGTTTGTTGCCAGGGCAGAATGTCACAGAAGAGTGCATCACCGGTGAGCCAGACATTGAATGCACACAGGTTCAGTGACCAGCACCTCGAGCTCCTGCTGCAGCCCATGAGTGGCAAGAGACATCCTGTTCTCCCCGGCCATTACACAAAAGGCATGACGAGGTAGTAAACATTGTGAGTGCCTGAGGGGATCAAAAGCGTGTCTGGATCCAACATTTTGTGGTGTGGCAAGGGGAGTGGGTCTTTCAGTAGGTCAAAGGTGATCATTTGCAGACTGTAAATGACATAGCAGCTGGGCCACACTTGGCACAAGCTTCTTCTCTTACCAGGAGGATCATGTGGATATAAAACACTTGGGGGCCACACCACTTATGCTTTAGCATGTGAATGATGACTGTCAAATCAAACCACATTGATGAGCTGCCTATCTCCATGCAGGAGCACAATGCCTTATGTACCCCTTCCTCTTGTCCTTGCAGGAAAAGAGGCCATATGGTTCCAGGGAGATGGCCCAGACAGGGGCCAGATGTGGGGGGGAGGGGGGGTAGGGGGTGGTGGGGAGCTGGGGCGGAGAGGTGGGGGTAGTAATCAGACACTGCAGCTGACGGCAAAGGAGATTACATGGATACCTTGTAAGCAGAGTCAGAGATGGAGTCTCCTATTCCAGGTGCACATGGCCATGGGTGAGGCATAAAGTGGCATATTTTCATTAGTGGGCAATATTGTTAAGGACCAGGGGAGGGGAGGAATCTGCCTTGGATGATGACAGGTGGCAGTGAAAGGGTTAGCACATATGGCTGTAGATACTGGCCTTGAGCTCAACATTGCCTTATTGCATAAAAACAAAAAAACTGGGGATGCTGGAAATCCAAAACAAAAACAGAATTACCTGGAAAAACTCAGCAGGTCTGGCAGCATTGGCGGAGAAGAAAAGAGTTGACGTTTCGAGTCCTCATGACCCTTCGACAGAACTTGAGTCGAAGGGTCATTGCATGTTGAGCACTGGGCAGTGTGGATGGAGCCATGATTACACAGCCCTCCGAATGTCCAAGGCTAACTCTCACCACCTCCTCTTGTGTCTCACACAGGTCTCAGCAGTATGCATCCACTCCCAGGGGTCGAATCACCCCTTGGGCATCAGGTGGATGAAGATATGCCTGAAGGTGCAGTGCCACATCAGGCTGGCATGCCATCCACTAGTGCAGATATTTGGCACCTTGCTGGGTAAAAGTCAGGCCACTGGATGATGGGAACAGGACCGGAGTGCAGAAGGAGGTGACAGAATCAGAGGCATTAGTGAACAGTTTTTCTTGGAGGACAGAATGCAGTCACGATGATGCTCCATCAGACACTGAAGAAGGGCCTCAGGAGTCACAGTTTGGGACTCAGTACTTAGAGTAGTATGAGCAGATGTGCGAACATCTGGCGCAGTGCCCTAAGGCTAGTGCTTTGTGAGTGGAGGAGTCTGTGACACAGATGAACTCACTCATGACTCAGCACTCAAGCACATGAGCTCCTCCCATGAGAGATTGACCAACGTCACAGACAGCCACATGCGGCAGCACCTGAATTGCATGCATGAACAGCATGAGCTCCTGCAAAGGATACACAATGAACTGTAACGGGTTAATAGAATAGATGTGCTAATGAGTGATGCAGATTATGATGTATCAGTGATGTCAGCAGTCATGTGCTAGACTCTGTGTGTCTCTCTCTCGAGAGAGAGATAGAGAGAGAGAGGGTGGAACACTCTGTACTCAGGAGAGCCATGCTTATACTGTAGCCTATCATATATATTGTGTTAATAAACTAGATTAAAGCAAGTACCAGAGTAAGAGTACAGTCTCTTTAGGTAAGATGGGTCACATGCAACTACACCAAGAGTATATGAAACACACATCACACTCAGTAACCTGGACCAATCAATTCAGAATATGAGAGCTGATCTTCATGGAGTACATGAGGAACTGTGGGCACACTTCTGCTGATGGCGCAAAAGTGGCTGGAGGACTCGGCAGCTGTACCTCTGAAGCTGACTCTCTTTAGGCCGCCTGAAAGCCTATTCAGTGTTGAGGGGCTTAAGAAGGAGGAAGAGGGTCCTGAGCAGTTTACAGCAGCCTCATCTTCCATGGTTTCTCAAGTCCCTCTGCCAGAGCCAGCACCTGTGATATGGGTCCCAGTAACTCCTGCAGAGAGGCAGGGAGCGCATTCGCAGGCAGGACCGAAACGAGTCCCTGTATGCCAAGGCTGGCCAACATGTTCCTCACGTCACAGAGCCAGGGAGGTGAGCAGCCTGCCTCCAGCTCCTTTGAGGCAACACGGAGAGAACACACACAGTGTGCGTGTTCACAAGATGCCTCATCACCATGAGCACTAAATGGGTCACCATGGTGTGATATTGTCGAACATTTGTCCATGTAAATACTGAAAAACATTAAATACATTCATGACCTGCTATAATGGTTGTCAAGGTCTGTTCATTTAGCAGCCAGGTACAATGTACACAAAGTATTAAGGTTCTTCCTGATTCCAATTGAAACTGCAGCCACTGGTCTAAGTGATGGTAGGATTGTAAAGGATGAGGGCATGGA
The DNA here is from genome assembly GCF_017639515.1 of Carcharodon carcharias. Lineage (NCBI taxonomy): Eukaryota > Metazoa > Chordata > Chondrichthyes > Lamniformes > Lamnidae > Carcharodon > Carcharodon carcharias. The sequence continues at coordinate 60,399,354 of NC_054480.1, read as the reverse complement.
TGTCCTCCACTTGAAGGTTCAGGCTTGGTTCCTTGCCAGGCACATGCTGTGCTGTGACCTCCTCATAGTCACTCAAGTAAATCGCCACTGTATTAGAAGGACCCTAGTGACAATGGTATCCTGCATGGAATTTGCCAAGGGCACCTAGGCCTGTCCTCTACCAATCCTTTCCTCACTTCACTCCACTTAGGCCGGCTAACCCTCTGGCTTCCCTGGCTGTTCTGCCCACTCTTCTTCCACATCCTTGTCTTCTGTCGACACGAGCCCTTCCTCCAACCTCTCTCAAGCCTGTCTACTGGAACCTTGATGGCCACATGCGTGCACCTGGAGGAAGCTGGTTATAATGATGAAGCTCATTGCCCTCTGTGCCAGTGAGGCTGCATCTGTTGAAAAGGTGATGAAGTCCATGGCCTTCTCAAAGTGGGCATCTGTCCTGATGGCTCTGCAGCAGTGAGCTGCCACTTGTGGTATGTCACACAGGTCTCCAGCAGACCCCTGGAATGGTCCAGCTGCAAACAAAATTAGGGCTACTGTAACCTTAATTGCTACCAACAGGGCCTGTCAACTGGTGACTCTACCTGAGCGATGGCACATATCTCTGTGACAATCTGTCTGCACCTTCACAGTCTTAGCCTGCACTGGTCCGCCGACATGTCCAGGCAGCTGTGCCTAATGCAATCTGCAGGGTAATAACATGTACTCCTTATTGGTTATACCTCTTGAGGCTCTGCCTCCTGTTGCTTGGGGATCCTTTCTCTTGTGACACTTACCTGCTGCTATCCTACCTTGATGGCCTGGATCTGTGAGGGTGCTGCACACATTTACATTTGAAGGCTTCCTTCAGAAAAGAACACTTTCTCAGGTACAAAAACAGAATTACCTGGAAAAACTCAGCAGGTCTGGCAGCATCGGCGGAGAAGAAAAGAGTTGACGTTTCGAGTCCTCGTGACCCTTCGACAGAACTTGAGTTCGAGTCCAAGAAAGAGCTGAAATATAAGCTGGTTTAAGGTGTGTGTGTGGGGGGCGGAGAGATAGAGAGACAGAGAGGCTTAAACCAGCTTATATTTCAGCTCTTTCTTGGACTCGAACTCAAGTTCTGTCGAAGGGTCACGAGGACTCGAAACGTCAACTCTTTTCTTCTCCGCCGATGCTGCCAGACCTGCTGAGTTTTTCCAGGTAATTCTGTTTTTGTTTTGGATTTCCAGCATCCGCAGTTTTTTTGTTTTTACTTTCTCAGGTAGCCTGGCACATTTGCCTTGTGTCCATTTTTCTGCCAGGTATCTTGGCAGCACCTGCAGTGACATAGAACTATTCCCTACCTCTTCCCCCTCCCATGTGCAAGGCCAGCACTTTCACCGGTGAGGTTTTATTAATAATACATCTTCAATCGCCCTCCACCAATGATCATGACACCAGCCCTTCAGCCCAACATCAAAAGCTATGAAAATTAGGTCTAAAAAGAATTTGCTGCTCAAATAATGGTGATTTTAACTCCTCTCACAACTCCTTTGTGAAACATGTCCTGCCCCCTTTCCGCACTGATAATGTATGCAGACCCAGGAACAAAGGCGGGGCTTCCCATCTGCCATTTTATCTTCTGCCTGCCTCCATTCCAACACAGACAGAGGCATGGAAATCCAAGCCTAATTGTCTGGGACGTTATTCAGTGATGTTCTTGCTTTGCCAGCCAGAAACGGGAATTTAATTCTGAAGAAAAAACTGATCTTTATATACCACAGTTCATTATCACCAGACATTCCAAAGTGCTTTACAACTAATGAAGTACTTTTGAAGTGTAGTCACAGTTGTAATGTAGAAAATGGAGCAGCCAATTTTCACACAGCAAGCTCCCACAAACAGCAATGGAATAATGACCAGGTAGTCTTTTCATTGTTGTTGACTGAAGGATACATATTGGCCAGGACACTTGGGATAATTTCCCTGCTCTTAATCAAAGTAGTGCCATGGGATCTTTTACTTCCATCTGAGAGGGCAAGTATGTCCTTTGTTTAACATGCCATCTGAAAGGCAGCACCTCTGTTTAGCGTGAGGGAAGAAAATCACCACAAATTAAACTTGCATAACATCCAGCCCTGAGATGTTCCACCCAAAGCCCTTTGTTCCCAAACATTGATATCTCTGCTATGCTTTCTGTTTACTCCAGCTCCTAATTGGAGGTTTCATCATGCGCATTAGTGGTTAGCGTTATTGCTTGTTTTCAACAATAATAACGCTGCTAAAACTTTAAAGTTGCGAGGATCACACCCAAACTCTACATAGGAGCCATTCTTCCCCTCTCCATTCCTCCCCTCACCACCCCGAAAAAGATCTGCCACTCAAACTGATTGCTTAAGGTTCACCTCACCACTTCGCTGCTTGTTGCATTGTAAAAAGGATTTTTGGTCACTTCTCTGTTTGAAAAGAAATCATTTCAGTGTCATCACCCCCTTCTGTAAAGTATGTGCTCAGTATCAAGACAGCCTCATCATGTAATATGTGAAAGGTATCATCTCTTGTCTGAGAGATTCAGCTGTCAATCAAAGTTCAGAAAGCTGTCATTTCAGGGTGGGGTGACCCTGTCCTTTCAAAGACCTGGACTTACTATTTTCTTGCTTTCATCAAATTCTCAGTAAAATCCAGTCAACTAACAAAACATTTCATTATTGAAAGAATTCCAATGTCGATTGTACTAGATCGGTGACTTTCTCAGCTTCAGCTAGAGCAATCACTTACAGATGCTGATTCTGAATTGCTCTACAATTTTATTATTAACCTGTGGAAACTTGACTGCTGAACCAAAATCAGCTCATGTATACCTCTGCATTTATCCACTTTGTCTCATTTTTAAAATTCTCCCCCTTGCCCATTATCATTCCAATGCTGCTGCCAATTTTTTTTAAAACTTGCATAAGCAATAAACTTGGAACACAGCTCCTTCACCGTCATGTTCATTCTGCTGATGCAAAACTAGTCAATGATATTGCAAAACTTGTCTAAACTGATTATTTATACCTACTAGTAGTTAGACATTCACTACAATTCAACAGTAACACTCCAAATAGATTCAGTCTGAAAAGTAAACTTTATATCAAACATTATACTCAAATACCATTTGTAGTTACATAATGCTCTAGAATGTACATATTATTTTATCTTACTTTCCCTTAAGCTATGTGCTTTGCCATTCTTCTTCTATCTTCTAAGAGTTGGAAGTATACATATGTGCTTTGTTTATCACGTAATCAAATTCAGGGGGATTAGAAATAAAAACAGCAAGTGCTGGAAAAACTCAGCATGTCTGGCAGCATCTGCGGACAGATAAACAGAGTTAATGTTTCGAGTCCAATATGACTCTTGTTCAGAAGGATTAACATAGGCAATTCTGAATGTTCACATCTGTTTGGGTCCAAATATATCTGTTTGTTACATCCTATGTAACAGAACATACCATTGGCTCAAATTACATCTTGGAAAAAGACATGTGAACATAGGAGCATCTGAAATAGGAGTAGAAATAGGCCATTTGGCCCCTCAAGCCTGCTCCATCATTCAATAAGATTATGGTTGATCTATTTGTGTTTTGATTTCCACATTCACATCAACACCCCCCCCCCCCGATAACCTTTCATTCCCTTGCCTAACAAGAATCTATCTACCTCTGCCTTAAAAACATTCAATGACCCTGCCTCCACTGCCTTCAGAGGCAAAGAATTCCAAAGTCACACAACCCTCTAATTGAAAAAATTTCTCCTCATCTCTGTCCTAGAAGGGCAATGCCTAATTTTAAAATAGTGCCCCTTAGTTCTGGACTCACCCACATCCTAAGCACTTATATAGAATCGTCAGCCCCATAGTGATCTCCTAGTTTTGATTGCCTGGAGTTGGTGTAGGGGAGTGATCAGAGAGGAATTTCCAAGTTTATATTCACCCCCAATTTGGCCAGGGTGTTTAATTTGATTTTTTACCTATCCTGGTAGATGACATGATTTCTGATGGGGCAGAGAGTGCTTTCATTGTAATACACAGGGTATCGTAATTCAGTGGGACAGGCTGAATGGACCGGGCCCTATTTTCCCATCTGTAGCTTCTTTGCATGTTCATTGAAAGATTCTGCATCAGCACAGTGAGTACCTTCCACAATGTATGAGCTGTCACGATTCACTAGGGATAGTGCACTGTAATATCAAGCCCTACTGTTGCCTGAGCCACGACAAATGTGAAAAGTTTGACCAAACCACCAGATTGCCCCAATTCTACCTAACTATTTAATTTAGGTTAACAGAATACAAGCACCGGGTTTGTAAACTTAATAAGCAAATAACTGTTTATTGAACAAACATGTTGTTAACCAGTGGCAAAAGAAAGAAATATGAGCTGCTAATTTCTAACTCTATAACTTAAACTCTACCCCTTCTTAAATTCCTATACACACACATACAAGATACATAAGACACACAAAAACATGGATTTTAAGGGTGGGATAAAACAATTCAATAGCACCAGTTCCAGAGTACAGGACTCGATGGGTTGATTTTGATCGATGTCTTCCAAAATCCTTTCAGTTCTTGTTGATAACATGAGGTGGTCCTCCAGCACTTTCAGTATTTTGTTCACCGGTTGAGCACTTGCCTTTCAATGTCTCTAACAGTGATCTTCCCCTTTGCCTCTTGCAGGGGTTTTCAGAAGGAGAGCAGGTTATAGAGATATGAGGAGAAAAAGCCAGCTAGCTATTATTGTGGAATTACTGGAATCTTATACACAGGAGAGAGAAACTTTAGGTCATGTTCCTTTCAGGCTAGGAGCTATTCTGCTGCACTACCCTCACACAAAACCTGGTCACCTGGTCAGGAGTCAATTAAAACATTGTTGCCAGGCAGCTCCCTTGGTCCACGACCATCCTGTCTTTCATGGCACACTCTGTTCTAGGACTGCAACATTGTATATATCTCTTATCCTGTTCCAGTGGACATGTCTTTCAAACTGCAGCCATTGTAAATTTAATCCACAATCCAACAGAAAATAAGAAGATATGTTCTTTACAACACTCCAACAGAAATAGAAAGATATGTTCCTTGCAGAGCTGTATACAATTTTGACACAAACCTTCCAAATTGAAGATTGAGTGCAACCTTCTGATGAAAGAAAAAATTGGCTAAAACAGATCTGAACTGCATCATGAAAATTCAGGACGTCCAGAAAGCTCTAGGGCCACAAAACAAAAAGCTCCAGTGAAAAAAAACATAAAATGCTGGAAATACTCTTGTCAGGCCTTGACAGCAACTGTGGCGAGAAACAAAGTTAACATTTCAGGTCAAGGTGGCTTTCACCAGTTCTGAAAGGCCATCTCGACCTGAAATGTTAACTTTATTTCTTTTCACAGTTGTTGTCTGTCCTGCTGACTATTTCCAGCATTTTTGCTTTTATTTCAGATTTTCAGCACCTCCATATTTTGCTTTTGGATTAAGGTTCAGTGGAGGATATGCAAGAAAAGCCCACTGAAGTACTTCAGATCATGAATAAACCAATTTATAATGCTGTAGCACAGGAGGTGAGCAGGCCCTTGGTGTCCCGGCTTCCAACTTTGGAGCGGGGCTGGAGGTCAGGCTCTACCCATTGCAGGGCATTTCCTGGGGGGCATTAGGGCCCTGCCAACAAAGGTCATCAACACTAGGCAGGGGATTTGTTCAGCCCTGAGGCCCCCCCTTGGGACAAGAGCCAAAGTCTTCAGCAAGCTGGGGGAAGAGCCAAAGACCAGAGAGCAGGCTGAAGAAAGCTGGCAACAGAGCCTGAGCCCAGAACTTGGGCTGGAGGAGAAGCCTCTTGGGGAGGGAGAAAGAGAGAGAGAGAGAGAGAGAGAGAGAGCAGCGTTGCAGCAGGAAGCTGAATCAGCATCTCAAGGCTAGAGAGTTGCTGTGTTGAGGAGCCAAGGCCACAAGTAGGGCAGATCGAGGTCACTGATCTTGGCTGGAGAGTTGGGAAGTGGCAGCAAAGCAGGTGAATAGCTGCTAGTGACCAAGGCTGACCACCTGGACAACCCCCCTGAGTTCAAGAGGCCACAAGGAGAGTAAGAACCCTTCTGTGTCTAAAAGAGAAGGTAATCAGGTTCACGTGGTCACAGGAAATTAGCAATAAGAGCTCCTCCAATTAAACTCTGCTATCCAGCTGATTAGAGATCAGGAGTTAAGCTCTTGACAGTATCCAGCTGGATCTGGAGCATCATCCAGGAATATCCATTTTAAATAGGTCACCCCTTTAAGTTAAGCTTTCCTTGAGTGTTTATGCAGATTTGATGCAGGTGAAATAAAGGATCCCTGTTTTATAGTCCATGTGCTTGAATTGCATGTTACAATGTAACAGCCTTTGGAGGATTAACATATACAATGTCACTTGGATCCACACATATTTGTTTACCACTGGAATATACTCTTAAGCAGCATCACCAAATGGTCCATCAGGGGATTATGCTGTTCCCTTCACCATTTCATCAAAACATTTAAAACATCCTTTGCCACCTTCAACCAGTGTCCCTGATTTTCTGAACGTGAGCAAAAAGCCACCACTTTATGTGGAATTAGAATGGATAACACAGGAAATAGAGTCAGCATGTGATCCATTCCCACAAAAACCACAAGTTCCATCTTTCTAAGAACAGCTCAGGTCTGGTTCTTACACCAAGAGTAACTGTGCAAAGACAAGTTTTAAAATGTTCTTGCTTCTCTGATGAATAGATTAAAAAGGGGAAGAATTCAGACTGAAAGGAGAATTTGACATACAGGAGTAGATATGTCTGTGGTATACAGCACTTAAAGATCAAGGCCCCAATATTCTCTAGTGATTTGACAAGGATCGTGCCCAATGGTGATCTCTAGTTCTGACCTCACTGGAGTTTGTAAAGTCAGTGGGATAGCGATGGATGTGCATAGGCAGGTAGGGACTACTGCCCCTTCAGCCACATTTTGTGGCATATGCCTGGCACGTAAGCATAGAAAGCATGGAAATTTACTTCACAGAAGGAGTCCATTTAACCCTTCATGCCCACACTGCCTGACAAGGAGCCATCCAGCCTAATTCCACTTTCCAGCTTTAGCCTTGTAGGTTCTGTCACTTCAAGTACATATCTAAGTACTTTTTAATTGTTATGACGGTTTCTGCCTCTACCCTTTTAAGCAGAAAGTTCCAGATCCCTGTCACCCTCTAGGTGAAAAAAGTCCTTGAATCCCCTCTAAACCTTCAACCTCTTACTCGCATCTATGCCCCCAATTAAAACCCACACCAACACCCATCCCCCCAACTTTCTTACCTACTCTACACTTCTCAGAATGTGATAGTTCTCTGCTCAGCCTCTTATGTTCCAAAGTAAACAACCCTAGTCTAACCAAACTATCCTCATAACTAGAATTCTCCAGTCCAAACAATATCCTCATAAATCTCCTCCGTACCCTCTCTAGTACAATCACATCTTTCCTATAGTGTGGTGACATAACTACACACAGCACTCCAGCTGTAACCTAACTAGTGTTCATACAGCTCCAGCTTAGCCTCCCAGCTCTTATATTCAATGCCTCGGCTAATAAAGTCAAGTATCCTGGATGCCTTTTGTATGAGCTGTGCAACCACCTTCAGGGATTTGAGGACAAACTCTCCAAGGTCTCTCTGTTCCTCAACACTTCTCAGTAACCTGCCATTTATTGTGTAATCCCTTACCTTGTCAGCCTTCCCCAAATGCATTACCTTACACTTCTCTGGATTGAACTTCATTTGCCACTTTTGCACTCACTTGATAGGTCCATTGATAGCTTCCTGCAGTCTACAGCGTTCTTCTGCATTATCAACCACACAGCTAATTTTTGTATGATCTGCAAATTTCTTAACTATACCCTGCATTCTAGTCCAAATCATTGATACATATCATGAAAAGTAAGAGACCTAGAACTGAGTCCTACAGAACTCCATGGGCAGAATTTTGCCCTCATCGGATGGGCTCAGAGGTGGGGTGGTGGGCTCGGGGGCGGCCGATGGGGGCATTCGGAAATCCGACTGCAGTCCACGGTCGGGACCCGACTGCAATTTCACGCTGGCGAGCCAATTTAGGCCCGCCCAGCGTGAAACGCAGCTCGTCACTGGCTGGGAAGGGCCAAGCAGAGGTGGAGGCCTGTCGGCTGTGAGGTCCAATAGCGGCCCAGCGGCCTGTTTAAAAACGGCCCAGGCAGCCCCAGAAAGGGTGGCAGGGAAGGACGGGCATCTTTCTGCCTCTGCAAGGATGGAATCCAGAGTGTCAGCAAATTCCAGGCAAGAGGGCAGGTCAGGGGGGCCCTGAGCCCCCCATTTTCCTGACGAGTGCCTCGCTGTCCTCCTGGAGAAGATGGCTGCCAGAGAGACAGGAGGAGGAGGCCACCTCACCTCACCAAGAGGGCATGGAAGGAGGTGGCAGCCCAGATGAGCAACCACAACGTAGTGCGGTGCACCTGGGTGCAGTGCCAGAAGTGCTTCAATGACCTGCTGCACTCAGGAAAGGGTGATTATCGTGTTGGCATGGGTCACTGTGTCCAATTGGTTTGGGCTGGCCATTCCCCAATGGAGCTCAAGGGTGTTAGAGTCTGAGTGCCAACTGTTAATCACACCAGAGCTCGCCAATGGGGTGAGCCCTGGCTGCTTTGACTGAGTGCCTTGCACCTCGTGGGCCACGACTCAGATCTGCCCTGCAAGGTGCTCCTCAACTGGGGTTGGCCAGGCTGCAATAGTGCTGCAGGTACAGAGTGGACTAATCAATGCTCCTCTGTCCTTTCAGGAGAAGACATCCCATAACAATATTGAGAGGTCACGGACTGGTGGAGGACCTCCACACCTTCTCATCCCCTCCCACTATGAGCAGGAGGCCTTGGAGCTCGAGATGCACTATTTACCTCGGTCAAGTGGACACGGTGAGGCTGGGGTGTCAGATGAAGGTAAGAGTTCAGTGCACTGAGGTAAGAATTTCGGCTTGTGCAACCATTCTAGTGTAGTCTCTTCACTGATGTGAGCCTCGAACCTGGAGTCCTCATTGATCATTGAAAGATGAGGGCACAATAGTGCAGATCTCCATGGTCTCACCTGGGTGCCTGGCATGCACAGTGATAGTGTGATGACTTTAACAAATGACACATCCTTCTTCTCCCTTGTAGGTTCATCAGCAGGCGTTCGTTCCCCAGGTCACCCCTGAGGACCATCATGCTCCCCAAACACCTGCATCACACCCACTCTCTGAAGCAGGCACCAGCGCAGATACCAGCACCTTGGTGAGCATTAGTTCAGCGATAGTATCTCGGTGCACATTGATGAGGGCACTTCACACTCGCTTGAGGTGCAGGCGGAGGATGACAGTGCCCAGGCTGCTGGAAATCGGAAGACTGCTGGAGGACAGAACGATGCTCAGTCAAAGGCTAATGATGGGCCTCTGGAGTCATCCATTAGGCAGCAGTTGCTGGACATCCAATGGGGTGTGCAGGAGGATCTGGTGGAGATCCAAGAGGGTATGCGTGCCATGTTCTCCATTGCGGAGGAGTCCCTGTGAAACATGAGCACTGCGTTGACTCTCATGGCGCAGGGCAATGCCTCCTCCATTGAGAGAGTGGCAACTCTCATGGTGAGGCAGCTCCAGGAACATAGAAACATAGAAACATAGAAACTAGGAGCAGGAGTAGGCCATTCAGCCCTTTGAGCCTGTTCCACCATTCATTATGATCATGGCTGATCATCCAACTCAATAGCCTGCTCCCGCTTTCTCTCCCTATCCTTTGATCCCTTTCGCCCCAAGAGCTATATCTAACTCCTTCTTGAAAACATACAATGTTTTGATCTCAACTACTTTCTGTGGTAATGAATTCCATAGGCTCAATACTCTCTGGGTGAAGAAATTTCTCCTCATCTCAGTCTTAAATGGCCTACCCCATATCCTCAGATGTGACCCCTGGTTCTGGACTGCCCCACCATCTGGAATATCCTTCCTGCATCTACCCCGTCTAGTCCTGTTAAAATGTTATAGGTTTCTATGAGATCCCCACTCATTCTTCTGAACTCCAGCGAATATAATCCTAATCGACTCAATCTCTCCTTATATGTCAGTCCCACCATTCCAGGAATCAGTCGGGTAAACCTTTGCTGCACTCCCTCTATAGCAAATACATCCTTCATCAGATAAGGAGACCAAAACTGCACACAATATTCCAGGTGTGGTCTCACCAAGGCCCTGTACAATTGCAGCAAGACATCCCTGTTCCCGTACTTGAATCCTCTGGCTATGAAGGCCAACAAATCATTTGCCTTCTTTACCACCTGCTGCACCTGCATGCTTACCTTCGGCGACTGGTGTACAAGGACACTCAGGTCTCGTTGCACATTCCCCTCTCTCAATTTATAGCCATTCAGATAATAATCTGCCTTCCTGTTTTTGCTTCCAAAATGGATAACCTCACATTTATCCACATTATACTGTATCTGCCATGCATTTGCCCACTCACTCAGCTTGCCCAAATCACACTGAAGCATCTCTGCATCCTCCTCATAGCTCATCCTCTCACCAGCTTTGTGTCATATGCAAATTTGGAGATATTACATTTAATTCCCTCATCTAAATCATTAATATATATTGTGAATAACTGGGGTCCCAGCACCGATCCCTGCGGTACCCCACTAGTCACTACCTGCCATTCGGAAAAAGATCCGTTTATTCCTATTCTTTGTTTCCTGTCTGCCAACCAGTTTTCTATCCATCTCAATACGCTACCCCCAATCCCATGCGCTTTAATTTTACACACCAATCCCTTATGTGGGACTTTATCGAAAGCCTTCTGAAAGTCTAAATAAACTACATCCATTGGCTCCCCCTTATCAACTCTACTGGTTACATCCTCGAAAATTTCCAGTAGATTTGTCAAGCATGATTTCCCTTTCATAAATCCATGCTGACACTGTCCGATTCTGCCACTGTTTTCCACATGCTCAGCTATTAAATCTTTTATAATGGACTCTAGAATTTTTCCCACTACCAACGTCAGGCTGACTAGTTTATAATTCTCTGTTTTCTCTCTGCCTCCCTTTTTAAATAGTGGGGTTACATTAGCTACCCTCCAATCTGTAGGAACTGTTCCAGAGTCTATAGAATCTCGGAAGATGACCACCAATGCATCCACTATTTCTAGGGCCACTTCCTTAAGTACTTTGGGATGTAGATTATCAGACCCCGGGAATTTATCGGCCTTCAATCCCATCAATTCCCCCAACACCATTTCCCTACTAACACTGATTTCTTTCAGTTCCTCCCTCTCACTAAACCCTGTGTTCCCCAACATTTCTGGTATGTTATTAGTGTCCTCCTTTGTGAAGACAGAACCAAAGTATGTATTTAGTTGGTCAGCTATTTCTTTGTTCCCCATTATAAATTCTCCTGTTTCTGACTATAAGGGACCTACATTTTCCTTCATCAATCTTTTTCTCTTCATATACTTATAGAAACTTTTACAGTCCATTTTAATGTTCCCTGCAAACTTATTCCCATACCCTATTTTCCCCTTCTTAATCAATCCCTTGGTCCTCCATTGTTGAATTCTAAACTGCTCACAACCCTCAGGTCTGTTGCTTTTTCTGGCCAATTTGTATGCCTCTTTCTTGCATTTTATACTATCTCTAATTTCCCTTGTAAGCAATAGTTTGGCCACCTTTCCTGTTTTACTTTTACGCCAGACAGGAATAAACAATTGTTGCAGTTCACCCATACACTCTTTGAATGTTTGCCATTGCCTATCCACCGTCATCCCTTTAAGTAATGTTTCCCAATCCATCATAGCCAACTTGCACCTCATACCATCATAGTTTCCTTTATTCAGGATCCAAGTCTCAGAATCAACTGTGTCACTCTCCATCTTGATAAAGAATTCTATCATATTATGGTCGCTCATCCCCAAGGGGCCTTGCACAACTAGATTGCCAATTATTCCTTTCTCATTACACGATACCCAGTTGAGGATAGCTTGTTCTCTCGTTGGTTGTGCCAATGACCTTAGTATCTGATGAAGCTGAAGCAACTGGGGAGATGCCAGCCATGGCACTGGCCGCTCCCTCCCAGGCAGGGCCAGCACAGGCTCCACAAACCAGAGGACGCCCGCCAAGATCATCAAGACCAACAAGACAGCAGAGTCAGCAGGCTGTCTCCAATTCCAGCAAAGGAGGAGAACCTGGACATAGCACTTGCAAATGTAAATTTAAAGCACCTTAAGCACAAAAGGGAGTGATCACAGGTGATCTTTTGTTCCCCATTTTTTTTTAATGGTGTGATGACCAGAACCATTTTTTACCTGTTCAAGATTATGTGAGTTTCAACATTAAATTACATTTGTTTTTGTGTTATTGGCCCTGAGTATGCTTCATTTATTTTGTAGGTGCAGGTACGCCAGTATGTAATGCTGGACGTGGGTGGCTTGAACTTTTATTGCACAGGCACTGATTGTATCTTGGGGGCCAAGGAAAGGGTCATTTCTGCGATCCAGGATATAGGCGGCAGTCCTGGCATGAGGTGAAGGAGCATTGGATCAAGGTGACCCTGTCCCCCTGAAGGTTACTGAGCTCTGGCTCCATGCCCTCAGCATTCTGCTTCCCGTGCTCCTCTTCTGACTTACCACTGGATTCATCCTTTGTGGCCTGTGCAGCTGCATCAACATCCTCTTCCTCCAGTGTGACCCTCCTTGCCAGTGCCAGATTGTGGAGAGCGCAGCATACAACGCTTATCAGTGGCACCAGTTCTGGGGGGGTATTGCAGTGCACCCCCTGAACGGTCCAGGCATCGGATATTGCATCTTGAGAAGACCTATGGTCCTCTCTGCCACTGCACTTGTGGAGCCATGGTTCCTGTTGTACCGCTGCTCTGCCTCTGTTCTTGGATAGTGGAGAGGTGTCGTAACCACCTTTACAAGGGATAGTCAGGATAGAAGGCACCCAGCTCACCTCCTGGCGCCTTGATGACCACATTTGTACAATCGATGCACCCTGGATGCAGGGGAACCCAGCAATCGCTGCAAAGCCTCTGGCTCGCTCAGCCTGGCTGGCCTCGTCCGTACGGAAATGAAGGAAAGTCACTACCTGCTTGAACAGAGCTCCTGTCACCAGCTTGATGCAACTGTGGACAGCTGATTGGGACATTCCACACAGATCCCCCACTGAGCCCTGGAGAGAGCTGGAGGCAAAGAAGTTTAGAACTACTGTGACGTTCAGAGCCTTTGACGTGGGATGTCCACCCACACAGTTGGAGCTGATCTCAGGCCGATCATTTAGCAAATGGAGGTCACTGTCCCCCTTGAGTGACGGAGCCTCCTTCAGCACTGCACCTCGGACATGTGGAGGTAGCTGCTTCACCACTTGTAAACCCTGGCAGCAGGATAGTGGTGTATTCTGCAACCACTTTCACCTTGGACTTCCTGTTGGCCCTGCACCCCTTGTGCCAGTGCCTCTCCTCCCACTGGCCGCTCCCCTGGAAGCTGCAGTGGGACACCTGGCCTCCTCTCCTTTCTGCCCCTCTGTTCCTTCTCAGAGGAGGTGCCTCCAGCAGAGACCTCAATCCCCATTACCAGGGTAAGGGAAGTCTGTCTGAAACCTGGAAGGGTCCACATGGTCTGAACGCTCAGCAGACCTGGAAGACACCAATGAGCCCAGAAATGAAACCTGGAAATACTAGGAATGAGGTCCCAATCAGGGATTAAGCTGCCAATTCTCGATAAGCCACCAGCAGCAAGTTATCTCCAAAACTCCTCACTATTCACATTGACAATGCTGCTGACCCTTCTTATCCGACCCATGGATGAGGTTTTGCAATTTTGCAAATTGTGGACTGCCCATTTTGCCCATGCGACAAGTGAAAACTTGCACAGGCAACATTAAATTACCATCAATTGGGTTGTCAAGGACCTTAACTGGCCTGTTAATTAATGGCGGGCAGGAAATGAGAGCATTCGACCACACTCCTAACTTATGCCTTACAGATTGTGAACAGGCTTTTGGGAGTCAGGAGGTGAGTCACTCACCACAGGATTCCTAGCATCTGACCTGCTGTTGTAGTCCCAGTATTTATATGGCTAGTCCAGTTCAGTTTCTGGTCAATAGTAACCCTCAGGATGTTGATAGTGGGGGATTCAGTGATGGTAATGCCATTGAATGTCAATGGGGGGGATGGTTAGATTCTCTCTTGTTGGAGATGGTCATTGCTTGGCATTGCATAGCATGAATGTTATTTGTTACTTGTCAGCCCAAGCCTGGATATTGTCCAGGTCTTGCTGCATTTTAGCATGGACTGCTTCAGTATCTGAGGAGTCGCAAATGGCGCTGAACATTGTGCAATCATCAGCGAATATCCCCACTTCTGACCTAATGATGGAAGGAAGGTGTGGTAATCTGAAGTGCAATGCACATTTAAAAGAATGTGAGCAGGTTGACCACATGATTACATTACCCAGTTGCTGTGTAATGTGGGCTACATTGTTAATCGGTAGCTTAGAATAGATTCTGGTTTGAGAAGCACACACGTGTTTGTGTTCTATTGCTTATGCAAATAAACTGCATGTACTTCACTTCACAATTGTCTCTTCATCCACATTTTTAGTTTACGGACTCACCCCTCAGTAGCTAGGCGTGCAAATGTGTTCGCTCAGCAAAGCGAACCAATAGTAAGAACATAACAACTGGCGATGAGGCAAAACACAACCAATTGACGACACCATGGCAAGCCGCCAAAATTAAACTGTAGTGAATCAGCCGTGCCTTGCAGGGTGACTGTGAGTACAGCCTTCATTTTAGCCGTCGGGGTTATCTCCCTCCAATATGCCACAGTTTGGCCATGTCGAACCGTTTGATCAGACCATAGATGACTCATCACAGTGCATTGAACACCTTGCATTCTTCTTTTTGGCCAATGACATATCAGGGGAGGAGAAGAAGCAGGTGATCCTGCTATTGACCTATGGCAGTAAAACATACAGTCTAATTTGTAGTCTAACGGCACCCAATGACCCAGATTCCAAGAACTTTGATGAGTTGATAAATCTTGTGAAAAGCCACTTTCAACCAACATCCTCGGTAACAATATAGCATTTTAAATTTAATTTGAGGTATCATGCCCCTGGAGAGACAGTTGCTTTCTATGTAGCAGCCTTAAAACAATTGATACAGCATTGTGAATTCAGGGCATCAATTAACGACACGTTAAGAGGCTGATTAGTATGTGGGACCAATGAAGACGCCATTCAAAAAAGATTGTTGTCAGAAACGAATTTAGACTTCAGCAAGGCGCTGGAGTTGGTGCTCACAATGGAGAGCGCGGTCAGGGATTCAGAAGCAATCAAGGGAGCACAAAATGGCGCCATCTCTCATGTGCGGAGGGAAGCACCAGTTAGAAATGGCGCAAAAGCGCAGGGCTCCACGGAAAGGCAGGAAACAGCCACCAATAACAGACCAGTGAAAAACAATGGTTTAACAGAGAAAACCTACAATAATAAAGGCAGAAATGGAACTAGTCTGCAAACGAGCAATTCAAAAGAATTGAATGTTTCTTCTGCCATCGTAAAGGACACATTATGTGACATTGTAAAGACAGATTAAGACAAACATTCAAGCAAAAAGGTAGAAATCTTGACATTCACATAACTGAGAAACCAGAAGAAACAGAGTCAGATATTTACTCACTATACAACCTAAAAATGGGTAAAAAGGAGCCAATCTATGTGACAGTGTGAGTCAATGATAAATCCATCTGAATGGTGGTGGATACAGGGGCAGCCATGACAATCATAGGGGAACATTCGTTAAAATATCTGAATGGAGGAGACCACTCATTAAATCTGGCAGATTCAGATGTTAACTTAAGGACGTATACTCAGGAAGACATGCAAGTAATAGGTAAATTTAAGGTTCCAATAGAGTATGGAAATCAGTCTATTAATCTACCCCAATAGTGGTAGCAGGGAAGGTCCAAGTCTACTCGGTTAAAACTGGCTTAATGAAATAAAGTTGGAGTGGACAGAGATTTTTCAACTCAGAATGAAAGGTCTGCAAGAATTATTACAGAATAAGCCTTCGTCTTTAGGGACGAGCTTAGGAAGATTCAGGGGCTGCTAGCTAAAATCCATGTGGATCCTGAGGCAACCCTTAGATTCATGAAGGCGAAGCTAGTCCCCTATGCATTGTGAGAAAAAGGTGATGCCAAATTTGGTGGGCTGGAAAAGTTGGGAGTCTTGCAATCCGTACAATTTTCTGAATGGGCAGCACCCATAGTTCCTGTACTAAATCCTGACCAGAGTGTGCGAACATGCGGGATTACAAAGTTGACTGTTAACAAGGTGGCCAGGCTAGGCAGGCATCCTATACTAAAATTGATGAATTGTATATCAAGCTGGCAGGTGGAACTGCATATAGAAAGATCAACATGAGTCACACTTACCAGCAAGTCGAACTAGAAAAGGTCTCTCGGGACTTGGTGACTATCAACACATAGGGGGTTATACAATATATCCGGTTACCCTTCGGAGTCTCATCAGCATGTGCCATTTTCCAATGAACCACGGAACATTTACTCCAATGTCTGCCCAATGTGGTGATTTGTTTTGATGATGTCTTAGCAACAGGACTAACTGATGAAGAACACCTGACTAGCCTGGAAGAGGTATCGAAGCATTTCTCACAAGCAGGAGTATGTTTGAAATGTGAAAAATGTATCTTCCAAACAAAATAAGTGGTTTACCTGGGTCATAGGGTCAACTAGCAGGGCCTCCACCCAGTAGAAGAAAAGGTCAGAGCTATTCGTGAGAGGTCAGCCCCAAAAAACTCCACAGAACTCAAGTCCTTCTTGGAAATGATTAACTGTTATGGCCATTTTCTCCCAAATTTCTCAACAGTACTGGTTCCATTATACAGGTTACTCAACAAAAGCCACAGGTGGTTTTGGCAAGCTCCACAACAAGAGGCTTTTACAATGGTAAAGCAGTTACTACATTCATCGACCCTGTTGGCACATTTCAACCCTAAGAAAGAATAAATTTTGACCTGGGATGCATCCCCTTATGGAGTTGGGGCAGGACTCTCCTACCGGATGGCGGTTGGCACCGAACAGCCCATTGGGTACATCTCAAGAACACTCACTGTGGCAGAACGAAGATACTTGCAAATCGAGAAAGAAGATTTATCCATTGTATTTGGTGTTAAGAATTTCCACCAATATATCCATGGTCACCACTTTACCATTGTGTCTGACCACAAGCCCCTACTAGGCTTGTTTGGCGAAAGCAAGGCAATATCCACAATTGCCTCTGCATGCATCCATAGGTGGGCACTAATTCTAGCTGCTTACGAATATACTTTTATCCACCAGCCGGGTAGCCAGGTTGCAAATGCCGACGCAGGAGTCGATTACCACTAAAAGACCCCAACGTGAACATCCCGAGAACTTGCCTTGTTATTGAACTTTCTGGATTCGTCACCAGTACATGACAAACAAATAAGGGAGTGGACAGACCGCGATCCAGTTTTATCTCATGTAAAGGAACAAGTCTTATAGGGATAATCTAATAATCCAAAGTCTGACAAAATTAAGCCCTATTTTAATAAGAGATATGAGCTCACATGCAAAGATAGCATCTTGCTTTGGGGAGCGAGAGTCATTGTGGCTCCGAGAGGAAGAAAACCATTATTGACTGAATTGTATAGTGCTCACCCCGGCATCTCTAGAAGGAATGTTGGTGCGCAGCCACTTATGGTGTCACAGGATGGACGCAGAAATCAAAACCTCAGTCAAGAGCTGCATGTAGTGTCAACAGTTGTAGAAATTGCCCCCTTCGGCTCCATTGCATCCCTGGGAATGGCCCGGAAGGCCATGGGTCTGCCTCCACATTGACTATGTGGAGCCTTTCTTGGGCACAATTTTTCTCTTGATCATAGGCTGTCACTCAAAGTGGATGGATGTGTATGAAATAAAATCACCCACATTTGCCACCACCACAGACAGATTGCGTCAGAGTTTTGCCATACATGGGTTACCAGAAATCTTAGTGTCTGATAATGGAACGGCATTCACCAGTGAGGAATTCCAAAGATTTGCAAGTATCAATGGCAGAACACATGTTAAGACCTCACCATACCACCCTGCATCCAATGGGTTGGCCAAGAGGGCGGTCCAGAACTTCAAGTCCGGAATGAAAAATCTGGATGGCAACATGATTACAACTAGATTATCACGCTTCCTATTCAACTATAGGACTACGCCACACACAACTACTGGTATTGCCCCCAAAGGGTTAGTGATGAAGAGACATCTCTAGGCACGTTAGTGTCTCATAAGGCCAAATTAAGGGGGAGGCTAGAGAGAAATCAGAAGGCCCAAAAAAAAGGAAACGATTACCACAGTCGAGAAAGAAACTTCACTGTTGGAGATGCAGCTTTTGCAAATAACTTTGGAGATGGGCCCAAATGGCTATTAGGTGAAGTTAGCACTGTGACAGGACCTCTTTCCTATCACATATTGGTCAAAGATTGGATAATTAGGAGACACATGGATCAATGCAGGAAAAGGGAAACAGATCTACAAGAGAAGATGTGCCAAACATTCCCATTTGAGTCCACATCATATGTGGAAGGAACTTCCTTTGGAAGCGTCTGTAATACCTGTTGAGCCTGAGAAGGTCAAAGGAACAAACTTACAGGTTCCTAATAGAGAGCCTAGTGGACAGATGACTCCTGAGAGGGAGGCCTTGGATGACCCATCCAAAGTCGTAGAACTATGACGTTCAACATGTTTGAAGAAGCTTCCAGAGAGACTGAATTTATAAATATTTTATTTATGTAAATAGTTAATATATTGTAAAGATTGTAATTTGTACCTTCAAGTAAAGGGGGAGGGATGTGGTAATCTGAGGTGTAATACACCTTTAAGAGAATGTGAGCAGATTGATCACATGATTACATCACCCAATTGCTGTGTAGCATGGGCTACATTGTTAATCAGTAGTTTAGAATGGGTCCTGGTTTGAGAAGCATGCATTTGTTTGTGCTCTGTTGCTTATGTGAACAAACAGCATGCGCTTCACTTTACAACGGTCTTGTCGTCCATATCATTTAGTTTACAAACTCACCCCTCAGTAGATAAGTGTGCAATCATGTTCGCTGAGCAAAGCAAACCAATAGTAAGAACATAACAGAAGGTCATTGATAAAGCAGTTGAAGATGGTTGGGCCGAGGACACTACCTTGAGGAACCCCTGTAGTGATGTCCTGAAACTGAGATGATTGACCTCCAACAACCACAACCATCTTCGTTTTTGCTAAGTATGACTCCAACCAGCAGAGAGTTTTCCCCCTGATTCTCATTGACTCCAGTTTGGCTAGGGCTCCTTGATGCCACACTCGCTCAAATGTGGCCTTTATATCACTCTCCCCTCACCACTGGAGTTCAGCTCTTTTGTCCATGTTTGAACTAAGGCTGTAATGAGGTTAGGAGCTGAGTGATTCTGGCAGAACCCAAACTGTCAGTGAGCAGGTTCTTGCTAAGCATGTGCTGCTTGGTAGCATTGCTGATGACCCCTTCCATCACTTCACTGAAGATCAAGAGTAGACTAACGGGGTGGTAATTGCCTGGGTCGGAGTTGTCCTGCTTTTTGTTGATGGGCCATATCTGGGCAACTTTCCACATGGCCGGGTAGATGTCAGTGTTGTACCTGTACTGGAACAAATTGGCTAGGTGCACAGCAAGTTCTAGAGCACAGGTCTTCAGTACTATTATTGAGATCACATCTGGAATACTGTGTGCAGTTTTGATCTCCATACTTAAGTAAGAATATGCTTGCATTGGAGTGAAGGTTCACTAAATTGGTCCCTGGGATGAAGGGGCTTTGCTATGATGAGAGGCTGAGTAAATTGGGCTTGTATTCTTTGGAGTTTAGAAGAATGAGAGGCGATCTCATTGAAACTGACAAAATTCTAAAGAGGCTTGATAAAGTAGCCACCGAGGGATTGTTTTTATCAGTCGGGAAATTTAAAACATGAAGGCACAGTTTCAGGACCAATCGTTTCAGTTTGCGATGAGAAGAAACTATTTCACTCAATGTGAAGCTTTGGAATTTTCTACCTCAGATGGTTGTGGATGTTCTATTACTGAATACATTTAAGGCCGGGATAGACAGATTTTTGCTCTCTCAGGGAATTAAAGGATGGGGGGGAGCATGCAGGAAAATGGAGTTGAAGCTCAAGATCAGCCATGATCATATTGAATGGTGGAGCAGGCTGAACAGGCCATATTGCTGCTCTTCTTTCCTGTGTTCTTGTCTCTTCTCCTGTCCTCTGGTGACTGAAGCCAGAGAGGATTGCCAAATGATATCGGAGCCTCTACTATTTCTTCTCTTGTTTACCTTAACAAATTAGGATACATTTCATTTGAGCCCTGGGATTTATCCACTTAGGTGTTAAGCCTCTTAATACTGTCTCAACTATGTTAATTTTACATAATATTTCACACTCATCCTCATTGATTTCAATGTCTGCTTCATCCCTCTCTTTTGTGAAAAGTATTCTTTAAGAAAAGCACCGTCTTTTGCCTCCACAAACAGGTTACTGTAATGGTTCCTAATAGTCTTTCTTTAATTATCATGTTGCTCTATTGTATTAGTAAAAAACTTTTGGGTTTTTCTGGATTTTACTTTTGTCTTGCTTCCCTCATTGCATTTTAATTTCACCCCGACACTTCTTGTACTCATCCAGATTTTCTGCTTGGTATCCATCAGAATCTCCCCCTTTTTCTCTTTTTTCCACTCCTTTAGGTCCCTTCCATCCAGGAACTCTGGATTTCTTAGTCCGATCCTTTCTCTTTAAGGGAATATACATGCTCTGAACCCTCACTTTCTCTTCCTTGAATCAGGTCTGGCACTGATTTAACTTAAGTAGCTATTTCAAGTCCACTTTAGTTAAATCACATCTCAGTTTGGTGAAATTAGCTTTTTCCCATTTGAGGACTTTTATTTCTGGTCTATCTTAGTCCTTTTCTATAAATACCCTAAATCTAACTGAATCTTGATCACTTCCACCAAAGTGCATCCAACTGATCAGCCCTGCCACCTTCCTAGCTTCCTTCCCTAAAACTAAGCTTAGAGCCATCCCCTCTCTTGTTGGGTTTGCTACATGCTGGTTAGAATATTCTTATGAAAGCATTTTAAGTATCCTTCTCTCTTTGTGCCTTTTACACTAATTCTATCCAGTTCAGATGGGTAGTAAAAATCCCTCACTATTCTTGGCCTACTGTTCCAGCACTTCTTGGAGATTTGTCTACATATTCACTCTTCTATATCCCTCTGACTGTTTAATGGTCCATAGTCCACACCCACTGGTGTCATTGCCCCTTTTTTATTCTTCAGTTCAACCCATATTGCTAATTTGATAATTCTTCTATGGTACCATCCCTCCTTGCAGCTATAATTGTTTCTTCAATCAATGTTTAATATCCCCCTCCTTTTTAAGCCAGAGGCTTTGCAGCGATTGCTGGGTTCCCCTGCGTCCAGGATGCCATTGACTGCACATGTGGCCATCAAGATGGCAGCGGGTCAGCTGAGTGCCTTTGTCAACAGGAAGGGATTCCACTCCATGAACATGAAGATGGTGTGTGACCATAGGATGTATATTCTGCAAGCTGTGCAAGGTACCCAGGCAGCTCCCATGACATTTATATCTTCAGACACTCCCAGGTGCCGAGGTTTTCCAGTGCTCCAGCCCGACTGGATGGATGGCTGCTGGGTAAAAAAGGCTATCCATTGAAAAGGTGGTTTATGATGCGTCCCTGCCACCCAAGAACAGAGGCAGAGCAACGTTACATTAGCTGTTATGCCTCCACAAGAGCAGCGATAGAGAGGACCATAGGTGGTCTTAAGCTGCGCTTCTGATGCCTGGACCATTCAGGGGCAGCACTGCAATACCCCGCAGAGCTGATAGTGGTTGCATGCTGCACTCTTCACAACCTGGCACTGGAGGAAGAAGATCTTGACATAGCTGACAGGCTACAGATGATGAATCCAGTGGTGAGTCAGAAGAGGAGCAGGGTGAGGAGAATGCTGGGGACGTGGAGGCAGACTTCGGTAACCTCCAGGGAGGCAAGGACACCAGGGACGCTTTGATCCAATGCTCCTTCAGCTAGGCTGCCAAAGTTCTGCTTCCACCTCATGCCAGGGTTGCTGCCTCCATCCCGGATGTCTGAAATGAAACTTTCCTTTGCACTCAAAATCCACTCAGTGCCTGTGCAATAAGGGTTAGAGCCATTCACATCCAGCATTATATACTGGGGTACCCTGCACCAGATCGAAAAAAGGTGAAGCATACTCAGGCCATCAGAACTAAAGCAAATTTAATGTTATTGTCACAGTGAAAGCTTAATGACATTACCATTACGGATGTTGATGTCCACCCAGCAGACATATAAAACAAACATAAATGAACAGAAAATCACCCATGCTCGTGGTGCCTTTAACTTATGCTTGCGAGTGCTACTGACATTGGAGACAGCCTGTTGACTCTGCTGTCTTGTTGGCCTTGATGACTTGGCTTTGGTTCTCTGGCCAGTGGAGGCTGTGCTGGCCCCACCTGGGAGGGAGTGGCCAGTTCCACGGTTGGCATCTCTCCAGTCATTGCAGCCTCATCAAATGTGTATGTCACTGGCAGAGGGGCAGAAGAGCTGCAGCCATTATCCAGACAGCCCTGAGAGGAGCACGTTTTGATGACAAGCAGCTCTGAACATCCGTACTCACCATTGACGGGCACCTAGCTGGGATACTGGGTGCCTCTTCCATCTCCCACACTGGCACTGACCACCTGA
Organism: Carcharodon carcharias; assembly: GCF_017639515.1. Taxonomy (NCBI): domain Eukaryota; kingdom Metazoa; phylum Chordata; class Chondrichthyes; order Lamniformes; family Lamnidae; genus Carcharodon; species Carcharodon carcharias. Next base: position 60,376,497 of record NC_054480.1, on the reverse strand, counting down.
GGTCATAACCTGTGTGAGGGCTGCAGGTCTGAGCGCAACCCCTGAAACTCCTGATTCGGTCCCTGGCGCTGCCTCTCCATGAGAGTCGCCACTCTCTCAATGGAGGAGGCAGTGTGCTCAGCCATGAGAGTCAATGCAATGCTTATGCTCCCAATGGACACTTCCACAATGGCGACCATGGCACACAGACCCGCATGGATCTCCACCAGATCTTCCCACACATCTCGCTGGGCTTATAGTACCTGCCGCCTAATGGACAACTACAGAGGCTGATCATCTGCCTTCGACTGAGCATTATCCTGGTCCCCAGCAGTCCTCCAACTGCCAGCGCCCTGGGCACTCTCTGCCTCCACCTGCACCTCCAGCAAGTGTGAAGTGCCCTCATCAATGTGTGCCAACACTCTAGCCACCGGTTTAATGCCTACTGAAGTGCCCGTATCTGTACTGGTGCCTGGTTCAGAGAGCGGCGATGACGCAGGGTGAAAATGAAGGCCGGTGGTCCTCTGGCGTCAGGGGTGGCCCTTCAGGGTCCTGCAATTAAATGCGTACTCACGAATCTAAGGGAGAACAAGGACATGTCATTAGTTAAAGCCATCACACTGTCACTGTGCATGCCAGGCACCCTGGTGATACAATGGAAATCTGTACCATGGTTCCATTGTCATTCAATGATCAATGGGGACTCCAGGTTTAAGGCTCCTCTCCATTCCCGGTTGCATGTGGAGTGTGCCGGCTCTCCAGTTCAAGGGCGTCCTGCTTGAACCTGGTCAGCAGCAGCAGGCTGGGCAGGCCTCCGCCTGTACATGACCTCTCTGACTGGTTATGCCTCGTCTTCTCTTGAAAGGCCAGAGGAGCATTGATTAGTTCACTCTCTACCTGCAGTGCCATTGCAGCCTGGCCAACCCCAGCTGAGGGACACCTCACAGGGCACATCCGAGAAGTGGCCCTCGAGCCACAAGGCACCCAGTCCAAGCAGCCAGAGCTCACTCCCTTGACCAGCTCTGGCATCATTGACAGTTGGCCCTCAGACTCTAGCACCTCTGAGGTCCACAGGGTCGGGGCAGCCACACCTGAACACTTGTCAAGGGCAATTAGGTTATGGTAGTAAATGCTGGCCTTATCAGCAACACCCACATCCCTTGAACAAATAAAAAAACTACACACTTGTTTGTATTGTAACTCAAGATAATGCCTGGTAAATATTGCAAATGCACCTCAATAAATTCTGCAACTTTGTGGCAAGTCCTACATATTCTCACCACAAAATTACAAACATTTGGTTACGTTCATAAATAAAGTTCAAGAATGTTTTTTAAAAGTATAAAATGGGAAAAGGACAAATGTTTTTTGCAACTGAAACCGAACAGCTTGCAACATATCAAAGTCACCTTAATGCCATCTACCTTAGTCAAGCCAAAGCCAATTGAATGAACCCAAAAGAATCTAAAATGTGCAGTCTCATATTCAAATGTGCTGAACTGATGAGGCTTCCTAAGCTCTTATACATACTTTATGGAGCCATAACAAGTATCCTGCCCCAAGGGCTGATTCAACAAAATACTTGAATTCTCGAACATACCCGGCTATACAAAGGAAATTATAGACAAAAATGGCTGGATTTCATGGTTAGAATGTGAGGCTAACAGCACCCCTGTTAATAATCAGCCCAAACTTTCTCAGAGTGGCAATCAGAATCGGATTGCTATTCCACTCCTAGTTTTTACTTGAAATTGTTGTGGGTGCTATCTCACCTGACCTTCTGCCTCAGGCTGAGCGGGATCCAGTCAGTGCAGCACACCCCCAGGGCTTAGCGACGTGTGCAACTCTGTCAGGTGCAAGGAGGCCTTGCCTCCTTTTTTTTTTACAGCGCTAACTGCCTTAAGCCAGGTAAGTTTACAGGTCCAGCCAATTTTAAAGGTCCTTGACAGACCAGGGAGAAGGTAAGTGTCTAAGGTAACTGGGTAGGATTTTGGGGTTGGGGGCCTCTGACTGGGCTTGGTGGGGGCATGTCAGGTCAGGTCTCGGGGGGAGGGGGGTCCAGTCAGGTCGGGCCTTGTTGGGGTGAGGGTGAGAATCAGGCCTTGGGTGGGGGGTGGAGGAATTCCCATGGGGGTGGGGGAACCCCAGGTGTTGGGGAGTTTCCTTCGGGTGGTGTACTCCCTTGGGGTGGGGGGATTGCCACAGTGGGGGCATAGTTGGGGGGTTAGGTGGAGACCCCTGAATGGTTGGGGGAGTCCTGTGGTGAGGGTGTAGTCAAGGGGATTGGGGGAGACCCTGGGGGTTTGGGCATATGGGATGAGCCCTGTGGGGGGGTCAGTGTGGGTATGTTCAATAGTTACCCAGAAGTTCAAAGAGCTTTTAATTCTTCTAACTTCTTCCAGGCAACTATTGATGTAACCGAGTTGGAACTATCTGAAGTTTGTGATTTAAATCCCATTTTCGGATGGTTCCCAGTGCAGAGCAATTGCCCAGGGGAGGTTTGCACTTCTGGGCAATTGCTGTGCAAGCCTTACCTGTGAACATCTGGGGGAGTTTCCCAGTGCATCTTTGGGGTGCTGCCCAATACATCACCCTGGAATTCGGAAGTTACAGCCCATGTAAATTAGACAGCAGCCTCCAACAGTAAGCCCACTGGTGGAGTGGCATTGGTAGGAAGATGAATGTTGTCATCCTGAGAGAGGACAGGTTTGTGCTCTATGCAGCCACTGCCACCCCCCTGGGGCAGTGCAGCAACAATCCTAGTAATCTGTTGGTGGTTAGATTGCTGGACTGCCATAGTAGCCTGTATGCCTCTTTGAACACTTGTATCCACTGCCGTTAATGGCAGCAATCAGAGCACTTGTGGCAGCAAACCAAACTTACATATCCCTAGTCTGAGCTTCCGAACTATAGCAGTCAGATGTTGGGTGGCTTACGTCTGTGCTGAATGAGAGATGGGACATTGACCACCCGATGCTGCATCAGGATTGTGGTAATGAAGTTGGCCACCAATTACATGCTGGAAATGAATGGGCTCCAAGCTCTGCACAAAGCCATATGCAATGCTCCTGCTAGATTGTTCCATGTCCCTTGCCAGTGACAAGCGGTCAGCTGGCAGGCCTGCTAATGCACCAGGCATCTTGGTCAGTGGGCACATCTGTATTCTCCTGTAGGCCACCCCACTGCAGTCCTTACATGAGACCTTTGTAGTAGAACTTGTGTGCAATCTCACCCTCTGGTGAATTGAAACCGCAGCTCTCTTTTACATAAGAACATAAGAAATAGGAGCAGGAGTAGGTTGTTTGGTCCCACAATCCTGTTCTGCCATTAAATAACATCATGTCTGATCAGACTGTAGCTTTAATTCACTTTCCTGCCTGTCCCCATATAGCCCTTGACTCCCTTGTCTAACTCAGCTTTGAATATATTCAATGACCCAGCCTCCGTTGCTCTCTGTGGAAGAGGATTCCACACACGGATGTACTCTGAGAGAAGCAATTCTTCACCTCTGTCTTAAATAAGGGTCCATTTATTTTGAAACTGTGCCATCTAGTTCTAGATTCCCCGACAAAGGGAAACATCCCCTCAGCATCTACCCTGTCAAGCCCCCACAGGATCTTATGGGCAGAATTTTCCGGATGACGTGTGCATGGTGTAGCCTGCACGTCAGTGCGTAAAATGTCGCGCGCTGACGTCGTGCGAGCGTTCTGACGTCAGTGCGCGGCATCGCGATATTTCAGTGGACGGGCACGCTCAGTTCGCCCGCAATTAATTGAAGGCCTCTTTAAGGCCCTTAACTTGCCAATTGGCCATGATTTTGAGGGGCCAGTGCGAACTTCGGGTCGACGCAGGGGCCCAATGGGCAGGCGGGTGGGAGATTATTTAAGAAAACATTTGCAATGTCAGGATATGTGGACTCAGAGGAGTTGTTCATGTTTTACATGAAGTTATAATTGTTGAAAGTGTTTGCAACTTGCCTGTGTGACGGTTAGCATTTGAGGTTGATTTCCAAGAGCTTCTTGTGTACTTTGAAACCAATCTGTAGACAGTAATCTTTCTCGGGCCTGCAGCTTTCCGGAGGCCTCCATTTAGCTTGGGGATATTGGTTCTGACCTCACCACTGGAGGCAGCTCCCCTGAGGAAGAAAGGAGGGATAGAATAAGGAGGAGGCCAGGACTGGACAATCAGCCTCCAAGGGACCCACCTTTGGGAGGCCAGGCGCAGGCACAAGGGGCCCAGGGCCAAGAGGTTGTCCAAGGTGCAAGGGGCCACAGAAGATGCCACTATCCTGCTGCCAGGGTATACAGGCGGCAAAGCAGCTACCTCAATATGACTGAGGTGCAGTGCCGAAAGAGGCTCCAATTCTCAAAGGAGACAGTCAACTATATCTGTCAGATGATTGGCCCTGAGATCTCCCTTAACTGTGTGGGTGGACACACCATGCCAGTGGCTCTGAAGATCACAGCTGCCCTCCACTTCTATGCCTCTGGCTCCTTCCAGGGCTCAGTGGGTGTTCTTTGTAGTGTCTCCCAAACAGCTGTCCACACTTGTGTCAAGCAGGTTACAAACGCTCTGTTCAGATGGGTATCCACCTTCATCCACTTCCGCTGAGACCAGGCAAGTCAGGCACAGCGAGCCAGAGACTTCGTGGCCATCGCTGTCTTCCCCCAGCGACCAGGGTGCAATAGACTGCACACATGTGGCCATCAAGGTGCCAGCAGGTCAACACAGTGCCTTCGTCAACAGGAAGGGCTTCCACTCCATGAACATGCAGATAGTGTGTGATCACAGGAGGCTGATTCTACAAGTCTGTGCAAGGTACCCAGGCAGCTCCCACAATGCCTACATCCTCAGACACCCCCAGGTGCCGGGGCACTTCAGTGATCCGGCTTGGATGGATGGTTGGCTGCTGGGTGATTAGGGCAATTACCTGCTAAGGTGGCTCATGACTCCACTACGCTGTCCAAGAACAGAAGCTGAGCAGCGGTACAATAGGAGCCACGGCACCACAAGGGCTGTGGTGGAGAGAGCCATTGGTCTTCTCAAGATGTGCTTCCATTGCCTGGACTGCTCAGGGGGTGCACTCCAGAACCCCCCAGATTGCGTCTCTCTGATAGTGGTAGCATGCTGTGCCCTGCACAATCTTGCTCTGGAAAGGGGGGATGCAGTTGATGATGAAGTCCTTGACGCCCTGGATGAGGCTGCACATGATGAATCCAACAGTGCCTCAGAGGATGAGGAAGTGCAGGGCGATGATGAGGGGCAGAAAGATGACACACATTTACACCAAGGAGGCAGGGACACCCGCAACAATTTAATCCAAAGAACCTTCAGCTGGCTCCACACACGTGGATCTGCAGGACCAGCATTGCTTGGCGCTTCCACACATGGCACTTAGGTGCTACATCTTCCACCTGTTCAGCTGCAACAAACGGCTTAATACAGAAACATCAATATCCACTCAAAAACTCATGATAAATATGTTAAAAAGAAAAATGCACCACAAACAAAAGACCCTCAGCCATGGTGACAAAGGTGGACTTTATTTTGCCCAAAACAAAAACCCACACCACTTGTTAGTGATCACAAAAATATGGGTCCCTATTCTAAGGCCAACACAAAATCACCAGTGACATACCTGTGGAGTGCCAAAGGTGCCTTATGCTTACGTTTTCGGGTGCTACGTCTAGGTGCCGCTCCATCGCTCGGAGTAGCTTGTGAGACAGCCTGCTGACTCTGTCTTATTGGCCTAGATGACCTTGGCAGGCATCCTCTGGCCTGTGGAGCCTGTGATGGCCCCACCTGGGAGGGAGTGGCCAGTTCCAGAACTGGCACCTCTCCAGTTGTTGCAGCCTCAATGGAAGAAACGTTGACTGGCAGAGGGGCGGAGGAGCTGCTGCCCTCATCCGGAGCACCCTGAGAGGAGCTCGCAGTGACAACAGGCAGCTGCTGCACCGACGTGAGGTCCATTTTGACTTCCCTGCTCACTGCAGATGCATGGGCACTGAGCGCCATTGCTTGGTGTCCACAACATCTCCCACATTGGGAATGACCACCCATGGCTAGTACCGCTGTGAGGGCTTGCAGGTCAGAGCGTATCCCAATCATGAAATATTTCATTCGATTGAAGCCCCTGTCTATGAGAGTCGCCAATCTCTCATTGAAGGAATTCTGAAGCTCTGCCCTGAGGGCAGATTTTTTGCGTGCACTCTGCCTAGACTCCTATGTTGCATAGAGCAACTGAAGCATTCCCTCATGCAACCCTGCCAGATGCAAACGCAATTCCCGCTGCCTTTCCTGCAGCTGCTGCAAGGGGGATAACTCCAGAGGCACGTCATCAGTGCCGGACTCAGCATGTGCCTCGTCCCCTGCAACCCTCCGGCAGCTGGCGCCATCGGCACTCTCTGCCCCTACCATCTCCTCCAGTGATCGTGATGTGTCCTCTCCACTGTGACCTGGGACACTAGCCAACAGCAAAGTCTCCACTGAGGTATGTGTGTCTGTGCTGCTGCCTGGCTGGCTGAAATGATGCGCCGCAAGTTGCACATGTTGCCCCTCAGGTGTGGAGGGGGTGCCGCGGGGTCGAGGTGTGGGTCACTCTGGTGGTGATGCTGAAATTAACAACAAGGACAGTGCATCAGTTAATGTTCATTCACTTCAACCTTTCATCCCTTTCCCCCCCAGCCTCATAAGTCGCTCACCCTTCAAGACTCTAAGGAGGAGAACATTGGTGAGGTGAAAAAGAGTCAAGACGAGCCCCAACCATTAAACGCACATGCAGACAGGCTGGCCAGACGGCCTCAGGAATGCCACATGGCATGTTATGAACCATAGGAGTGGGGAGAGTGCAGAGGTACCTGACCTGGATGCATTGTGGCCTGGATAGTTGCGGGGCTGAGCAAACATTGCAAACAGGAGCGACATTTGCCGTCGATCACAGGAGATTGAGAGGTCACATTATTGGCCTTCATTCCGTAAGGAGGGGTATAGACCGGGTGGGCAGAGGAACATTTCCTCTTGGCACAGGGATGAGTAACGTGGTGGCATTCATCTAAGTTGAGCGCCATGAGGTTCACAGCTGAGGTGCTGAGGACATTTTGGACAGAGTAACATGGGGCTCACTGGCTGAAAGGCTGCAGGAGGTCCCAAACCCCCTCAGATGAAACAAATCTTTGGCTGTGCAGCAGCGATCCAATGGCATGTTAGACCATGGTGATAGTGGTCACAAATGGGATAAGGTGACTTTGGAAGGTGGTGGAGGCGCGATTCCTCAAGGGGACGAGGGTCCTTTCTGGACGACCCACACGTCAGAATGTCTCAGTCTGTGAATGTTGCAGCATTAATGATTGCAGCAGCCATCAGTGGTTTGGATGGTGGGCAGACAGAGTGCATGGGACTGTGGACCTCAAATACCTGGCCACTGGACCCCAGCCTTGCCGTCCCCGGCCACCCTGGCCTCCTGTCTCCTACCCAGCTCCATGTCCTGTTCTTCAAAAGGCTTGAGGGACTACAGGAGGGCGTGCCCACCTCCAGTCAACAGAAAAGAGGATTTATTGGGGCTGCTCACTCATGTAGTCTGCACACCGCACCCCAACTACAGTGGCCCATCTGAGGCCTCCAGCAGCTTCTGTCCACACTACTGGTGATCAGTCACCAGAAGATAATACGGCTGGTCCCAACCCCCTTCCCCAATAGCCACCTTGGACACATTCGGCACCCATCACTTTGAATACCACACGGCTCTTAGCGTCCATGGCAAGGAGGCACAACTAGGTGCAGTGCCAATGCCAGCAGATGGCACTTGCCCAAAATACCTTAAGGCACCCCTTGCACCATCTCATTACCATCAATATGACATGTATTGGAGTTCTGAATATGTGTCCAGCGGCCTCTTCTGCAGGTTGCCCCCAGACTACTCAAATGCCACAAAGACCAACAAACGCTGCGGGGAGAACCCTTCTTCTCCTCAACCACTAAGGCTGATGTAAGCATGGTTAGTACCCATTTGCCCACCCAGTGTGCGACAGATGCCCTATGAAGTAATAACAGCAAGACATGGTTGGGGAGGTGGTCAAAGGTTAAGGCTGCCTTCGGGGTCAAATGGCCAAGACAGACATGGTACTCACCCTTCCAGAGCGCAGCAAATAATTAAATCATTTCCTGCACTGTGTGCCGGTGTGCCACACATCATCATGGACACTTACAGCATCACCCACCTCCTCCCATGCCTGGCAGGTGACATGGGGGAACCTCCTCCTCCCATTCTCCGGATACAGAAGGTGCTGACGGATAGACACCTCTTAGAGGAGGACAGCAAGGCAGGCATCGGAAAATCGGGGGGCACATTGCCACCCCACCGGCCTCTCCTGCAGCCTGCCCCCCTCCTCCTGCTCATGCTGCTGTCCACTCGGACCTCCCTCTCTCTCTCCACAAGTGGCCATGGTGCACTGCCCCAAGCAGGCTGCTTGGCCACTCTTTATACAGGCTGCCTGCTCCCCATTGGAACCGGCAGTCTGAGGCCGCCCACCCCCGCGACTATTTTCCCGTTCTCCATGGGAGTCGCTTACCCGCTGGGTGGGTCTTAATTGGTCTGCCCGTGGAAAATGGCGGCCCGGCCCATTTCTCCAGCGGCAATTGGTCGCCCACCCGCCCGACAAACATAAAATTCTGGCCTACGTGTTTCAATAAGAGCACCTCGCATTCTTGTAAACTCCAATAGGTAAAGGCTCAACCCGCTCAACATTTCCTCATAGGACAACCACTTCATCCCAAGAATCAGCCTAATGAAACTTCTCTGGATGGCTTCCAATGCAAGTATATCCCTCTTTAAATAAGAGACTAAAACTGTACACAGTACTTTTGGTGTAATTTTCCAACACCCTGTACGGTTGTAGCAAGACTTCTCTACTTTATACTCCATTCCCCTTGCAATAAAAGCCACCATTCCACTTGCCTGCCTAATTACATGCTGTTACTGTATGTTAACATTTTGTAATTCATGGACGACGGCACTTAGATCCCTCTGTACCACAGCATTCTGTAGCCTCTCTATTTAAATAATATTCCGCTACTTCTTAATATGGTGCCAGAGGTGAAAAGTTCCACAACCCTCCTTTAAAATATATATGCCTGTATTGCAACCTGGCTGAAATTAGTGAGATCCCCCGTGGCTGCCTCAATTTCACATTTCCCAGAGTGTTGTGCAGTGCAGTCAGAGGCCATGGCTGCAGACCACCCTGAAGAGGGTGAAAAGGTAACCCCTTTGTTACTCTGGTGAAATGCAATCTTTTTTATCTTTCTGTACACTTTTAGAAATTAAGAACCTCATACAACCTGTGCTGCCTGTATATTCTAGGGGTGGAGGATGTGATGTATAATATCGGATGACCTGCACCTGCCTGACCCTCTTTTGCTCCATCATGTGCTGCTCCTACTCCTTCATGATAACGCCATGAAAATATATGACCATAGAGAACGGCAGACTTGCCATTGAAAAACACTCTTGTAAGGGGCGGGGATGAAAATCTACCGCAGTCTGATCCTGTCAGAAAAAGTGAGATGCAAGTCTAGTTGTGTGCAGGTAGTAAAACAAAATATTGCTGTATAAAGTATTTCTCAGTTGCCAAAATCACTGATGCAGATCTCCACAACTTCACGCTCAGAAACTCTTCAGTCCTGCATGTCTCAGCTGATCCTGGCAGCAAGTGAGACTTTCAGATGGCAATCTAGGCCACCCACAATGCATTGTGAGTTTAGGAGCTGCAGGGTCACTGGCCCTCATTATAATATACTGAGATAAGTGCACACAAGCTTTGGCAGGTAAATTGATCAGAGTCAAAAAACACAAGGGAACTTAGCACCCCATCCAACACCTAAACATTCACTCCTCTCACCATCATGGTTGCAGTAAGCGCCATTTATAAGATGCACCACAGCAACTCACAAAGCTTCTTCGAAAACACCTCACCACCTAGAAGAAAGAAGCACATGGCCTCAAGTTCCCCTTCAGTTTAAATACAATCCTGATATATCACCATTCCCTCATTACTGCTGCATCAAAATCCTGGTACTCCCTTACAGGACTATGGGTGTACGCTCACCACACGGATTACAGCAGTTCAAGAAGCGACACCATCTTCTCAAGGCCAATGAGTGATCGGAAATAACTGCTGGCCTAGCCAGCAACTCCTACATGCTGTAATTAGATAGAAAATAAGGATTTCCCCTTATAATTAAATAGGAGATAAAACAGGATTTGAAAATCTACATCTTGAGATGAGAGATGTGCCAGGTGTATCAGGGCTTTAAAGTTAAAGCAAAGAGCTATGAATCAATAATTTTCAAACTAAACATTGGGCTTTTCCCAAGATATTATAATTTAGGGATACAGAAGCTCTATTCTCTCATTTAGGTTACATAGGGATAAGATTCTCTCCATGTGCAATGTCTAAAAAAACTTAGAAACCTTCAACAGTGATTTCCGTGAGGATACTCCCAATATTCCGCATAACTTCAGTCGCAGGCTAGTAAAAACTCTGGAGAAATGGTGTAAACAGCCAATTATGCCACTTCTCCAGGATTTCCACCAAACCTCTGCTCGATCAACAACAGGAATCACCCCCCACCCCATTCCCACCAACCCCACCACTAATTTCAGCTACCCTTCTTTATAAACATTAAACATGCTTATGAATTTCTTCAGTTTTGATCACAGAGAAAACCTTCCACAAAGTGTAAGCTGCAATTGATGAGATTTTCAAATGGAGAATGCATCCCATATTCACTCAGCAAGTGTTGCTATTGAAAACTATAGTTAATGATTAGAGTCTGAGAAGTATGGTTAAACCAAACTCATTTATTTTAGGTAGTTACAAAATCAATGTTAACCAGAATTCATAAAACATGGCAAATCAAAAGCCTTGGTACGTTTCATTTATAGTCCAAAAGGTTCTCCAAGTTTATCACTAAGTCAATTATATCATTTCTTGAAAGACACTAAAAATGAAAGCAGTGTTTGGATTCATATATTTACAACATCACAATATTCTGCAATGATGAAAAATTATGTTTTCACTAAGAGCAGTTGTTTGGTCAAGCTGAAAAAGATGCTACTCTGTCCCCTGTGCTAATATCAGGAAAAGAGGTCAGTGATATTTGAGACCAGTTAACTGGGGGTAAATCAGATCTCGGACTAGGCTCTGGGTAAAGATCTAGAGGGCAGAAACAATTACTTTGGGGTCAAAGTCCAGATTAATGAAGTCTGAAGCGAGCATGATAACATCAAAATTAAAGGACCGATGGAATAACAGGCAATCAAGCAGCCACTACACCGGGATTTAGAGAAAATTATTCGGTTGAAAAATCCAGGGCACAAAAGACACTCAGTAGCCAACTATCTGGCCTCCCTCCATTAGGCATTTCTCCTATCTTTCACAAAATTGTTTATCTACAGACAACCACTCAAAGAATATAGGCAGTCTTCGTCCTATCATTGGTACCAATACAACTCAGTTTAACCACCTCCCTTTGAGTTTAAATTCACTCTTGGTCCTTCCAAAGCATGGAAGTCAAAATTCAGTCTCTGGAATAACAGCAAAATACTAAAGACGCTGGAGACCTAAAATAAAGACAGAAGGCGCTGGAAAAGCTCAGGTCTGGCAGCATCTGTGGAGAGAGAAACAGAGTTAACATTTTGCGTCCAATATGACTTCTTCGGAACGTTTTGGATTTGAAACATTAACTCTCTACAGTCTCTGGGGTGATATCTTGCACTAGCAAGACCCATGCACTAACACCCCTTCACGAATGAAAACAAATGTGTTACAAGAGGAAATCAAAACTACTATCATCGCTGAACTATAGCGTTCAAGTGTATCATATCATCGCAATGTTCAGTATCATATCATCATAATGTCTCTTTCTAATGATTGTTTCCTTGATTGAAACCAGTTTCAACACAAGAACAGAGGACATCCAGAGTAAAAAACTTTCCATGTTAACAAGAATGAAGAGTATATTTTACAACAATTATATACTTATGAAGTTATTTTGTAATTAATGGAAAACTTAATGTGCTAGTTAACTACAATACCTGCAATGACTTTGTACAAAAAAAACTACAAATTTGTAAAATTATATAAAACTATATGCTAATGATTCATATTATGAATAGGGATTCCAATACTTTTTTAGATTATTTTTCCTCTTCTTGAATGTCAATGTTTATGTATCCTTTCACATCCTTCAGGTTATCGCTGTCAAATTCCACAGTCAATTTCTTCAGCCCCATTTTCTTGGGAATAAATGAAACCTCCTTTGTAATTGCTTCTCCAGGATTTAATGCCCCAATCCTAGAGGAAAGAAAAAGTTGCATTTTTATAGCACCTTTCATGATCTTAGAATGTCTCAAAACACTTTACAGCCAATGAAATACTTATGGGGCTGCATCCTCCGGTTGGCGAGCGGGGGGCGGGGCCCGCTCACTGACTCATAAACTGACGGGAGTGTGTCCCAACATCACCCCCGTGTCATTTAGGTTTTCGGTTCAGCGGGTGTGCAGCCGAGTTGCTTGTGTGCCCGCCGGGCTGTCAACGGCCACTTAAGGCCTTTAAAAAAGTAATTAAGCTAATTAAAGGACCTGCCCGTCCAACCTTAAGGTTGGCGGGCAGGCGAGCAGGCCAGGCGGCCTTTAGAAAAATCATGAAACGTTATCCACTGGCGGGATGAGGTTTCATGAAGACTTTAAAATGTTTATGAAATGTTGAAATAAAGAAATTGACATGTCCCAGCTCATGTGACAGTTTCTACACTTCCGCAAATTTTTAAAACTTCCAGTGATCTCCCTAAGGCAGAACTTTGTGGGGCCCAGGGAATTCCCCACCCCCACCCGCTCAGGGTTCGCAAAACATTTCCGAGCGGATGTCACACTGGGTGGATCTTAATTGGACCACCCACGTTAAATGGCAGCGCATCCCCGACAGGGGGTGCTGATCGGGAACCCACCCGCCTGCGCCCGCTCCCGCACATCACCCCCAATGGGGGGAAAATGTTGCCCATTAAATTTAGTCACAATTATGCTTTAGGAAAGAGGGCAGACTATTTGCACACAGCAAACACTCCCACAAAGAGCAATGTGATAATAATCAGTTTTTGAGATCTTGATTGAGGTGAAGATCAATATAAATATTGGAAAGAGGTGTCCAATATTTAATCAAGGTCAATGTAAATATTGATCTTGATTAAATATTGGCCAAGACACTAAGGGTATCTTCATAGCTCGTCTTCAAAATAGCCTTGTGCCATGGGAACTTTCAGTTTCACCTGAGAGGGCAAAGGGGGTCCTCAGCTCAATGGCTCAGCTCAAAGATGGCACCTCCGACAGAGCAGCACTAGCACTGTACTGGAATGTCATCCTTGATTATTGTGCACCGATCCTGGAGTGGGACTTGAACTCACAGTCTTGTGACACATAGGCGAGAGTGCTACCACCTGAGCAAAAGCTGACAGGTAAGAAAGGTAAATTAAGAACAAAGGCCAGAATCTTCAGGTCGGCGTGCGGAGTCGGGCCCTGCTCGCTGACATGTAAACTAATGCGAGGTGATGTTGGGCTTGCATCCCGATGTCACCACACGTCGTTCCGACCTTCAGTTCGGCGGGCGCGCACCAGAGTCGGCTGCACGCCCACCGGACTGTCAAAGGCCGAGTAAGGCCATTTAAAAACTAATTAAAATAATTAATGGAACTGCCCGTCCAGCCTTAAGGTTGGCGGGTAGGCCGAGAGCCCAGGCGGACCTCAGAAAAAGTATGAAATCTCATCCACGGGCAGGATGAGGTTTCATGAGGGTATTTAAATTTTTATTAAATGTTTAAATAAAAGTTATGGACATGTCCCAACTCATGTGACAGTGTCACATGAAGGGACATGGCAGTGAAATTTTTTAATCACCTTTATGGAAAGTTTTACATCAGAGGCAATCTCCCCGAGGCAGCACTTTGCCTCAGGGTGATTTGTGCACTCTTTCGCATGCATGCACGAAAGAGCGCACTCCCGGCTAAGGGAGCTCCCCCCTGCCCGCATAGGGAGCACTTCCTGGTGGATGCCCTGCTGGGCGGGCCTTAATTGGCCCACACACGTAAAATGGCGGCGTGCCCCTGATTGGAGGCCCGCCCGCATGCCACTCCTGCACTCCCCCCCACGCCCCCGCCCCCCGACCCCCGTCGGGGGGAAATTGTTGCCCGCTGAGGCAGCTCCATGCCTCAGGGAGATTTCTGCGCTCTTTTGTGTGCATGCACGAAGAGTGCAGGCCCTGACTCGGCCGCCTCCCCTCTGCCCACACAGGGAGCGCTCAGCACTTCTGTGCGTGCGTCACACTGGGTGGGCCTTAATGGACTGCCCATGTAAAATGGCAGTGCACAGCCAATCGTGGGTGGCGATCGGCTGTACTCCTGCCCAGGCCCGTTCCGGCACAGCCTACACGATGGGGAGAAAATTCTCCCCAAAGTGATTAAAGAGCCTTTAAATAATCTTAAAATTTCTAAATTTCTTTCTAATACTTTTTTTCCAATAATCGTCCCTGATACTTTCTTCCTAGTTTGATAATTAGCTTTACTGAATTCTTAACACCTGTTTTATTAGTTTTACTCCTTTATCCATAATTATATTATCCAATTGCACAATGATCATGACATCTTTGTCTTTCTGGACTTCAGGCTGGTAAATATTGGGCCATAACTTCAAACTAGCATCGGAAAGAGATAGCCCGCAGGAATTAGAAGAAATAAATATCTGCCCTTGAGAATTACGCTGACACTTCCAGACAACCCAGAGCTGCTTGGGGCCTACATCAAAAGACTCCTCTCGCAGATCCAGGGGGGTGGGTGGGGCTCAGAAGGGTGGAAGTTGGGGGGTGGGGTTAGACGTCCAGGAGGGGTCAGAGGTCTGGGGTGGGTTGGGGTTGGAGGTTGGGGCAGTGTGGGGGTCAGAGATCAGGGGGGTTGGGGAGTATCAGAGGTCAGGGGAATGGGGGGATGTCAGAGGTCAAGGGGGTTGGGGATGGGGGTTCAAAGGCCGGGGGTGTTCAGGGGTGTGGAGGTGTCCTATGGGTCACTCTGTTTACAGTAATTAACCATAAGTTAGAAGAGGCTTGTGATTTAAATCGCATTTCCGGATGGTTCCCAGAGCAGGGCAATTGTCGGGAAGAAGTGTGCACTTCTGGGCAGCTGCCATGCAACCCTTATCTGGCAACGTCCAAGAGGGATTTCCCGGCCCATATTTTGGATAATTCCCCCCCAACCAAATCAGGGCGCTGGGGAGCTCAGAGGTTACACTCCTTTAAATCTAAGCATTTGTCCCAGTTTGCTCCATGTCATGGTATTTCCACAATATATCTACTTAACACATTTTGATCATAAAGAACACATCTACTATATATTTTCAGAGTGTTTCAGAGTGAAATAAGGTTTACCTTATTTCCATTTGACCATCAATCAAACCTGCCCCCTCGAGCGTGAAGACACAGTTGGTCAACGCCACAGGCAAAATATTCTCAAAACAGATTTCTGTCATGACTTCTTGGGACAGCACAGGCGCACCTCGGACCTAAGGAAGCAAGTCAATTATTCAGAATGTCCGCATTCCTCTGGCACAGAAATGCTCCTAGGCAGATCCTTGTGCCTGTAGTGGGAAGGAAAAAAATCGCTGCTTCAACAGTTAAGGCCACCGTCAATGGAGTGTCTAGGCGCAGTCCAAAATTAGGGGATAGAAGACCTCCAGGACTGAACATCATCCATCTCAACTGTAGGGGAAAATATGCCTTCCCATTTTTGGCCTACTTCTGCCTGCTACCCGTCACCTAGAATATGTACGGTGCATATATTCTATATACTTTGATTAGATTTATCCTCTTTTGCTATTTCTAACACCCTTTTTATCTTTCATACATACTGGCTACTGATTTTGCTTTTTCTTCCATACCTTATTTATTCTGTTTATCCAAGTTCTTCAGATTTGTTTGTATATCTATTTATTTCTCTAGTTGCTGTAATGTGATTTTTATTCATGTTTTCGCTTCCTGCTCTAGAGCTTAATTGTCTATTTTGCATTCTCCTGTTTTTCACTAGAATTCTGCAGGATCGTATTTGGACATGGGCAGGAACACAATGTGGATTCTATTACATTGACCCAGATTCTGTTATCTGGCATGCCCAATTTTCAGATCTAGTGAAGTCAATGAAACCAAATATTGGGCAGGGTGACTAACAGGCAATTGATGCAAAACATTCCTGCCTATTTCCAATTTGACCCCCGCCCCCCCACAATATCTCTTCTCTTCCATCTCTATCATATTTTTCCTTTCCCCTCAAACCAGTTTGGTCAGCAGGCACAGCAGGGAATGGTAGTGTGTTGACCAAATTATTCACTTATATGAATACATGTGCGATCAGCTAGTTAAGGTCTGTCATGAAGATGTAAGTTGTGCATGAGTGATATTAATCTGTAATTTCATCGGCTGGCCAAACATTTGTTGAACTGTTTAAAAAGGACTTTTTAAAAAACAAGCAAAGATACTGACTTAAGATGGTTGCCACAAGTCATCTGAAGTCTATTGGTACAGGTTGACCAGTTTTCTGGAAGGTTACAACGTGGAATACAATTAAGACATACCCAGACACCCTCTTGGAATTTCACAGCTGGTGATGTCAAGAGCTACTTCAAAAGGATTTACTGCAAAATGTGCTGGAGCTCATATTTGCATTTCCATAAGGCTACTCTCAAGTGGACACAGAAAGTCTACCAGCACAATGGCTATATAGCACTGAGATAGAGAATTTCCATTGAAAGGAAAATATGGTACAAAAATAACTGATTTCTGGAAAGGATGGGTCCCGTTTTAAAAAGAAAATGGACGGGTTCGACCCAGGTTTGCAGTAAGTGTGGTAGTGGACAGGAAAAAGAACATTTTACCTGCCGGCCTCAATGCCGGCTTTTCACGTTGTATCATCCGAATCTCACATCATTAATCATGCATTCCTGGGAAACACACAGCTTTTCTGGCAAGTGGCCTGTAACTCACCCATCACACTGTCACCCTGCAGCTTTCTCATGCTGGGCACCATATTTAAAATGCATCCACGCATGCATCTCTCAGTACTTCCAGCCTAGGCTGCTCCACAGAAGACATGGCCCCAAAAGGCAGGAAACTGGAGCCCCCACCACACCCCCCACACACCCACCCCCATCCCCCCGCCCAATTCAGTGATGTATCCTTGGGACACCTTTTGGGCACCATGGAGGCCCACCATGATGTCCTCTACCCCTGCTCTGGCCACAGGAGAGGCAGCAACATCACCAGTCTGGCTTGGGGGGCAGTGGCAGCCGTAATTAGTGCTAATGGACTGCAAAAAGAGAATGGCCACCCAGTGCCACAAAAGGGTGAATGATATCTGTTCTGCCAGGGGAAGTCACTCATCTCATCACTCTGAACTCACACATTCACAAACCCATCACACACCCACAGAGATCGCATTCACTGCTAGTTCAAGGAACATCACCATTCATTGTCTCTTCATCTGCCTGGTGGATCGTGCAATCATGCTGACATGCTCAGATGATCCAACATGGGGAGATGATTCAACAAGCTGGGCTTATAATAATATACAGATATATTACAATGAAGTTCCCATCATGCAGCAAAGGGAAACACGGCCTGCCATTGACTAGCAGAGTGGACGATTGCAAACTGGTTTCATGACATCGTGAAACCAATTTTTGGCCTTCCTGCCATATTGTTCACTCATGCCAGCCATGCACCTGATGCCAGAGGCCACAGGAAATTTCACCTATTGTCTCTGCCAATTGTAATTTTGCATGGGCTTCAACTCCTGGGCCTAAATCTTCTGGTCGGCGTGTGGTGATGTCGGGCATGTGTCTCAACATCATCACACTTCATTCCGATCTTCAGATCAGCGGGCACACACCGGAGTCAGCTGTGAACCCGCCAAACTGTCAAAGGCTTATTAAGGCCATTTTAACAACCAATTGAAACATTTAACAGGGCTGCCCATCCAACCCTAAGGTTGGTGGGCAAGCGAAGAGCCCAGGTGGCCTTCGCATTTATTATGAAATCTCATCCACAGACAGGATGTGGTTTCATGAAGACTTTACAAATAAAATATCATTTTTTATTAAAATTCATTGATGTGTCCCAGCTCATGTGACACTGTCAATGAATAATTTCTTCAAATCTCTTTTTGAAGTTTTCATAATGAAAATAATCTCCCTCAGGCAGCTCTGTGCCTCAGGGAGATTTCTGCACTCTTTCACGCAAATGTGCAAAAGAGCGCAGACCCCGACTTTCCCTCCTCCCCCCGCCCGCCCAGGGAGTGCCAAGTGCTTCCAGGTGCATGTCACATTGGGCAGGCCTTAATTGGCCCGCCCTTGTAAAATGGCAGCACAATTTTCCCCCTGGAATCTCAAGATCACCCTGGAGAAAAGTCTGCTGCAGCCACAGATACCAGGAAAGGACTTATAAACAACAAACTCTCATTTTTTTTCTTCACCTTTCAGCATTGAACTTTAATTTGGCAAAGAAAGTGACTGCCTAGATTACTTGTAAATTTTTCATGCTTATGTGTGTATGTGTGTATATGTGGGTTGTGAAGGTTGAGGTGTGGGGTTACCTTTTGAAATATTTTTTATATCTTTACCTTGTTTTACTCTCAAGAAGGCCTGCCAGTCTAGTTTCTTTGAAATCAGCATATAAATGGTTAAGCACAGACAGTGAGTAAATACCTTAATTCTTCTAAATTCACAAAAAGTCCTGCTACAGTCAGACTTGGAGTGGCAAACTAGGGAAGTATTTTTACTCTTCCTCATGTGGTCATAACAGGGTCATAATTGAATTCACTAATAATGTTCTCAGTCAGGTTACATTAGAGCACACCTGCCAATAAGAGGAAATACACTTCACTCAAACCAACGAGAAACCCAAGGCCGATCTAACTTTCTTCCCCAAACATCAAAGGTTAGGCTTATCAATAAAAGGAGAGAAAATTAAATTGCAGGCAAAATAGATATATCAAGAGAAGTTAGCAGAAACAATAGCAATTCCCAACTTGGAGGTGCACTAGTCTTATTATTACCTGAATTGTGATGTTAGGATTGATCAAACAGATGTCCTTTAGTGTGAATACACTTTCATTTGTCTCTCCATCAATTGCAAGAGCTGTGAACCTGATTAGGTTATATTTATCAAGGAGCTCCCCATATTCCGTGTAAGACAGTTCCACCTCCATCGTTTTGTCTGGAATATTAATTCAGGTATAAAGAATAGGTTATCATATTGATTTATGTTTTTAAATGGAATAGCCTTTAGCCATTACACATAGCATCTGGAGAAGCAAGGGAGTAACGGGTACCTTCAAAATATTCATTAAAAAAACTGTATAATTAATGGAAATTGTTTCAATGTTTTATTGTCATAATGTCTATCAATAAGCACAGGCTTTTAATATTTTAGATCACCACATGTTGTCATCATTCTGATAAAAAGGATGAAAGCATGGTTTCAATATTTTAACAACAAAGCTGAGGTACTCAATAAATGGTTGCTGTAAATTTTTACTTCAACAGTTTATTTAATTACATCACTTAGTATACCTGGCAATAGAAGCAGATCCCACTGATGCTCAGGGTGTTAACTCAAATATAACCAAAGCCTAGAAATGATCTGTCACAATAGTAAGTCATGACCGGCTAGGTATAAAACCAACTGCTGCTTTCTTACCTTCACTGGGTGCAACAGTGATCTCCTGCTGATACATCTGTATACATTTCCCTCTGGAGGATCGACTGTACTTCTTTTTCATAGCATTAATTTTGAGTGTGTAGACTCTCTTCATTGAATTCTTGTTGGAAATGACTGCAGATACTTTAACATTGGTTCCATTATAATTTGGATCATTGGTCATCAAATGCAACTGAAGTCTTTTCCCTGGTTTCAAAGGGACTCTTCTTTTGTCAGCCAGTTCAAAGATTCTTCTCTCCTCTTCAGAGCCTTAAAAACAAATGGGTTAGTGCCATTGCAGTAGAAACAAAATATGAATTTACCTGGTAGAGGTCATGCATATCAAGAGTCACCAAAAACCATAGATAATGATTCCTTTAATAACGATCCATTGGAAAAGGAAGGAAGCAGAAAAGATCAGGGCAACAATCAACAGCATGATGATCCACCAAAAGCTTACAAGCTCCAGAGTCCAGCATTGCCTTTAGAAAGGACACCAGAGACAGTGGTGTAGTGACAAGGTCACTGGACTAGTAATCAAGAAGCCCAGGCTAATGCTCTAGGGATTAGGGCTCAAATCCCATCATGGCAGCTGGTGGAATTTAAATTCAATTAACAATTCTGGAACTAAAAGCTAGTAACAGTGACATTAAAATTATTGTAAAAGCCCATCTGGTTCACTAATGTCCTTTAGGGAAGGAAATGT
This sequence comes from Carcharodon carcharias, assembly GCF_017639515.1. Classification (NCBI taxonomy): domain Eukaryota; kingdom Metazoa; phylum Chordata; class Chondrichthyes; order Lamniformes; family Lamnidae; genus Carcharodon; species Carcharodon carcharias. Next base: position 60,356,028 of record NC_054480.1, on the reverse strand, counting down.
GCCATCCTTACCTGGTCTGGCCTACATGTGACTCCAGACCCACAGAAATGTGGTTGACTCTTAATAGCCATTCAGCTCAAGGGCAATTAGGGATGGGCAACAAGTGCTGGCCTTGCCAGTGACAGCCATATCCCTTGAAAGAATAAATTTTTAATAAACAAGATTCGATGCATTGAAACAATATGGGGACCATTTATAATAATACTTGTTTTTTGTCTGTCCAGAGTTTTGACTGGATGGTAAGCTGATTTTGTGGGTGGAGACTGAGCAAATGGGGGCACATGACGCAACTGCCAATGATTGGTGGTGGCAGAGGCTGTGGTGACAGAAACAGCAGAAGGTAAGGGTGTGAGGTGAGACACTTAATAGTATTCATGTCCAGGGGTGTATCTCTAGACCAATTTAGCATACTGGAATCAAGGCAATCTTGTCTATAGTTCATGGAAACCAAAATATTTCAATACAATGTTTGAGTGTTACACAACTGTAAATTTATAATCAGTGAGAGACCTGTAACCTCCCATCCTTCACCATAGTTTCTCCACACTTATTCCAAATTTGGGTGGACAAAATATATAATTGGGCTACCAGTTTTCACTATTCAAGTGAATAAACTTTTGCATATCCACTGTCAGGCTATGTTGGAATCTTAGTGACAAACACACAGTTTGGAACAGTGGTATGGCGGTAATGTCACTGGACAAAATCTACTGTTGCTGATGGCCCTCAACGTCCATTGGATGTCCAGTTTTGAGCTGCTAAATCTATCCCATTTAGCATTGTGGTAGTGCTGTGGTGGCCTAGACAACTATAGGGAGCCCACTCAGTATTGAAAGGGTTAATGGAGAAATTGAATTAAATGCTTAGGCCTAAGGGAAAAACACTGCAACCTTGAAGAACAATAGCATCTTGCCTGACCACAATAGCAGGATGGGCCTTGAGACGTTCCATGTGTCTCTCATTTGGGCCGAATGTAATCAAAGTTGTGATGGTCAAATTATAAACAACTGCACTTGTGTTGTAGGAATGGAAATTTACTGGAACATGGATTGGTCAGTAAACTTATGCAAATAAGTGGATTGAGATGTACAAAGTTTACTAATTGGTTGTAAAATGCTTTTAAGCAAGTCTTTATGCATTCTGCTTTGAGATGGTGCAATAACTCTCACTGTATTGTTCTCCCTTGCGCACAAGTAATAAATGGGGTTTCTAAGTATGAAATGATGCCTCGGTGTGATTTCTGGAGATCCCACCGAGATGACTAACCCCTGGGGTTGAGTCACGGAGCGCCGGCGTTAGGACCTCGCGATTCAAGGGCTCCACAGTCCGTAGCAGCCCCATTTGGGCTTCTGGGGTTTATTGACTTGCGATCTGCCTTCGCCTGCCTGTGGCTGACTCTCAGGGTAAGTCATCTATTTAAATATTTGGGAGATTAATTTGGCCAGTAATTTAGTGTAAGTTAGTAGTAGTAATCCCAGGGGTTCAAGTTCTCTGGAGAAAAAAAGTAGCAGTAGTATACCCAGGGGTTCGAGTCCCCTGGAGGTGAAAAGTAGTAGTAGTATTCCCAGGGGTTCAAGTCCCCTGGAGGTGAAAAGTAAGTAATTTCTGTGTTTTCTTTTGTGTATATTATTAAGTAAAAATGGGAAATATGGCATCAAAGAAACCCCAGGTTCCCCCTTTGAAGGGAACCCCAAATGCTTATATGTATGTCCATTACGGTCCTGAAATTGTCCAATATGTTTCTGATTGGGTTAAATTGACTCAAAGTAAAGGAGAGAGCTTCCCACCAGCTGGAACTTTTAATCGGGACAGAATTGAGCGCTTATAATACGTTTTAAGGGAGGTAGATAGTCCGCTACTGATTTTCTGTAACTTAAAAAAAATGAATTGATCTAAGTTACAAGAGCTGTTTGTGCTGAAGAGAGAGAGAAAGGGTACCCCTAGGGGGTTAATGAGCAATTGACAAGCAGCAGCAGAGAAAATGTGAGCTTTAGTCAGTTTGAAGGTCCCTATAGGTGGAGCCTTCAAGATCCTTTTATTTCCCCCCACTGCTACTCGAAGCTTCATTTAGAGTTAAGTTCAATATTATAGGAGTATCAATACATACCTTTATCTATGTGTTTGTTTGTGTGCAATGAAGCATTTGTATGTGAGCTTTAATGTGTTTTCTTCCCTGAATTGTCTTTTGTGTGTGTACTTGGGCACTTTAGAGTCGAAAGCCCCATATTAGATTAAAGGAAAAGTTTATTCAAATATTCCAAAGTTTTGAGTATAAGGTTTGAGTTGAGATTTCTGGCAAAAATCATAATTTGAAGGTATTGTAATGACAAAACAGGGCTTGCCTTTGTTTGAGATGAACCAACCCTCGTACCACCCCCTTGCAGACTAATAGGGAGTAACCCTCATCATCAGCTTCCAAGCTGATGGGGATTAATTCCTACGAGTTCGTATTCTAAAGTTCTGAGAGAAAAAAATTCAGAAAGATTCTAGGAAAACCAAAAGACATAAACACAATGTTTAGGTGGATCCAATGGGTAAAAAGGGGTTTCTTATGAAGAGGTAAATTAAATATTAAAGGAAATCTGCTTTCCAAAAGCACTGGAATTTGAATTTGGGACAATCTTGAGACGTAAAGTGCAGGTTACTTTTGAATCACTAGGATGCTATCTAAGATAAAGAATGTGTCAATAAACATACAGAAATTATAACTTGGATACAAATCATTACACATGAAAAAGAGGTTGTTTTAATTTTGATAATGTAAATTACAGTTCTTACAAGGTTTAAAAAATTTGAGCTTTGGTTCTTGATAAAGTTCTCAAAAGGGAACTTTCATTTTAAAAGGTTTGACAACAATTGGCACTAATTCAAATGCTGCAAGCTTTTATATTTGTAAGTCTGTTCCCAAAATGTGAAGTTAAGCTCAAGACCTTGACAAAGTTTGGCAGAAATCCATTTTTTGGCTGAGTTAATGAATCTGGGATAATGCAAAAAAAAGTCAGACATAATTTAGTTATAGATGTTGTTTGAGAAGAAGATAAGGAAGCAAAACATGTCAATGCTTGATTACTGTTTTAAAATTGTTGTGAGAATATTTTCTTTATTTTAAAGTCTCTCCAGGCAACCTGAACAAGATAAGATGGTAGCTGTTGCATGTGTAAAATGGTATGAGGCAAGTAGGAGAATGAGTTAGGGAAAGAGGACATAATGTACAAACTGTTTTAAAGGAAATGAATTTGATAATCTGGCCATCAACTGAGGCATCAGAACTGCACAGAGGGAGATAAGCAAAGATCTAGGGACAGAGATCCCCTTTGAAATGGAATAGTTAATATGGCCTAAAGAGTAAGGAAACATTTTAAACAATCAAGACAATAGAGAAACTGAACTTAAGAGAATTTTAGGATGATTGTGGTCAGGGAAAAAACTTAGAGGTAAAACTATGTGGAAGCTATAGTTCAGGAATTGAAACGTAAGGAGAAATAATACTTAACAACAATTTACCACAAGATGGATACAGGTAAAGGGAAAGCTGGAAAAGGCTAAATAGATGTATTACTGATTATATTAATGTGCTTGTGAGCTACAAAAAGTAAAACCACAGGATTAACACCTTGATGACAGGCAGAGTTAAGCGGTTCCCAGAGAGAACCATCACTGGAAGTGAAGATACTGAGCAATTGAAAGATACGATAAGAAGGTACATTGTAGAGTTGTTTAAGGAATGGAGATCTGACATAAGACAGCAGCAGGAGAGAGTAAACTGGAAGGAGTGGGGGTGCTTACCCAGATGGATTCAGAACAGGGAACTCATTTCACAGGGAGAGTCATTAAAGAAGTGTGTAGTTTTATGGAGATTAAACAGAAATTCCATATTCCTTACCACCCCCAGAGTTCAGGATGGTGAAAAGGATGAACTGAACTTGAAAAAAAACATCAATCAAAAGACAGGGAACAGCCCAATATTCTAATGCGCCGTGGGCTACCCCAAGCAGGACCACCGGATTCACCCCATTTGAAATGATAACAGGAAGGGCCATGCAATTACCTGAAGGCAATTACCTGTAGGAGGTGTAGGGCCACTGAAAGGAAAAATACGGGACAATGTAAGAGAATTAAGTAGGCAATTACGTGAGTTGAGAGAGGAAGTTAGAGACTGACAGATGATTAAGGATATGGAAACAGGCAAATCCAAAGTGCAACAATGGACCCCCACCGCCCCCCCACCGAAGTGGGGAATAAGGTGATGGGCAAGGTGAGCCCGGAGCAAACAGGCATGGACCATATGAGGTAATTATGACAGGTGATACATGCACACTTGTAGATATGAGAATGAGAGCCGACGTTAATGTCTCCACAGGTCTATGATCCTGATCGTGGGTGTATCAATACTGGCAATAAGGCCAGAGATCATCACTGTTCATCCTGCACCGCAGGAGGAACTTTGGTACAGCAAGGAGAGTGCCGAATGCGACATGCAATGGGGAATGATAAATGTAACAGTAGGAGAACAAATGCTTTCAAATTGTAGTAAGGGTTTGCTTCAGATCGGGCATGGGAGGTTCGCCACTACCCAGCCACCTCCCACCTCTACTTTCACAGTCCGAGCAGAGATAATTGAAGACCCTCAAACCACACTAACTGACCCATCTTGTCCGTCTATGCATCCAGGACCGACGACTGGTTTGGTACTGGTTAATCAGAAGTTTTGTATGATAATGTACACCATGAGCTGGTACCCATAGTCTTGAACATATCCGGAATGGTCCTGCCCCAGTGGTGCTCAACCCATATCCGAGCACTCTATACGGCTCTGACGCACCAGTTGATGACTGAAACAGTTCAGTTCAATGGCGAGGTGCGATCAGGCTTGGGAGGCAACCGCGTTAAGTGCAGCCTGATAAATGATGCTGCTACGATATTCAATATAGGGACATCATTGGTTAATCCAAAGCCTGGCTACCATGCTCGAAAGTCATGTGGGGACTATCAATAAATTAATTGAAATAGGGAAAAATATTTCAGATGAAACGAGCAGAAATGATGTATGCAGCACCTATGGATTTTGGGCACTGGAACAAGCCCGAAAAAATTTAAGACAGATTTAAAGAAGGGGTAGTCCCTTTAGAGTAACTAATGAGCATTTATTGAATCTCTCATGACACAAGAACCATGATTTGACTGGTTGCCAGCTCAGAGGTTTAACACGTGTATATAGAATGAATGTTGAATGTATAGTGAATAGTAATATGCTAATAGGCATTGTATTAGTAATACCTGTCATACCTATATTAATGACATAACCCAGGCAAGACGCCCACAGTGACTGCTGGTACGGGACCCCAGCCCTAGGGCCCGTTTGTACACCTGCAAAAGGACTTTATACAAATCCCTTAATGTATGGGATATAATTATGTTTTAGTTCTAGTATGTTTGTTCTCACAATGGGTGGAGGCGTATCCCACCCGACGGAATGATGCTATTACTGTTTTAAAATTGTTGTTGCATGAATACATACCCAGATTTGGGATATCAGAGATTTTATCGAGTGATAATGGGCTTAATTTTACTGCTAAAGTGATAAAAGAACTGTTGAGGGCCTTACAATGAAACCATCACCTTTCCTACCCATACCACCCCCAGTCTACTGGGGAGGTGGAAAGACAAATTGGTATTCTGAAAAATAAACTAGCTAAATTATGTGAAGAAACCAGTTTGAAATGGCCTGTAGCTCTACCCTTGGTGCTCATGACTATGCGCTCTCACCCAACCGTACCACCTCCGTCTCTCCTTATGAAGTTGTAATGGGACGTCTAATGCGCCTCCCAGTGGCCCCACCTTTGTCTGCTAGGGAAATAGACATCAACGCTATGGATGAGGGAATGATTACCTACTGTATAGCGTTTACTAATTCTCTTAAGAGCTTGCATATACAGGTAATAGAAGCTCAGAAAAATCCCACCATTGAAGATTGCCATCAATACCAGCCCGGGGACCTAGTCCTGGTAAAGACCTTCAGGAGAAAAGAACTGCTTGGAACATCAATGGGAGGGGCCTTTCCAAGTCCTGCTCACCACCCATACAGCCATGAAGGTTGAAGGACGACCCTTGTTGATCCACGCATCGCACGTCAAGCAGACGCTGACCTCGGACAGAAGTGTTTGTGCAAGAACTTTAACTGAGCTGTCAGAATGCTGACTCTGATTTGGATCCTGTCCTGCGTGGTCCTTGCGGGGGCATGGACTACCAATTCTGCGGTTCAACGAATGCAGGCTGTAGCCTTGCAAGTTAATCGGACTAAATGTTGGATTTGTACTCATTTTCCTGTTAACGCCTCCTCCTCTGAGATGCATTTTCTGGCTTCCCCCTCAGATTCCGCCTGGTCCCTAGGTAATACAGGGGCTCTTTTTCAGCAAACGCCCCTTTGGAGACGGGAGCCCACCTCTGTGGTTGTTAAGGGACTGGCCTGGCTATGCGTCAGGAGAAATTATACCAAGGGTAACACTTGGGTGGGCGAGCTGCCATTGAGTCACATACTATAACTAAAACATGATTATATCCCATACATTTAGGCATTTGTATAAAATCCATTTGGATGAAGCCCAGCGGCTAGGATACATAGAACTTGGCTAAAGGTGCTGGATTGTCCTTTTAGGACAAAAGGGGGGAGTGTGGTAGCCTAGACAACTATAGGGAGCCCACTCAGTATTGAAAGAGTTAATGGAGAAATTGAATTAAATGCTTAGGCCTAAAAGAAAAACACTGCAACCTTGAAGAACAATACCCTCTTGTCTGACCACCATAGCAGGAGGGGCCTTGAGACATGCCTCGGTGTGATTAATCTCCGACAGTTTCACACAACATGATGGAGGGGATCCTCAACGTGTTGTTCAGCAAGTACTGCCCAATCACGGAATCACATCTAACAATAGATGTTTTGGGTTTTGCAAGCATGGGTTGGTTGAGTGCAGTCTGTACTATGCCTATTATGAACAATGGAAAGAAAATGTTGTTTGCAAGATGTGACATTCATTTGTATGGAAGGACTCGTTATCTGCAAATGAAAGGAATGCTTTCAAGCCTTCTGCCTTTTTAGAATTACTTGGGCCCCAGGGAGCCTATAGTTCCCCATTGCTTTCTTCATGGCAACACCTCAGCCCATCAGAGTTGACTTACAAACCAATCAGCACTCCTTTTCTCCATAGAAATTGCTTGTCCTAATGAGTGTAAGATGAAAAGTTTAAATAAATATTTCTTTTCAGAGATATTCAAGTTCTGTATTATCAAAGCCCATGTGTGTTTTTCTTACTTTTCTTCTTTATTATAGTCAACATAGCGCAGAATATTGCCTTCGGCATGCGGGGATGGGCCCGAAACTCCTATTAAGGCCATTAATAAAGCAATTTAACTTATTAACCATGCTGCCTGTCCAACTTTAAGGTTGGCGGGCAGGCAAGGAGCACAAGCGGCCTTTGCATTTTTCAGGAAACCTCATCCATGGTCAGGATGAGGCTTCCTGAAGGTTTAGTAAAATAATTAAATAAATTTTGCAAACTTCACAAACATGTCCCAGCTCCTGTGACACTGTCACATGAGGGGACATGTTTAAATAATTTTTTACTTTATTTTTTATAAAGTTTTATTATCTACTTAATCTCCCTGAGGTAGCTCCGTGCCTCAGGGAGATTATTGCGCATGCGTGACAGAGCACAGGCCCGATTCTCCCTCCTCCCCCCCACCCACACAGGTAGCGTTGAGTGCTACCGGTCATGTGCTATGCTGGGCGGGCTTTAATTGGCCTGTCCATGTAAAATGGCAGCACGCAACCAATTGCGGGCTGCGATCGGCTCTGTGCCCGTTCCTGCCCAGCCCTCCCGCCATGGGGAAAATTCTCCGCATATGTAAGTAATATTGTGCCTAATGTATGGGACAAAGATTTAAGGTCTTGGCCAGGAGTAATATGAGGAAAAACTTCTTTTACGCAGTGAGTGGTAATGGCCTGGAACTCACTGAATATGAGGGTCGTAGAAATGGAAATAATTAATGATTTCAAAAGAAAATTGGATGGGCACTTCAAGGAAATAAACTTGAAGGGCTTTGGCGGGGGAGTGGGTGTGACTGGATTGCTCTGCAGAAAGTTGGCACAGACTCAATGGGCCAAATGGCCCCCTTCTGTGCCATAAATGACCTGCTGTTTAGTAATCCAATGGCCCAGGCTATTGTTTTGGGGACCTGGTTTCAAATCCCACCATGTGAGGTAGTGGAATCTAAATTCAATTAATTAACAAAAATCTGGAACTGAAAGCTAGCCTAAGTTGACCAAAACCATTCTAGCTGATTCACAGTTAGTGATCATAACTCCGTTAAATTCAAGGTTGTTATGGAAAAAGACAAGGATGGACCAGAAATCAGAGTTCTAAATTGGGGGAAGGCTGATTTTAATAAGATCAGATATGATTCGGCCAGGATGGACTTGGAGCAGCTACTTTTAGGTAAGTCTGCGTCAAAGCAGTGGGACTCATTCAAGAAATAAATAGGGAAAGTACAGGGCCAACATATTCCAGTAAAGACAATGGGTGGGACCAACAAATCTAGGGAACCCTGGATGTCGAGGGATATACAGGATTGGATAAAGAGAAAAAGGGAGGCCTATGGCAAATACCGAGGGCTCAAAATAGCGGAAGCCCTAGAGGAGTATAGAATCTGTAGGGGGGAATTTTTTTTAAATTAGGAGAGCAAAAAAGGGGCATGAAAACACATTAGTAGGAAAAATAAATGAAAATACAAAGTTATTTTACAAGTACATTAAGAATAAGAGGATAACTAGGGAAAGAGTAGGGCCCATTAAGGACCATAGCGGTAATTTGTGTGTGGAGCCGGAAGATGTAAGTAGAGTTCTAAATGAATACTTTGCGTTGGTGTTCACAAGTGAGAGGGATGACATGTATATGGAAATCAGGCAGAAGGACTGTGATATAATTAAAGAAATTAGCAGAGAAAGGGAGGAGGCTCTGGCAGGCTTAAAAGTAGATAAATCTCCAGGCCCAGATGAAATGTATCCCAGGCTGTTGAGTGAGGCAAGGGAGGAGATAGCAGGGGCACTGGCAATAAGTTTCAATACTTCTCTGGCTACAGGAGAGGTGCCGGGGACTGGAGGACAGCCAATGTGGTACCGTTATCCAAGAAAGGAGGAAGGCATAAACCAGGGAACTACAGGCCAGTCAGTCTAACCTCAGTGGTGGGGAACTATTGGGAGCAATTCTGAGGGACAGAATTAATCTACACTTGGAGAGGCAGGAATTAATCAAGGACAATCAGCCCATCTGACCAGCCCATCTATATCCTCCTGTAATCTAAGGCTATCCTCCTCATTATATCATGTCTGACCAATTTGATTGAATTTTTCAAAGAGATGACCAGGTGTGTAGATGAGGACAATGCATTTGACATATTCTACTTGGACTTCAGCAAGGCTTTTGATAAGGTCCCGCATGGAAGACTGATAATGAAGGTAAGAGCCCATGGGATCCAAGGCAGTTTGGCAAATTGGATCCAGAATTGGCTGAGTGACAGGAAGCAGAGGGTGATGATCAAGGGGTGTTTTTGTCACTGGATGCCTGTGTCCAATGTGGTTCCACAGGGATTGGTGTTGGGTCCCTTGCTGTTTGTGGTATATATAAACGATTTAGACTCGAATGTGGGAGGCTTGATTAGTAAGTTCGCGGATGACACCCAAATTGGTGGGGTGGTAAATAGTGAGGAGGATAGCCTTAGATTACAGGAGGATATAGATGGGCTGGTCAGATGGGCTGATTAGCGGCAAATGGAATATAATCCGGATAAGTATGAGGTAATGCACTTGCGCAGGACAACAAGGCACAGGAATACAAGGTGAATGGTGGGATCCTGGGAAGTACCGAGAATCAGTGGGACCTTGGTGTGCATGTCTACCGGTCCCTTAAGGTAGCGGGACAGGTAGATAAGGTGGCTAAGAAGGCATATGGGATACTTGCCTTTATTAGCCAAGGCATAGAATATAAGAGCAAGGAGGTTATGCTGGAACTGTGTAATACACTGATTAGGCCACAGTTAGAGTATTGTGTGCAGTTCTGGAATCTACATTATAGGAAGGATGTGATTGCACTAGAGAGAGTGCAGAGGAGATTTACCAGAGCTGGAGAGTTTTAGTTATGAGGGGAGATTGGATACACTGGGGTTATTTTCCCTGGAGCAGAGGAGATTGAGGGGGAACGTGATTGAGGTGTATAAAATTAAGAGGGGCATAGATAGGTCAGACAGGAAGGAACTTTTCCCCTTGGTGGAGGGATCAATTACCAGGGGGCATAGAGTTAAGGTAAGGGGCAGGAGGTTTAGAGGGAATGTAAGGAAGAATTTTTTCACCCAGAGGGTGGTGGGCATCTGGAACTCACTGCCTGAAAGAGTGGTAGAGGCAGAACCTCTCATAACATTTAAGTACCTGGATGCGCAACTGCGATGCCATGGCATACAAGGCTTTGAGCCTAGTGCTGGAAAAAGGGTTTAGAATATTTAGGTACTTATTTGACTGGTGCAGAATCGATGGGCCGAAGGGCCTTTGTCTATACTGTAGACATTTATGACTCTATGAGCTCACTTCTGCCCATTAGGAGATCTGCTATCCTTGCCTGACCTACACATGACTTCAGACCCACATCAAAGTTGTTAACTTTTGTCTACCCTCTGAAATGGCCTAGCAAGCCATTTGGTTCAAGGATAAATGGGGATGGACAACAAATGCTACCCTTGCAGTGATGTCTACATCCCATGAAAGAATAAAAAAAAACACTTGCAGGAGATTTTATACTTATCGTGAGCTTTGATTTGTGATAAGCCTGGCTGGATGGGATGCAATTGATGGGGATCACAAAAGTGAGATGGAAATTGAATTGGAGGGATGGGATGGCATCGGATGGAAGGGGATGGAAATGGTTAAATATAGCAAAATTGCAGGGGCAATTAATTATTACAATTATTATATGAAAGCTATTCTTTGTGCTAAAAATGAAGATTCATAGGATTTGGATAAAAACTTTTCATAAAAACTGTCAGGTGAATCAAAAGAATACATCGCTGTTGATTCTATAAAGAAAGAAGGTGATACTAGTCTATGTCCTCCAGAGTTTCTACACAGTCTAACTCCAATAGGCAGGCTACTGCCCAAACTTAGATGCAAAGAAGGGGTAGGCATAATGGGAAGAATTTTTGTGTCGGCAAGCGGGGGACGGGGCCCACTCACCGGCATGTAAAATGATGTCACCGCACGTCATTTAGATTTTCAGTTCAGCTGGTGCACAGCCGAGTTGGCTGCACATCTGTTGAACTGTCCAAGGCCTATTAAGGCCATTAAGAAAGTAATTAAAGTAGCTAAGAATGCTGCCTGTCCAAACTTAAGGTGCGCGAAAGAGCACAGGCCCTGACTCAGGGAATCTCCCCACCTACCCCCAGCACAGGCAGCACTCAGCGCTTCTGGATGGGTGTCACGCTGGGAGGGCCTTAATTGGCCCGCCCACGTAAATTGGCGGGAAGGGCTCGATCGGGGGTGCCAATCGGATTCGCACTCGCCCCCGCCTGGCACCACACAGCCCCCCCGACAGGGGAAAAATTCTCCCCAATGTTGCTATTGAAACTTGAATCTTAACCAAGGACTTTGTCACGGAAAAAGATTCTTAGATAGGAAGCTGTTTTCTTTGGTAATAGATGCTGAAATTATAACAGGCAGAATTCAAAGATAGTGTTTATTCCTCAAATAATATCAAGCCAATCTGATCTGAACCTGCCTTTTCAACTTAGAGGAAAACAGGTTCCAAATAGATTTTCATATTCTATGAATATAAATAAGTCTTAAAGCCACACTTCTGACAAAATCTGTATTCATATTCATAGGCCACATGGGGAACTTTATGTACCTTTTTCCAGAATGAGTGGTTTTAATTCTGTCAAATATTTTGATGGGAAAAAAACTGGAAATCTTGTATTGAAAGATTTACAGGTACAATAAAGATATTAATCCACCGCAAATGTTTTATAGGTCTCTGATAGTATTTACATAATGAATGGGATTGAACTAACTGGAGGAGAAGCTGAAACCTATCTGGTAGTGATAATAAACGTTTTCTAAACCATGTCCAATCATTTAAGAGCAGCAAACTACAAGAATAATGAACTGTATTAGCACACTAGTGTGGTCCATGTTTGAGAGCATCCTTACAGCTGTACAGTACTCTAAACAGGCTGCACCTTGAATACTGCATTCAATTCTGGTCATTAACAAACAAGATAAATGTCCAAAGACCATTGCAGAGAAGGACGACAAGGTCGGTCCATCATGTCAGAGAAATGAATTGTGAAAGTAAGTTAGAAAAATTTAGACTCATCAGCCTAACCAGAAACTGAAATGTGACTGAACATAGGTGTAAAACATAAGTGTAAAAGTCACTAATACCTGGAGTAAAAAGGGTGAATTTTGAAACTTTTTTTAAGTTAAACCATGACTACCATGGACAAAGGGTCAAAGATACTGACTGGCAAAAGATCTGTTCAGGCCAGTTGGGAAGCACATCTTCATGCAACACCAAACACCAGAAATTGTCTTTTGGGTGAGCAAGTAAAAGTGAACAAAGGTGGGGAAGGTGAGGAGGTGGGGGGCTGGTGGTGGTGGTTGGGTGGCCGGGTTGGTATGGAGGAAGATGAGTGTGTAACTATAACATGCTTTTTTTTCCTTCATCTATACTTAACTGTGTGATAGTTCTGATCTAAGAAGAGCTTTGGCCAAGAACTAGTACAATGACTCTTGCACTGCTTTACTTCTATTGCAGTAGAAATTCCACCAAAAAGTTAAAAGCCTGATTGACAACCTTAGGGTTTTCCAACAGGTCAAAGTGCCCCACACAACGGGCAAAATTTTTAGCTCGGCGGGCACCCACTTGAGTGTAAAATGACGCGCATTGACGTTGGGCAAGCGTCCCAATGTGAATGCGCAATGGCGTGTTATTTCGGTTGGCAGGCTTTCGCCAGAGTTGGCAGTGCGCTCACCGACAATTAAAAGGCCTGCTAAGGCCATTAACAAGGTTATTAAAAGAAACTTTTCGCTGCCTGTCCAACCTTACGGTTGGCGGGCAGGCGAAAAGGCCAAGCGGCCTTTGCACATTTTAGGAAACCTCATCCATGGATGGGGTGAGGTTTCCTTAAAGCAAATAAAAATAAAATAAAAGTTCTAAAATTTAATTAATAACATGCTCACGAAGGAAATGTTTTATAGCATTTTTAATTTCTTAACTTTTTAAAAATCTCTTCAGGCAAAATTTTTAGCTTGGCAGGCAAGTGCGCGCCCAACCCACTCAAGCGTAAAATGACACGCGTTGACGTCGGGTGCATGTCTCGACGTCAATGCACAGTCGCATGACATTTTGTTCGGCAGGCACCTTACAGTTGGCGGGCAGGCAAAAAGGCCAAATAGGCTTTGCACTTTATAGGAAACCTCATCCACAAGCGGGATGAGGTTTTCTAAAGGAAATAAAAATAAAATAAACATTTTAAATCTTAATTAATAACATGTCCCTGCTCATGTGACAGAGTCACAGGATGGGACATGTTTCATTACATTTTTATTTTCTTAATAGTTTTTTTAAAACTCTTCATCTCGCTGAGGCAGCTCTGTGCCTCAGGGAGATTATTGAGCGCACACTCACGCACATGCATGAAGTTCACACCTGCCCCGCTCGCCTTCCTCCCTCTGCCTGCACAGGCAGCACTGAGCGCTGCTGCTTGTGTTTCACGCTGGGCGGGCCTCAATTGGCTCACCTGCATGAAATTGCCTTCTGGCCTCCATCGCGGGCAGTGGTCAGCTTCCTGACTGCCCCTGATGAGCCCACCCAACAAGGGCAAGATTCCGCCCAATAAGTTATGCAAGTAATTTTTTCAATTACTAAGTTGATCTTACCATTGTCCAAATTGCAGGCAATAATAATACTATGTAGATACAAAACAAATGATTTCAGTCACACTTGTATTTATTGTTACCTTCAGGATATTTATAATTGTTTGTGATATCCTCACGGTCATCACTGCCAACACACTTGGTGCTGATTCTCTGGCCAACATGTCTCATGTCTGTGTCAACTTTCATCTTTTTCCCCTTTTCAGAATAGACCGAAATCACACAATCTGCATTGACTTCAGCAAATATAAAGGGAACATCATAGCATATGTCTGTCTCCCCCTCTTTGATCGCTTTGACTGGAGCTGGCCCACAGCAGTAGACTCCTAAGAAACAGGAAATGAATGAGAGCTTGCCTGAATGACTTTTACTGTGATCTGAACTGCATTGCTGATTTACTTCAATAATGTTACTTTACTTTTCGTAAGACAATATTATTCTGACCCACACAGAAATTAAATGGGTGAATATAACCTGACATTGAGATGTTACTTTGTGGAAGTGCAAAATAAATCATTCTTAGATTGTTAGGAATCTAAATGATAACTGACAACATATATATTTGTTTTCAGAAGCAGCAGGGCTGATTTTTGTTCCTGGGCAGCTGAGACGCTTTACACAGAGTGATGGGAATGTGGAATTTGCTACAAGGGGTGGCTGAAGCAAATAGAATTGACAACTTTAAGGAGACGTTTGAAACATACATGAGAGAGGAGGGATATGAAGAAAGGGTGGGAACGAGTAATTAGAATAGGAGGAGGATTGTATGGGGAATAAACACTGACATAGGCCTGTTGGGTCAAATAACATACTGTGCTGTCAAATCTATGGGCAGAATTTTACTCTTGGCGGGGATGCTCAGCAGGGGCAGGTGGGGGCAGTCAGGAAGCCGACTGCCACCCGTGATCGGCAGCGCACCGCGATTTTACAAGGGTGGTCCAAATAAGGCCCGCCCAGCGTGAAACGCAGTCTTTGAATGAGCACCAAGGGGCAGGCTGAGCGGGCAGGGGCTGGGGCTTAATTTCCACCGGGTCCAATGGTGATCCGGCGGCAGCCGATTCAAATGCGACCTTGGCAGCCCCTGGAAGGCTGCCACTGAAGGATGCAGAAGTATTGTCAATGGAGACCCATGCGGGTATTTTTCAGACGTGTGCCTCGCTGCCCTCCTGGAGGAGGTGGCAGCGAGGAGAGAAACACTTGACCCCAGGGACAGGAGGAGGAGGCCCCCCATCTCACCAAAAAGGCCTGGAAGGAGATCAGCAGCCACGACGTGGTGAGGTGTACAAGGGTCCAGTGCTGGAAGCACTTTAATGATCTACTGTAATCGGGAAGTGTTAGTACCGTGTTGGCATGTGTCACTTTGCGGAGCAGGTAAGAGCTGCCCATCCACCCCCAACCCCCGTCAACATGGACCTCAGAGGTATTACAGTGTGAGTGGCAAATGTCAATGAGGCAGGCTCTGGCCAAGAGGGTGAGCCCTGGCTGCTTGGACTGAGTGCCTTGCGGCTCCAGCGTCACGAATCAGCTGAGCCCTGCAAGGTCTTCCTCAGGTGAGGTTGACCAGGCTGCAATGGCACTGCAGATAGATGGTGGACTAATCAATGCTCCTCTGTCCTTCCAGGAGAAAACATCCCATAACAATGCAGGGAGATCGTAGGCTGATGGGGAACCCCCACACCTCCTCATCCTCAGTGGATACGAGCAGGAGGCCCTGGTGCTGGAGAGGCGCCATACACCTTGGTTGGGGTGCCAGAGGGAGGTAAGAGTGCAGTGCACTGAGATGAGTATGTGGCTTTTTGCAACCATTGCAGTGTAGTCTGCATATTTATGTGGGCCTCGAACCTGGAATCCGCATTGATAATGGAAAGACAAGGGCACCATGTCTAGATCTCTGTCTCATCAGGGTGCCAGGCATGCACACTGACAGTCTAATGACTTAAACTAATAACATGTCCTTCTTCTCCCTTTTAGGCACACCAGCAGCCCCTCGTTGTGAGGAGGCCGACCCTTGACCGCCTGAGAATCAGCATGCTGAGCATACACCAGCGTCACACCCTCTCTGTCCAGCACATATATAAGCATCTTGGTGGGCATAAGATTGGCATCTGGTATCTTGGTGCACATTGGTGAGGGCACTTCACACTCATTTGAGGTTCAGACAGAGGCAGAGAGTGTGCAGGGTGCTGGCTGAGGACTGCTGGGGACCAGGAACATGCTCAGTTGGTGGCTGATGATGGGCCTCTGGAGCTGTCCCTGAGATGCTGGAAGTCCAGCAGGGTGTGCGGGAGGATCTGGCGGAGATACATGAGGGAATGCGTGCCATGGTCTCCGTTGTGCAGGAGTCCATGCAGAACATAAGCAGTGCATTGACCCTCATAGCCAAGCGCAATGCCTCCTCCATGGAGAGAGTGTAACTCTCATGGAGAGGCTCATCCAGGGACTCAGTCAGGGGTTCCTGGGGATGTGCGTGGATCTGCAAGCCCTCACACCGGCAATGACCTCAGGTGGCCAGTGTTAGTGTGGGAAATAGATTGTGCACCCAGTATCCCAGCTAAGATGAGGTTGTGGCGACTGGGAAGATGCCAGCCATGGCACTGGCCGCTCCCTCCCAGGAGGGGCCAAGATAGGCTCCACAGGCTAGAGGGCACCCACCAAGGTCATCAGGGCCAATAGGACAGCAGGGTGAGCAGGTTGTCTCCAATCCCAGTGCCAGTGAGGGGGGAGCACCTAAATGGAGCGCTCGCAAACAAAAACTTAAAGCACCTTAAACACTACATGGCCTGATCATGGGCGATATTTTTCCCACCATTTTTCTGTTCTTTTTTTAATGGTATGATGTGAAACACTGGTCCATGGTAATTTCTGCAATGTTTGTCAGTCAGCAGTGAATGAGATTTTTTTTTTGCCACTGGCCTCTGGATGCTTCATTTGCTCTGTCGGTGCAGGGTAACCCATGATGTCAAAATGGACATGTGGCTCCTTAAATTTTATTGCACTAGCACACAGTCTATGTTGTTGACCAAGGAACTGGCCCTGTCAGGGATTGAGTATGGAGCCTGCAGCCCTGGCAAGTGGTGGTGGTTCTTATTTGGTAGACTAGCTGAAGGACCATTGGATCAAAGCTTCCTGGGTGTCCCTGGAGGTTACCTAGGTCAGCGTCCATGCCCTCAGCATTCTCCTGAGCGTTCTGGTCCTCACACTCACTACTCGTCTGTTGGCTGTGCAGCTGCGTCAAGATCTTCTTCCTCCACTGGGTCCCCTCTTTCCAGTGCCAGATTGTGTAGAGTGCAGCATGCAACCACTATCTGGGGGCACACAATCTGGGGGGGTATTGCAGTGCACCCCCTGAACGGTCCAGGCATCGGAAGCACATCTTGAGAAGACCGATGGTTCTCTCTACCACAGCCCTTATGGAGGCATGGCTCCTATTGCACTGCTGCTCGACCTCTGTTCTTGGATGGCGGAGAGGTGTCATGAGCCACCTTTTGAGTGGATAGCCCTTGTCACCCAGCAGCCATCCATCCAGTGCTGGAGTATTGAAGAGCCTCAGTGTCTGGGAGTGTCTCAGGATGTAAGCATCATGGGAGCTGCCAGGGTACCTTGCACAGACTTGCAGAATCTGCATCCTGTGATAGCACACTATCTGCACATCCATTGAGTGGAATCCCTTCCTGTGATGAAGGCTCCCGGCTCATCTGCTGGTGCCTTGATGGCCACATGTGGACACTTGATGGCACCCTGGACACGGGGGAACCCAGCAATCGTGGCAAAGCCTCTGGCTTGCTCCAACTGGCTGGCCTCATCCGTACGGAAATGAATGAAAGTCAATAGCCACCTGAACAGAGCATCTGTCAGCAGTTTGACACAACTGTGAACAAAGTTCCCCCACTCAGCCATGGAAAAAGCCGGAGGTATAGAAGTTTAGAGCCACCATGTCCTTCAGAGCCACTGGCATGGGGTGTCCACCCACACAGTTAGAGATGATCTCAGGCCAATCCTCTGACAGATGGAGGTCACTGTCTCCCTTGAGAGTTGGAGCCTCCTTCGGCACTGCACCTCGGACATATTGAGGTCACTGCATCACCATCTGTAAACCCTGACAGCAGGATAGTGGCGTCTTCTGCGGCCCCTTCTGCCTTGGTCTTCCTGTTGGCCCTGTGCCCCTTGTGCCTGCGCCTCTCCCCCGGGAGGTCGTCCTCTGGAACTGAATAGGGACACCTGGCCTCCTCCCCCTTTTGGCCCTCTCTCCCTCCTAAGAGGAGGTGCCTCCAGCGGAGACCACAATCCCCATCACCAGGGTAAGGAAAGGCTGTCTGATATCTGGAAGGCCCCACCTGGTGTGAATCCTCCAGCAGCTTGGAACAACCCTGAGTCCTGAACTGAAGCCTCTAAATACTCTGAATACAGTGCTGAAGCGAAATGAAGCTGTCCTGTTCACAGAAGCAAGCAGCAAGTGATATCCAAAACTACTCACTATTCATTTTGTCAAGCCCACTGACCCCTCTTATCCCACCTGTGGATAAGTTTTTGCAAATTGTGACCTGCCTGTTTTGCCCATGCAACAGCCTGAAAATCACATGGGCTACATAAGATTGGAGTCAATTGGTCTCTCAAGGGACTTAACTGACCACTTACTTAATGGTGGGCATGCCACTGACCTTATTGCGCGCCCGCCTAGCAAAATATTGCGAGAGTGCATGTTGATGTTGGGATGCTCGTCCAACGTCAACGCACTTTATTTCATGCACAGGCTTGTCAGGCATGCGCCCGCATGAAAAGGGTAAAATTTTGCCCTATGTAATTAAGTAAAATGAGTAATTTTCTTCAGAAAATGGCAGGATGCAGGGAGGGAAAGGCACTTAAGTGAAATGCTCATTAATTCTAATGACAATATTATATTTTTATTTTTTCCGTAAAATACATTAACACAGCTTCAGTCTACAATAAAATATATTCTATGTACATTTATACATATTTGTATGGAAATATATTTCAAATATTTAGGAAACTACTTAGAGTAGAATCTTTCCTATGACGGGCGGGCAGTTCAGGAGCGAGCGTGGATCTGATTGCCGCCCGCGATCGGCTGCGCGCCGCCATTTTACAGGGGCCAGCCAATTAAGTCCCGCCCAACTTAGTGCTCAGTATTACCTGTGCAGCCGGGGAGTTGGGGGGTGGGGGGGTAGTGGAGGGAGAGTCAGGGTCCACAGTCTTTCCGCACGCATGCACAAATGAGCAGAGCGATCTCCCTGAGGCACAGAGCAGTGTCACATGAGCTGTGACATGTTTGTGAATTTAGTACAATTTATTTAATTACTTTATGAAAGCGTCAAGAAACCTCATCCCACCCGCGGATGAGGTTTCCTGAAAAATGCAAAGGCTGCTTGGACTTTCCGCCTGCCCGCCAACCTTAAGGCAGCATTGTTAATAAAGTAAATTTAATAGGCCGTTGACAGTTTGGTTGGTGTGCAGCTGCCTCTGGCATGCACCCGCCGAACAAAATATCGAAATGACCCATGATGACATCAGGGTGCATGCCCAACATCATCTCAAGTCATGTTATGCGTCGGTGTGTCATGCCCTTAAATGCACCACTTTTTTAGGTTTCAATTTCACTTCCATATGAAACCCCAATTGCTATTACCTGTGCAGGCCACTGCTGCAAACACCCAGCACTGCCCATAGCAAACTGGCTGACAGCCACTGTTATTCCATTGACGAAGGATGGCAACACTTCCACTCCATTTCCCTGGATATACTCCATCAGTATATGGAGCATCCCATTTGCCAAAAAGTATTCCATTATCATCATTACAATTCACCTTAAAGGGTAAGACATTAAATTTATGTTGGCATTGTTGTGAAGTTGTGGCAGCATTTGAGAAGGCAAACACATCAATGAGATCAATGAGTTAAAATTTTTAGATAAGTTGCAACCATTTATTGAACTGAACTACTTGAACTGTCTCCCATTTTCCGATACCAACACCCTTTCAGCCTTTAGGGGTGAATTACAACATTATTATAGTTCTAGCTACAGCTTCAGCTGGACATCATGGCTTGAGTGGCCATCAATGTGGTTCAAGTTATTGAATAGAATCTGTGACATTTTCAGCCATTTTGCATAATAAATAACTCCAGAGTTCCAACTGAACATATGATGCACAAATAATCAACTAATAACATAAGAAAACAATTTGGGGAGAATCTTTGGCTCGGCGAGCGGTGGCGGGGCCAGCTCACCGAGATGTAAAATGATGCAGAGGCACATCGGGCATATGTCCCGGAGTCACTGTGCGTCCTTTAGATTTTCAGTTCGGCGGGTGCACAGCCAAGTTGGCTGTGCGCCCGCCAAACTGTCAAAGGCCTATTAAGACTATTTTACTAACAATTAAAATAATTAGCGGAGCTGCCCGTCCAACCTTAAGGTGGGCAGGCAGGCGAAGAGCCCAGGCAGTCTTTGCATTTTTCATGGAACCTCATCCACAGGCAGGATGTGGTTTCATGAATGATTTTAAATTTGCTCAAAAATTTTTATTGAAATGAATGCACATGAACCAGCTCATGAGACAGTTTCAAGTGAGGGGACACGTCAGAAAATTTTTTTCAACACTTTATTGAACTGTTAAACTTAAAACTAATCTCCTCTGTGCCTCAGGGCAATTTCTGCACTCTTTCGCGCACGTGCGTGACAGAGCGCACTCCCGACTCAGGGGACCCCCTCCCCTGCCCGCACAGGGAGTGCACAGCGTTTCCAGCTGCGCGTCACGCTGGGCTGGCCTTAAATGGCCCGCCCACGTAAAATGGTAGTGCAGACCGAATCGTGGTCGCAGATCAGGTCCGCGTCCGCCCCCACACAGCACCCCCCACGACGGGAGGAAAATTATATCCATGAAGGAATATTAGACCATTCAGCTCATCATCATCGTCATGTAAAATCTAACTTACTGTTGACTCTACTTCAAATAGTTAATATCCTATAACAAAAGATTCTGTATAAATGCCTCCTGATCCCCAAAGAGAATCAACTATAATGCTAAAAAAAACTAGCTCACAAGAGTGCTAAAAATACTATGGGTAGAATTATCCCCCCATCAGGGGGGTTATGTGGGGGCGTGCGTAGGCGGACACAGACCCAATCGGCGTCCCCGATCAGGTCCACTCGTCACATTATGTGGTGGGCCAATTGAAGCCTGCCCAGTGTGATGCGCGCCTGGAAGCACTGTGCGCTCCCTGTGTGGGCAGGGAGGTTTCCCTGAGTCGAGAGTGGAGTCTTTTGTGCATGCGTGTGAAAGAGTGCAGAAATCTCCCTGAGGCACAGAGGTTTCTCAAGTTTAATAAAGGAGAAAAAAATCTTTAGACCATGTCCCCTCATGTGAAACTGTCACATGAGATGGGACATGTGTATTAATTTTATTAAAACATTTTTATTAAAAGATTTCAAAAACATACGTGAAACCTCATCCTGCCTGTGGATGAGATTCCATGAAAAATGTGAAGGCCACCTGGGCTCTTCGCCTGTCCGCCAACCTTAAGGTTGGATGGGCAGCTTTCTCAATAGGGTTAATTAGTTCATTAATGGCCTTAACAGGCCTTTGACAGTTCGGTAGGCGCACAGCTGACTCGGCTGCATGCCCGCCAAACTGAAAGTCTAAATGACACGCGGTGACGTTGGGACGCATGCCTGACATCACCCTGCATCATTTTACGCCTGCCCGCTCACCGAGCCGAAAATTCTCCCCTATGGGTTAAAAGAAAAGCTCATAAAGACATGAGAAGTCAACGTATCAGACTTAGTCATATACATCAGCAGATCATGCTTGGAAATGTTATACTGTTATTCACTAACCCTATCAATTATATTAGCTTAACATTGCTGTTCTTACTATTGCAGACACTGTTCTGCAGATGTAAACAGGTGAACTTCTGCGTGTACAATCCTTTGCTGGGTTTTTCAGATGTTTGGGACTGTTGTCTAATTACTTAAGGCAGATGTCCAAAATATCTTCTTCAAACTAAAAATGGATTTAAGATTCGCTTTGTGTCATGAACATTGCTAAAAAGGATTCATTTTAAGCTATGTAATATTCATATACGGCTCCCAGGAAAAGAGAAAGGTGAACAAACAACTTGGGGACGAGGAAATAAGAAAAATTAGAGCTTAGTTGGTAAAAACTAGAGAACAGCAAGTTTTCCCAGTTTTACAAGCACCTGTCCAAAGTTCCATGGCAGATGTTGAATGTATTCAGAGCAACCAGTGAAGATAATTCCTTGCTCATTGAGTATGTACTCGTTTAGCTGTCCAGCATCATTCAGAAAGACTTCATCCTCTAAACAAAAGGAAAACACAGGCATTACAATAGCAGCAGTGATTTGTTAACTGTAGAAAAGTCAAGCATTATCTCCTTAACATCAAAGGTCTTCAAAGCTGGTTAAGTCATTCCATTCATCATACATATTATGGTGCAAGGGTAGAAGGAGTTTGCAAGTCATTTTCAATATTAAGATGTTAAATCATTTTAATGATGCACTACTTCCATGAAGAAAGTATTTGGTGATTTATTTTGTGAATATTTCATGAAAAAAATCACAAGGAGCTTAATGAAGCATTCAATGAGTGGAATTTGCCTATTTACAATGTTTACCATGCCACATCCAGAGTGTGAGAGAATGGAAATTGGGATGGGACCTGAAATTATCTGATCCCTGCACTTTTCCCCCATTTGTTTCTTTATTGAAAAATCTCAATGCGTACTTAATCTCCCTGAGGCAGCTTCGTGTCTCAGGGAGATTTCTGCACTCTTTCAAGCACATGCGCGAAAGAGCGCAGGCACCGATTCCCCCTCTTCCCCCCACCCGCACAGGTAGCTACTGGCCTTGCGCGACGCTGGGTGGGCCTTAATTGGCCTGTCCACATAAAATGGCGGCGCAGAGCCAATCACGAGCGGCAATTGGCTCCGGGCCCACTCTGCCCGTGGATGAGGTTTCCAGAAGAATGAAATGGCCACTTTTCTTTTTCTCCTGCCCATCAACCATTAGATTGGGCGGGCAGCAAAAACGTTACATTAATTGATAATGTAATGACCTTAACAGGCCTTTTAATTGTCGGCGGGCACACTGTCAGCTCCAGCACACGCCCGCTGACTGAACTATCGCTCGACTGCACTTTGACGTAGGCATGTTCGGCCGATATCAACATGTGTCATTTCACACTCGGGCCTGTATGCCGAGTGAAAATTTTTGCCCCAGATGTTTAAAATAGCCTGTTACTCTGCAAGTTAAAGTTCAAACAAATTTTGAGTTGAGGGATAAAGGAAAAAGCCTAACTAACAGGGAATGTCATGCAATACCCGACTCCAGCAACATCCGGCCCTATATATTCACCTTCTATGTACAAGTAGGGACAATTTTTGATATGTGATCCACCCTCTGGAAAACTGGATTGATATTGAGTTAGCATAAACCAAGAGTGAATGTCATGTGAATGGAGGAGGCGATGTAATGGACTTATAGCTTAGCTTAAAAAGCAAGACCATGGTAAGGCAAATAGGAAAGGCTCAGATGGCTAATCACCTTGTGCTATGTATTCTTGTTATCTTTTGTTCTTCCAGATGTTGGAAATAATCACACTTTAAGGTCAGAACTCTTTGGGTGGGATTTTCTGCACCCACCCGCCACTGCGATCTTCTGGTCCCGCCGCAAGTCAATGGACTTCTGGCTGAGGCACCGCCTCGCCTGCGACGGGTTCCACAAGGCCTGAAAATCCTGGCCTTTATCTTTAACATGCCATCCTGCCTTGTACATAAGAAGGGCCGGTTTGAACTAGTTCTGTTACACATCACATCAGTTTCTAGTGCAGTTGTGAAATGTGGCCCTTGGGAACATTTGCACATAACAGTTAGTTCCTAGCTCTTAACAGATATTTACAGATAATACAATAATATATAGCACCCTGTGACTAAGCTCATCAACTGTAACATGCAGTCTCTCACAACGTTGGTATCACCATCTGTGTTGATTGTGAGTATCACTTCCTTGAATAAAATCTTTTAAAGGCTTTACATTTGGAGACATATCTCCTGGCACAGAGACAATGGTCCCAATCTTTACTCGGGCAAGATTTCCAAGTGAGGGGATGGTTCTAGTCAGGAAGCCAGCGCAGCTAGCATTAAAACCGGAGGATCGATAAGATCTCAGTTACCCAGACTCATTAAAACACTTAAATTAATGATCTGCCTCTTGGAAACAGGTTTATTTTTAAGCAGCCACACTCCCCTCCCCCAGCTCCCCAATCCCTATCTGGCTTCTGTTAAAAGTTCTTGGGCTCCGGTTTGAGATACTTTAAAATTTTAATATCCCACCTGATTTAAATCCAATTGTGGATAAAATTCCCCTCCCCAATCCCCACAACAGCTCAAGCTGTTCAGCAGTATTAAACTCTTAGTACATTATGACTGAGCGGACTCTTTTGAGCTAGTTCCATCAGTAGAATAACTAGACATCATTAATGAGCATTGTTATTCTACCATACACATTTACTGACCATCTACCAGTTGCAGTGTGCAATCATGTCATGTAGAAAAATGGCATTATGATCACAAAATTATCAGAAATCAACCTTAATTTTAAATTTGTTTAAACTTTCATATCTAAGTTTAGTTAAGATGCCTGTGACCTTGTCATTTAACCAATGCAGAATCCACCTATTAATAAATGAACGGTCCAAAAATATATAACACTTATTCTTGCATTTAAATATTGTACATGCTGAATAAAA
This sequence comes from Carcharodon carcharias, assembly GCF_017639515.1. Taxonomy (NCBI): domain Eukaryota; kingdom Metazoa; phylum Chordata; class Chondrichthyes; order Lamniformes; family Lamnidae; genus Carcharodon; species Carcharodon carcharias. The sequence goes on along the minus strand of NC_054480.1, from coordinate 60,331,276 downwards.
TAACATTTAATTCCTTTTCATTATTGGAAACGTCAAAAAATCCTACTGTTGTCTTCCAAGTTTTGATGAGAATGCATGCACCCACCTTCAAGTAATAACCTTTTGTTTAATTTGTAATATGGTTCTAACTGAGTCAATGCAGGAACCATTCTAATCTAATATTAAAAGCAACAGTACCTGAACACCATGGGTTGAGAAGTACAACAAACTCCCCAACTGTATAGATCACTGTCTGGTCGGAAGTTATTTTCTGCAGAGCTAAGGTGTGACGACCAATCTTAGCATTTGGCGCTGAATGGATAATTAGGGACAATCTGCTTCTGGAGGAGCAAGCAGCAACTGCATTCCATCTCCTTTTATTTATTGAGTCTGACAGCGAAAACAGAATTTTAGTTCCCGATGTTTCTGAAGGACTTGGCCCTAAGATGAAATGAACAGAAATTAATTCTACAGTAGGTGAAACTTATTTTTAACCAATAATCAAACAGAGGACCTTTCATGGACACACTTTTAGAACTGACAAGTCATTGCCATAGTATCTTGCTCACATGGATGAACAGCAGCAGAAGAGTACCACAAAATGGCCCTGGCCTCTACCTGAATGGTCATCATGAGCAGTATCAGAGTCTTGAAGGCATGTTTTCGCTGCCTGGACAGGTCTGCCACACATAGTTGCAGTCTGCTGTGCTCTTCACAACTTTGGGTGCTGTTTGCTGGTGATCGGGCCTCAGCATTATGCCATATGTAACAGGCAAACAAATGGAAAGCAGTGTACTCAAAAATTTGCGATGGCACTAAGGCCAGGATTTTACAGCCCCTCCCACCGCGGTGGGGCCTTAAAATCCTGGCCTACGTTGTGTGGGTAGGAGCAGAAAGTTACAAAAGGACAGAGACAGGTTAAATGAGTGGACAAAACTATGCCAACGTGAGGAAAGTGAGGTCATACACTTTGAAGCTGAGGACAAATAAGAATAATTTCTTAATGGTGAAAGACTAGAAGCTGCACAGGATCAAAGGAATTTAGCTGCCTGTAGACAAAAATCTGTAAAAGCTAGTGCACGGTACAAAAACTAATCTAAAAGGTTATTGGAATATTGGCCCTTATGTAAAGGGCACTGACATAGGAAGGTGTGAAAGTGATGCTTTATTTGCTTCAACAGACCCCATCTTGTCTACTGCATTCAGTTTCTTTTTATTATTATTATTATTATATTATTGGAATGCATACACTGCTGACAAAGCTGCCACTTATTGATCATCCCTTAGTCCCTTGAGAAACTGGTAGTTACCTTTTGCTTTGAGTTGTTTGTAGCAGTTTGATCACACTTGAGTACTGAGCATAATATCTACCTGCAATAAGTTAGCCTAGTTCTTACACATGAACTGCATTTGTAACTTCAGACATTAATTCCATAAATTAATTATGCATATTTGAGCACCTTGAATTCTCTTACTGTGTATGTTAAAATAATGCGAGTTGTTTAACCATAGGTGTTAATAAAGATAAAAGCAAAATACTGAGGATGTTGGAAAGCTAGAACAAAAACAAAAATACATGGAAAAACTCAGCAGGTCTGACAGCATCTGCGGAGAGGAATACAGTTAACGTTTCGAGTCCGTATGACCCTTCATCAGAACTTAATTCTTAATAAAAAATTGATTTCATAATCTAACTTTCTCTTTGATTTTGGCAGAAGTTAGCCACTTACATCTGTTCTAATAGGGGGATGATTTGTAAACGTTAATGTAATTTGGACTAATTGATGTAAAATGGTAGCCAAATTAAAACAGTTAGTACTGTTGTTTTCAAGATTGTGTTTGGCACAGTACTATGATGAGGTGTTAAATTGAAAGGGTTAATGTTTCAGCTGTTCCCTTTGAAAGCATATTCCTTGCAAGTTCTATCGAGTTTTTAATCCAAGTGTTCTTGCACGCTACAATAAAGAATAACACTGAACACATAGCCATTCCCAACAGGAGTAAATAAAGTTTATTCCCTTCTGGACAACCAGTAAGTTTATCCTTCTATCATTGTCTGCAATAAGGAGCAAAGTTTGCACGTGCTGTTATTGTTTCACGTAGAATGAAAATCAGGGTGTTCTAGATTCATTGCCCCTTTAGTGTCTTAGGATATTCAATTGTTGGTCAGAAACGTGGTTGCTAGTTCAGTTCCAGGCCCCAAGCCCTCATGGCATACTCCAAACATACTCCACTGGGATTTATAAAGGGCCAGGCCAATTAATAGCAAGGAGCAGGCTTGACATCCAAGGGGAGGGAGGCGGGAGTCGCCGAAATGAGAGCTGTTGAGGTGAACATAGGGAAAGGGGGAAGTGAAGAAAAGTTTGGTTTTATTTTTTAAAAGGCCCTAGCTGGCTGGCAATGATCCTGGAGGGGCAACACCTCCATGGCACGGCTAGAAGTTGCAGTTATAGCTGCATCTTTTTCAAGAAATCGCCTAGGCAGTTGAATGGTGATGTGCTCTTTTAATTAGATCCAAAAAGGAATGCTTCAATTTCCAAAAAAAAATCAAAGACTGAATTTGCAAGTTGAGGCATGTAAGACTGGCTCCGTTTTTTATTCATGAGCAATTAGGGAAGTGAAACAAATGCTGGCATTGCCAGTGACGCCTACGTCCCATGAAAGTATTTTTTTAAAAAGGTTGAGCTACTAGCTAATTGCAATGGTAACATGTTATTGGCTTTGCATCATGAATCAAAGAAAAAATTCCCATAACATTTCTTCAATTGTCAGCAGGTTCTCTTCACCTTTTGTGGCCTCTAGAGTGTATGGCTTGTGACTACATTGATAGTGTGCAACTTGTACACTGTGTCTGATTGGAGCAGTCTTGATGGGCCTGCTTTCTTTAGAACATCTTCAAATCAAAATATCCACCTCCCATGAAAAGAATAAAGCAGACGACTAAACCACAGCAGTTATAAAACAACCCACTTAGACACTTCCCTTTCATGACACTACGCTGCATAAATAGTCAGCCACAAAATTGAAGACAACCTGAAACTACTGTGAGGTGTCTAAAAATTGACATTTCAACAAATGTCCAGTACTTCCTGTTTGGGACCTTAGTGAATGTTCAAACTTCAGAAAAATTTCAAGAATCAGCGGATGAGCCCTCAATATAAAAGCAAAATACTGCAGATGCTAGAAGACTGAAATTTTTAAAAAATATTTATTACTTTGAATCCTCAAACTCAGTAATCCAATCATTGACTCATTTGGCTCCTCAACTCACACAAACCAATCGAAGGGAGCAGCAACATAAAACACACACCAGCACAATAAAATCAGCAGCGTGCTATTAAATGAGGAACAAAAAAGGACAAGAATGAAAAAAAAACAAAAAATCCTCTTTTTAAATTATCATTGACAGAATACTCATTCTGAAGCTTCCGGAACTCATTCCTAATTGATTACCTGTCTGAGCAACCAGTTTAAATCTGTCTACATCTGGATTATATTGATTTCTTTTGAATTGCACTGTGATGTGGAAGGGCTGTCCCCGCCTGACTATTAGTCGCTTGGCGCTGATCTCAGCAGTCCTGTGATCTGGGTTGTTCTTCTCACAATGAAAGTCAACGGAACTCACATCTTGCACGACACACTCCGCAGCTTAAATAAAGGGAAAATATGTATTAGGTTTTGAGCTCTTGCAGCTATGAGGAGACTCGTAATGAGACTGTAAACAATTTCTACCTCTGTTAAAATAACAAACAAAAGAACTTCATTCAAACATATGGCGTGCATCCCGACGTCACAGCGTGTCATTCAGACTTTCAGTTCGGCAGGCGCGCGCCTGAGTCGGCTGCACGCCCACCAACCCATCAACAGCCTATTAAGGCCATTAACAAAGTATTTGAAGTCATTAATGGACCTGCCCATCCAACCTTAAGGTTGGCGGGCAGGCCAGGAGCCCTGGCTGGCTTCTGAAAAAGCATGAAACCTCATTCACGGGCGGGATGAGGTTTCATGAGGATTTAAAAATCTCACAATATTTTAAAATAAAAGTTATGGACATGTCTCAATTCATGTGACAGTGTCACATGAGGGAACATGGCAGGGAGATTTTTTTCCTCAACTTTATTTAAAGTTCAAAATGTGAGCCGATCTCCCTGAGGCAGCACTTTGCCTCAGGGGGATCTGTGTGCACTTTCGTGCAAGGCCCGCCCACCCACGCCCGCTCCCGCACTTCACCCCCAATGGGGGAAAAAGGTTGCCCATTAAGTATTTATCCACCAATACCATTTAGTGTAATTTCACACCAAAAGGGCCTTTATCTTATTTAAATTAGGAAAGAAATGAATGCTTTATATCAGTACATCTCGAGCTAACCTTTAAAATTACTGAAAAATTAACGATACATCATCATTTAAAAATTTTGTATTTATACAGGGCTATTTAAGTGCAGGAAGATGTCATGAGCATGGGAGTATTTTACAATGTGGGAAGAGGTACAGTAGATAAAGAGCCTAGGAAGGAAAGGATAATGGGGAGGCAAGCAAAAACACAGGAAAGGGAAGGATTCTAAGAAGAGATGTGGTAAGGTAAAATAAGTGGGGTGAAGTGGGAAGGCAGAAGCACATTGATTGAATAAGCAGCTACCAATGGTAAAGAGCAGGAAATGAGATGTGAGCAGCAGTCTGATATTGGAGGAGCTGACAGTGCATGCAGTTGTATTGTGAAGAAACTCACAAATCTGATGGGGAACCTCAGGTTTTTAGGTGTTAATCATAAGTTAGCAGTATAAAATGGCAGAACTGACATACCTTTGTTCCGATGATGCTACCTTCAAAAACAGTTCCTCTGACATGTCCTCCTTCTTCCTTAACCGAGGTTTTCCAACCACGGTCGTTGACAGGGCCCTCAACCGTGTCCGGCCCATCTCCCGCGCATCCGCCCTCACGCCTTCTCCTCCCTCCCAGAAACATGATAGGGTCCCCCTTGTCCTCACTTATCACCCCACCAGCCTCCGCATTCAAAGGATCATCCTCCGCCATTTCCGCCAACTCCAGCATGATGCTACCACCAAACACATCTTCCCTTCACCCCCCCTATCAGCATTCCGTAGGGATTGCTCCCTCCGGGACACCCTGGTCCACTCCTCCATCACCCCCTACTCCTCAACCCCCTCCTATGGCACCATACCATGCCCACGCAAAAGATGCAACACCTGCCCCTTCACTTCCTCTCTCCTCACCATCCAAGGGCCCAAACACTCCTTTCAAGTGAAGCAGCATTTCACTTGCATTTCCCCCAACTTAGTCTACTGCATTCGTTGCTCCCAATGTGGTCTCCTCTACATTGGAGAGACCAAACGTAAACTGGGCGACCGCTTTGCAGAACACCTGCGGTCTGTCCACAAGAATGACCCAAACCTCCCTGTCGCTTGCCATTTTAACACTCCACCCTGCTCTCTTGCCCACATGTCTGTCCTTGGCTTGCTGCATTGTTCCAGTGAAGCCCAACGCAAACTGGAGGAACAACACCTCATCTTCCGACTAGGCACTGTACAGCCTTCCAGACTGAATATTGAATTCAACAACTTTAGGTCGTGAGCTCCCTCTCCCATCCCCACCCCCTTTCTGTTTCCCCCTTCCTTTTTTTTCCAATAAATTATATAGATTTTTCTTTTCCCACCTATTTCCATTATTTTTAAATATTTTAAAATCTTTTATGCTTTCCCCATCCCCACTAGAGCTATACCTTGAGCGCCCTACCATCCATTCTTAATCGTTTAGATAATATCACCAACTTTAACACCTATGTGTTCTTTTGTTCTATTGTTGTTGACATCTTTTGATGATCTGCTTCTATCACTGCTTGTTTGTCCCTACAACCACACCCCCCCTCCACTTCTCTCTCTCTCTCTCTCTGCCCCCCCCCCCCCCCCCCCCCCACCCCCTCCACACACCTTAAACCAGCTTATATTTCAACTCTTTCTTGGACTCGAACTCAAGTTCTGTCGAAGGTCCATGAGGACTCGAAACGTCAACTTTTTTCTTCTCCGCTGATGCTGCCAGACCTGCTGAGTTTTTCCAGGTAATTCTGTTTTTGTTTTATAAAAGCTACCTTGATGTGAAAATGGCTGCTACCTTGAATTATTGCCAATATGTAACAGCAAACATTATGTCCTTTAGTCTGTGGAAATTGGGACACAGTCAGAATAGTCAGGTTCATATTCATGAATGAAGTCACTTTTGAACCACTATGAACAAGGTCACTCTCAGATAAGATAATATAGGGCAGGATTTTCCCTTTGTTGGGTGAGCAAGGCAGACGGACCTGGAAGCGGCTGGGAAAAGCTCTGCTGCCTGCAATCGGCCCCCAACCGTGAATTGACGCTGGCTAGCCAATTAACAGCCAGCCAGCGTGAAGCGTGTGCTGCAACGCTCAGTGTTGCCGGGGTGGGGCCAGGAGGAGGGCGAGCATGGAAGTCTGTGCATGCGTGCAGGAGCGCACGCTAAAAACTCCCTGAGGGCACAGAGCTGCCTCAGGGAGCTGAAGAATTGGAGAAACAAAAATGAAGATTTAAAAGATGATATAAACAGGTCCCCACATGTAACTCAGTCACATGAAGTATGAAGTTGAAAATTATTTTCTGCTTTTTTATTTACTGTTGGAAACCTTATCCCGCCTGTGGATGAGGTTTTGTAGAAAAAATGCAAAGATCGCCTGGCCTTATTGACCCCCCGCCCCCTCCCTCAATTGAATATTTGAGCAGGCAGTGAAAAATGGCAGTTAATTGAACCTTTAATAGGCTTAATAGCCCTCTTAATTGTCAGGAATTCAGAGATTCAATCACAGGAATTCATTATAATATATTTTCTGGTATTGCAGAGTTAAACCAGTCGAATTGACATTCAGGGACCCTTGTGGAAGGTGCCCGGAAATTGGAAGGGAGAGCTTAAGAGATTGGCTTGGTGTAATGAAAGAAGTGATGGGGTAAAGAACGACAATAGGGAGAGAGGGAAAAGGAGATCAGTCATGGTGCAGCTAAGAGGTGAGGTTAACAGTTGTGACAGGAATGAGAGAGGGACCCTGATTGATAGAGAAGGCTGAAGACTTCCTGTGTTGGAGGAGGGGGTACGACGTTTTCCTGCTGCCTTTGGCCCTCAAGGAGTGCTGTAAAAGACCTTACCTTCTTGAGCCAGTGGTTTCTCCATTCTTTTTACCAGAGCTCTGGCAAACAAAGCTGACAACTGTTAAATTGCGCTGTAGGAACCTGATTTAAATATGTCAATAAATTGTCCCAACTTTTCCAAGACTATTTAGGAATGTGTTTTCTGTATACATTTTAACACACCCTGACCCTCTTCTTTCATCATAGAAGTGGGGAAGGGCATTACCTAACATCAGGGCCATATGTCACAAATATGACATTTGCATAACTCTGCTTGTGCAAATTGTCTTCTCATGATAGCCTTAGCTTTGTGTTCATTGTTAGTGAACAACTGTGTTCTTGGAAATCTTAGGTGTGGCACTGTTGGACTCATACTACATTTTCCCTGAATACAGTTGGTGATACAAATAAGGTCAATTCTAACCATTAGCAACCCATCCAAATTCCAGATACACTTGCAGTGCATAGGTTCCACCAAAGCCAGAACAGCAAGAAAATAACTGTACCTCTGGCACTTTTTCAACCTCAATGTAGAATCACCTCTGCAGTAGATATAGACAACTTGAAAGCACTTCCCAATATGACTGTGGTGGGTTGGGAAGCAAATTAACCACAAAATAAAACTAGAACTTTAAATTCAATTTTTGACTATGTATGGATGACTATGAAAGTAATGTCTATACCATCTCTTCGCAAATTAGAATAATAAGAATAATTAATCTTAGAAAATAAAAACAAACTGCAGGAACAAAGGAATAGGGGTAGTCTCTCGAGCCTGATCTGCCATTCAGTGAGATTGTGGTTGATCTGTGACCTAGCACCGTATACCCACCTTTGCCCTAAATCTCCTAAGACCTTTAGTTAACAAAAATCTATCAATCTCAGTTTTAAAATTTACAATTTATTTAGCATCAATTTCCATTTGTGGAAGAGAGGTCTAAAAATCTCCCAACCTTGGGTGTGTAGATGTTTTTCCTAATTTCACTCCTGAAAGGTCTGACTCCAATTTTAGACTGTCCTGCTAGTCCTAAAAGTCCCAGCAATATGAACCTCACCTTTTCAGCTTTGACCTATAACTTTTCTTACTGCCCCAGACACGTGTTCTTTTCACTTCTTTTGTCTTCTTATTGGCTTGTATGAGTTGAAAAGTTTAGCACATCAGAACAAACAGCAGTTAAACAATGAAGTCCTACATGTAGGTCTAGCTTCTCCAAATACCATTCTGTAATTTTGAGGTTTTCAAATCTGAGTAAATCAGGTTGACTAAACAGAGATAATTCAGTTATTAAATGTAAAAGGAAACCAGAGAAAGGGAATCAAAGCAAATAATCCTCAATTTTTACTCACTGCTTGCCATGTTGTGTCAAGATGAGTGCTTTCTCTCGACCTCTGTTTCTGTTTCTCTTTCACCTCCACTCAGTGAAAATGGTTTTTATCTTCACAACATAATAATTGAAGCAAGTAGTCATCTGCATAGACCTAATGCTTTATAGCACAATGCAAGTATATAATTTATACCATTAAAGGAGTGCCATCCTTTTAAATAGCTGTGAAGTTTTTATTCACAAAGGTACAAGGGGATTAGTTAAATTGTTGACAATGTATCATTTTATTTTTTGCACACATTGTCATAATAATGAAAATGGCAAATATCTGTTTTATTACTACCAAAAGGAACAGATTTGTCAAGACAGTTTTTCAACAAAGGCAATGCCCCTTTAAGCACAGACACCACTTTCTGTATGTGAGCTACTTTCATTTTAAGCAATACACCCCCTGCAAACCACATAAACCAAATCTGCAACTATGGCGCTCAAAATTAGCAGCATTTCAAATACTTAAGCAATTGCAAATAGATTAGGAAGTCATTTTTTCCAAAATAGCATTTTTGTAGTAGATATTTTTTGTAATATACATTGTTTAAAAGCAAATGCTGAAAAATTATTTTCTGTGATAACGAGTAGTAGTATGAGGATTCTGGAATAACATCAACAGATTGGTAGCACAAGGTTTCAAATTTGCATGTCAGTTTGGTTCAAAACAGTTTCCAAACTGATCTTTCAGCCAGCAAGATAAAAAAAAAATCAAAAGAACCTTAAAACCCTGTAAGCATTTGGTTCTGAAATTGGGATATGGATGATGATATTTATCCTTTAATAACCTAACTCTGCCATAATATAAAAGCAAAATACTGTGGATGCTGGAAATCTAGAACAAAAACAAAAATACCTGGCAAAACTCAGCAGGTCTGACAGCATCTGTGGAGAGGGATACAGTTGACGTTTCGAGTCTGTATGACCCTTCATCAGAACAAAGACATATAGAAATGAGATGAAATATAAGCTGGTAGAAGGGGGTGGGACAGGAGAGCTTGATAGGGGGTCAGTGATAGGTGGAGGCCAAGAAGAGACTGCCAAAGATGTCATAGACAAAAGTACAAAGGGGTGTTGACGGTGGTGATATTATCTAAAGGATGTGCTAATGGGGACATTAAGGGAAGCAAGCTAGTGGCAGATGGCCCTAGTGCGGGTGGGGTGGGGGGAAGGGATCAAAATGGTCTAAAATGTGGAGATGAAACAATAGATCGAAATAAATTTAAAAATAGGAGGGAAAAGAAAAAAATACAGTTGTTAAAAAAAAATTATAAATTATTGGAAAAAGGGGGATCAGAAAAGGGTGGGGATGGAGGAGAGAGTTCAAGATCTGAAATTGTTGAACTCAATATTAAGCCCGGAAGACTGTAAAGTGCATAGTCAGAAGATGAGGTGCTGTTCCTCGAGTTTGCGTTGAGCCTCACTCGAGCTAAACTCTGCCTGTTGGTCACCTGGAAGTTAAAACCACCTCCAATTAAATTGTTCTCTTTGGGTATTAGTGTACTAACCTTGAATATCTCTTTAAAAAGGTTTATACCTCCATTGAAATGGCAGACAAAGGAATGTTAAAGACGTTAAGTATTCATACACTAAATTAAAATGTTTTATTTCAAGACAAAGGATATGAACAAGTTGAGTGTTATTACACAATAGCTGTTAGCCTAGAGCAATTCAGACATTTAAATAAAATCAGTCATGTGGAAACATATCTAAAAAACACCTTTCAACTGCTGCTCTCAAGGATTTGAATTGCAGGAAATTGAATTGTGTCGAGCAGCAGGAACAGTTTTGGGCATTCACTCAATCTGCATCTATGGTAAAATACATGAGTGCCTGACTGAAATGCAGAGCATCATAAAGAGCATGGCACACCACATCCCTATTTATCAGAGCCCCCTTTGGCTGAGGTTCTAAACACAAGCACACCTTCCCTCAAGAATGCATTGACTGGTGCTCTGGAGAAGATCTCCTGCTTATGGGGGTTCCATCCTATGATAATCCCTTCAGACCTCCAAAATCCTGCTTTCTGCTATGAGCTCATCATGAGACATCATACAGTTGCCTAGTAAATGATCATTGACCAATCTGCAGAGGCTTTTGCTACTTAGACTTATGGGGGAAATGTTAATCCATCCATTATGGGCAGGAGAAGTTTGGGGTGGGAGTGGTTATATTGTCAAATACGGGGAAACCGACTGCCATCCTGTCATGAATGTGCCTGCTTCTGTTTTAATTCTGAAGCTTTCTGGTGTGTCCAAGTAACCCACTGTGAAGAGGCATGTCCATTATTACACTTTATAAACGGAGCTTCTTTCAGGAGATTTGGCAGCGGTTTGAAATTAACATCAAAGCTTTCGTAGGGGTTCAGAAAACTTGCCGATGAAACAGAGGGAGAGATTTGAGTGGCATTTTGTGGGGCTTGAACAAAGGTCGGGGCAGAATTTTCCCAGGTCGTTGGAGGTGGGCTCGATAGCAGTGAGGTGGGCAAGTCCAGGAGATTGAGGTCAGATGGGGATCTTAACATCATCCTGCCCTCTCCTGGCTTTCCCTGGGATGACATTGAAGGCAAGCAGGGAACCTCCTGTTGGGTGAGTAATTAATTAGTTGCTGAGATTATTAAGAAGAAAACTTTGAGGATATATTTTCAGCTGACAAGCTGGGGAAGCTTTGATCAGTTTCTCTGAAGAGCTCCAGCCATGGCCACTGAGAGACTGCAGTTCAAAGCACTTCACTCAGTGAGGGCTTTCACTGCTTGACAGGTGATTGCCAATTTCTTGAAAAGTGCTTTACCTATCCAAGCACTTCACCTGCCTTCAGCTGCACTTCCCTGCTCTCAACCTTCATCACTGCATAGGAGCAGCATAAATAGCTCCTCCTTGCACCGCTACTGAGGAGTAAAAGCAGAAGCCACAAAGCCACCAACAGCACCAGGGGCAGCATGAGCAACACCAGTAGCAGCAGCTGCCTTCTTCTCAACCATATGCCCCCCTCCACAGGGCAGAGGGAATGGACAGATAAACCCAGCGCTATGGAGGCAAGACTCCCAACACAGGGTATACAGGCTGAAGATCAGCTCTCTTGACATGTCAGAGCACCAGTCCCTCAAGAGGCTCAGGGTCTTACAGCAGCTTATTGCTGACATTAGCTGTCTCTTGGAACAAGGCCACCTTCCCAGGAGAGCTTCACCAATGGCCATCAATATGCCTGTCACTGGAGGACCACTCCCAGAGGTTCTGCCTCTTGCTAAGTTGTGTGTGCTCTGAGAAAAAACATACAGGTGGCTGTGCTCATAATATCTTATTTGGAGAGGAAAGAAGGACAACATTTGTGGAGTGTGGCTGAGAGGGCAATAGGCTGAGGCTGAGTGTGAGTGTTAACTGCTCAGTTGGGGATGTGAGATGCCTGCAGAGAGAAGAATGAGTTGAGCTGCAATGCATGTTGCTTGAGGAGTGCTGTGTAAGCAAATGTTAGTAAAGTCAGAATGTGAGACTTGGCATCTTTCAAGCCTTCCTGAGGCCTAAGATCCTCTTGGTGCACCGTCTCCAGTTTGAAGGGATTACACTTATGCTGCTGACTTCCTTGGCCACTTTAATCCTCCAATGGAAAGGAGGAGGATATTGAAGAGAAGGAGGTGGAAGAGGAGGTAGAGGAAGATGCAAACACCAGACCAGCCACTCACATTGCTACTCTGGATGCCAGGGACACCTGAGCTCGAAGGTTCACTTAGTCACTCACACTGGACCAAAGTAACTATCACATCCCCTGTCACCTTCCTATCTCACCCATCACTGACAAAAAGCAGTCCTGGAGCCAACCATCCCCTATTGGACATGTACCAGTTGGGTCCAGGCAACTTATATTTTCAAATTCATTGCTAATCAGCTGAAAACCTGTGTTGGCACTTGGCAGGTAGGAATGGTGAGAAAGTCAAGTAACTTAATACATTTTATGTGAATTTTTGTGATCCCTATATAGGCTGATAACTTTTAAAATAAATTTGAATTGCCAGTGACCAATCATGACAAGGTTTCAAGTTTTAAGACTTGTACTGTAACAAACAAACTAAAAGCAACAATCTCAAAACATTACTTCAGTAAGAAACTTATACCCTAAACTACAGAAAAATCCCCCATTTAATTTTTATAGTGACTGAAAACCCTCTGTCACAGTTATACTTTACTCTA